>NC_069384.1:101686115-102007653 GCF_027475565.1 Acinonyx jubatus | reverse complement strand
GCCTTATCTGCTAATAAAATGTGGGCCAATGACCAGTTCTTAATTATCTTCCCCTCCTTATAGGAGGAAAAAGTGAGGGGAATGTACGGGAGAACCCAGAGTGCTTGGGGAACTGGACACGTCTGCTGCTCAATGAGCAGTGGCAGAAACTTGGGAGTCAGGAGAGGCGGTCCTTGCTCCACAACAAAAAAACTCAACTCACTCTGTCAGCCAAGCAGGAATGAGGAGAAGCCCATAGTTTGTAACTGAGACACTCACCTGAGTACGATGAGATGCATATTTCATTTGCTTTCCCTTTTATCACCAGCACAAAAGCTGGTGTGCTTCTCGTGCGGCTGAGTTCCTGCCAATGAGATCCCAAATCTAGTACAACCTGGGGACGCTTCGTGTTTGTCCGTTCCGAAACTCACTGGAAGCTTTCAGGAAGAAATCTTGATTTGAAAAGGTTAAGAGTTGATGAACACTTGGATTTGACCTCAGACAAAAACCCTTTAAATCCTACTGGATTTATACACACAACCAGAGAGGTCTTGATGAAAGTTTGTGCCCTGGGAATGGTCAAGTTGAGTGTGGCTTGAAGCACTGTCTCTCCTAGATTATGTGACTCACTATGTAACTGTTGACATTTCTCCCGGGATTTCACAGCTGATCATGGAGCTGACACACTAGTTTCTTCAATAAGACTAATGATGTTTTCCAGTGCAGCCAGCTCCTGTGTTTTGTCTGCTATGTGCATGCTGATGCCATCAAAGGAAAAGTCCCATTTCTTTTTTTGGAAACTGGAAAGGTTGTCAGCAGTTTCAAAATGATGCAGTGTTTCTCAGCCAAGCAAAACTTGGCCTGAAAGAAAAATTGGGATACTCTGTGTACAGATGGGGTTTGTGGATGCTTGGCCCCACACGTGACTTTACTGCCTGCTGACATGTCAGAGTCACTTGCTGTTTTTGACACGGCCATGTGTTGGCAATCAATACCCTGTCAAGAATTCTGAAAGAAGTCGCACTCATGGCTGTGAAGAGTGTTAAGTTCACAACTAACATCTTTTCAAGAGGGTTTGTCAAGAAAATGGGAGCCAGATACAAAGTTCGGGCCGATTTCACAATTTACTGGTTTTCCAAAAGCATATTTTGAAACACGGGGTTGGATGGAAGTTTCCCTTTGTTGAGAGAAAAAGAAAGCAAACCTACTCTTAGAATAGTTTTGACATGGGAGCTGCTCTTTCATGGCCTGACTTACCTGGCAGATATTTTTAGTCACATACTTGAGTAAATATTTTGATTCAAGGTTCTGCAATGACAATTGTGGGTGCTACTGGAAAATTACAAACTCTTTGGCCAAGCCACTGCTGGAGTTGGCCAAATATGTATGTGAATTTTCCGATGCTAGATAAAGACCTCTGGCAATGGGGATGCTGAGGAGGTAGCATTGTATAGATTTCTGGTAATACAGTACAGTTTGTTTGACAGCTACTTTGTTTTGATAACCTTAAAATAGGAATTTGGATTTGCAATTCCTTCCTTGATGACAAAGATAGCATCAGTGATTCAGATTTTGCTGAAGATACTATGATGGTTAATTTATGTGTCAATTTGACCGGACAATGGTGTACCCAATATTTGGCCAAACATCGTTCTGGGTGTTTCTGTGAGGGTGTTTTCGGATGAGAGTAGCATTTAAATTGGCAGATTAAGTAAAACAGATTGCCCTCCCTGATGTGGGTGGGCCTTATTCAATCAGTTGAAGGACTGAATAGAGCAAAAATGCTGACTGTCCCTTCAGCAAGACAGAATTCTTCCTGTTTGACTGTCTTTGAACTGGGATATTGGCTTTTGCCTGCCTTTGAACTTGAATTGAAACATTGCTACTTCCTGGGTCTCAAACCTGCTAGCCTTTGAATTGGAACCACACCATTGGGCCTTCTGGGACATGCCAGTCTTTGTGATCATGTCAGCCAATTTCTTTCTTTCTTTCTTTCTTTCTTTCTTTCTTTCTTTCTTTCTTTCTTTCTTTCTTTCTTTCTCTTTCTTTCTTTCCTAATGTTTATTTACTTCTGAGAGAGAGAGAGAGAGAGATTGAGAGAGAATGAGTGGGGGAGGGAGAGTGAGAGAGAGAGACTCCCAAGAAGGCTCTTCACTGTTAGCAGTAAGCCTGATGCAGGGCTTGAACTCACAAGCTATGAGATCATGACCTGAGCTGAAATCAAGAGTCGGCCGCTTAACTGACTGAGCCACCCAGGTGCCCCTGAGCCAATTTCTTATGATCTCTATCCCTATTGTTCTCTCAGTGTCTATATCCTTTTGGTTTTGTTTCTCTGGAGAACCTTGGCTAATATAGACGCCTTTATTGATGTGAGGATAAAAGAGATAATTTGACTTCTAGTCAGTTCACAGTCCTCGAGAATCCTGGTGTTGCTTGACACAATTATCTTAATTCGGCAAACCAAGTGATGGTAGTTTTGATTTCCTTTACTGCAGAGAAAATAGTGTAATATTAACGGCTGCCTCCCAATTCCTTTTAGAACTGTCTCTGTTGGGAAGCATACTTTAATAAATGTGTAACTGGGATTGGATTTTGTCACTACTCAGTTTTGCCCAGATGCTGAACTGGTGGCTTGCCCCTCCATACTTTGGCAAATCCTGGGCTTTTGAAAAATAAAGTATCTATATGACATGTTTTGGAGGTGGGGAGAGTTCAGGTAGATGTCCTGCTGGTGGGTGATCCATGGGTGGCGAGCCTCTCCCATCAGCATGAGAGGAGAGCTAACATAGCCCCTGGGGTGGTTACTGAGCTGGCTGTGACTATCAACTGGAATGGCCATAGGTGGTGGTTGGGCATCCACACAGCTTCCATTGGGCCCCCTGTAGACAGTGCTTTAGAGATCTGGCTGCCCTTGGTGGTGGCTTTGCCCCGCTCCCAACCCCATCCCCTTTGTGATTCATCCCTTCCCGCCTCCTGTCAGGTGATGTGCTAGTACAGGGCTTGTCCCTGTTGCCTCTTTACCCAGGCAACCCTCATTTAGTTCCCACGGAGATTTGAGGGAAAAATTGTCTCCTTCAGTTTTCTTTCTAATAAATGATTATAAATAAATTCCATGTCCTGATTCCCCGCAAGGCTTTCCTGCTTCTCACTTAACATTTTTTTTTAACATTTATTCATTTTTGAGAGACAGAGAAAGACAGAACACCAGTGGGGGAGGGGCAGAGAGAGAGGGAGACCCAGGACTGGAAGAAGGCTCCAGGCTCTGAGCTGTCAGCACAGAGCCCGACATGGGGGTCCAACTCAGAAACCGTGACATCATGACCTGAGCCGAAGTCAGACGCTTGACCGACTGAGCCACCCGGGTACCTCTCCTGTTTCCCACTTAACAGCCCATTGCAGATTTAAAACAGGACTCAAAAAAGGTGAACCCAAAAATCCACCAAAAATTGAAACCCTCCATTGGATTTTTTGCTTTTTGTATGCCTGCCTTTATGATTCTAATTATTTTCACAGCAACTTGGCTGCCTGTTACAGACTGGGAAGAGTCAGTACAAAGAAGTGGTATAAAAATAACAGAAACAAGGTACAGAGATTATCACTGGGTAAAAGGGAAACCCCCTTAGGGCCTGGACATCAGTGGGTCTCAAAGCTTCAGAGAATGGCCATAACTGCTTTGTCTGATAGAAAGAAAAATTTAGAGTCAGTAAAATAGTACAACATTGCTTGATGTGACCTTTCTGCCTGCCCCTCTCAAAAATAAGATTCAGTCAAATCTATTAATGTCACAAAAGCTTGTGTGTGAGAAGGGCCTCAGACAGAGTCAGTGTTGGATGAGATAAGGCAGAATATAAGGACATCTGAGCTTAGAAGTGAGGCCAGGCAGATGCCAGTTGGAGCAGGATTAACAGCAACCTTGAGAGAGAGCTTTGGATTTCACGAGCTGCAGAATTATTGACTACAAGGACATTTTACCTAGAGATCAAGGGGCCAATGAGGCCTCCAGCTGCCTTGAGGGTTATCATAATTTACAGCTTTGTGATTAAGCAAAATGGAAATAAGTTGACTACGAAAGCCGACAAGTGTGTTATGTCAAAGATCACGGTGATTTTGACTTCTTCTTCTTGCCAGATAACTTCAGAATTCTCATTTCTGAGCAGTCATCAAATCATTTTCATTTCCTTTGAACAATTTTAACTCATTTCGCATTTTTCAGGACGTTGCCATTAATTTCAGTAAGAAAACAAAAGAAAGTGTACCAGCCAGGGCTGATAAAGCAGGAAAAGATTTTACTGAAAGACTATGGGATTGCTCCCAGAGTTACCAGGAGGGCTGGCAAACAAGCCTCGTGAAACCAGAAGGAACAGTGGCAGACTAGGAGTCAGAGCCATGGTCAAGATTGTACTACAGAACCAGACTCAGGGAGGTACACTGCTGCCTTTACAGGGCTGGGGATGCCTCAGTTTTTATCACTGCCACAGAAAGCACTGAACATTGCACCTAGCTGCTACTGCCCTTGACATCATAACGGATTCTCTCTCGCTCCTGCCTCTTTGTCTGGGTTCAGAATGCCAGGCGGCTGCATTTAAGTAACCAGACCTGTGCCAGTAGTCCATGTCCTAAGTCAGAGGCGATGGGGAACAGGCTTCTGGGTTTTGTGGCTCCCATGGTGGGAAGTAAGTTTGAACAGTGAATAGGGTTAATATGGGGATAATATGCCAGGAAATCAAAATGATTTTTTTATAAAAATGGGGTCTTTTTCTATGTTACCTGTGTGAAAGTAATAAACATTCAAAGCAGTAATATAAATTGTATGTAAAAATGAATTCAGGGTTTTGTTTTATTGAGATAGAGTTAACATACAATGTTATATTCGTTTCAGGTTTACAACACAGCGATTTGACAACTCGGTAGGTTACGCAACGCTCACCACGGTAAGTGTAGTTACCATCTGTCACCATGCAAAGTTATTACGGTATTAGTGACTATATTCTCTATGCTGTGCTTTTCATCCCTGTGACTTATTTCTTTCATAATTAAAAGCTTGTAACTTTTAAGCCCCTTCACTTCATTTGCCCATCTCTCCACCCCCTTTCCTCTGGCAACCATCGTTTTTTAAATCTGTATTAGGGGTGCCTGGGTGGCTCAGTCGGTTGGGCGTCCGACTTCGGCCCAGGTCATGATCTCACAGTTCGTGAGTTCGCGCCCTGCATCGGGCTCTGTGCTGACAGTGCAGAGCCTGGAGCCTGTTTCAGATTCTGTGTCTCCCTCTCTCTCTGACCCTCCCGCATTCATGCTCTGTCTCTCTCTGTCTCAAAAATAAATAAACGTTAAAAAACAAATCTGTATTAATGAGTCTACTTCCATTTTGTTTTGCTTCTTAGATTCCACATATAAGTGAAATCATATGGTATTTGTCTTTGTCTGACTCATTTCACTTAGCATAAAATACCCCCTAGGTCCATCCATGTTGTCTCAAATGGCAAGATCTCATTCTTTTTTATAGCTGAGTAATATTCTGTTGTATATAGCATTGATCCTTGAGCAATGTGGATTTGAACTGCATGTGTTCAGTTATAGGTTAATTTTTTTTCAGCGAATACAGTATAGTACTATAAATGTATTTTCTTTTTTATGACTTTCTTAAAACAATTTTCTTTTCTCCAGCTTACTGTACTATATAAATACAGTAGATAATATGTCTAACATACAAAATATGTGTTCATTATCTGTTTATATCATCAGGAAGGCTTCTGGTGAAGAGTAGGCTGTTAGTAGTTAAGTTTTTGGAGGAGTCAAAAGTTATATGTGGATTCTAGACTGTACGAGTGTCAATCTTCCAACCTCTGTGTTGTTCAAGGGTCTACTGTATATACGACCTCTCCTTTATCCGTTCTTCTATAATGGACACTTAGGTTGCTTTAACGTCTTGGCTATTCCGAATAATGCTGCAATAAATATAGGGTACCATATATCTTTTTGGGTTAATGTTCTCATTCTCTTTGGGTAAATACCCAGAAATGGAATTACTGGGAAATATAGTATTTCTATTTTTAATTTTTTGAGGAAACTCCATACTGTTTTTCATGGTGGCTGCACCCATTTACACTCCCACCAACAGGGCATGGGGTTTCCCTTTCTTCATATCCTCACCAACACTTGTAATTTCTTGTCTTTGTGCTACTAGCCATTCTGACTGGTGTGAGGTGATACCTCACTGTGGTTTTAATTTGCATTTCTTTGGTGACTAGTGATGTTGAACATATTTTCATGTGTTTTTTGGTCATCTGTGTATCTTCTTTGGAAAAATGTCTATTCAGGTCTTCTCACTTTTAATTGGATAATTATTATCGGTGTTACATTGTATGAATTCTTTATAGATTTTGGATCTATATTGGGTATATTATTTGCAAATATCTTCTATTCAGTAGGTTGGCTTTTCCTTTTGTTGATGGTTCCTTCACTGTGCAAAACACTCAGGTATTTAATTAATTAATTAACTTTTAAAAGTTTATTTATTTTAATGTTTTTATTTATTTTTGAGGCAGAGAGAGACAGAGCATGAGCAGGGGAGGGGCAGAGCGAGAGGGAGACACAGAATCTAAAGCAGGCTCCAGGCTCTGAGCTGTTAGCACAGAGCCCGACGCGAGGCTCGAGCTCACAGACTGTGAGAGCATGACCTGAGCTGAAGTTGGACGCTTAACTGACTGAGCCACCCAGGTGCCCCAAAGTTTATTTATTTTGGAGAGACAGAGAGAGAGAGAAAGAGAGAGAGAGAGAACACTGCAGAGACAGAGAGAGGGAAACAGAGAATCCCAAGCAGGCCCTGTGCTGTCAGTGCAGAGCCCAACGTGGGGCTAAATCTCATGAACCACAAGATCATGACCTGAACTGAAACCAAGAGTCAGACACTTAACTGAATGAGCCACCCAGGCGCCCTAGATTCTGTTTGCTTATATACCAATTCTTATATTTTAAAAAACGGTGAAGTGATTAACCACAGTAAGCAAAAATGGTTATTTAGAGGGGACCTCAGGGGATGAGGAGGAGACAGAACTGATAAGAGTCTTTTGTGAATGTACCTTGTTCTATTTTTTGAGTTTGCCACATTGGTTTACATAATTTAAAAGAAAATTGAATAATAGAAAGGAACCCTTGAACATTAAAAACTAGTAGAAATAAATAAATCTAGCTGTATGCATATTAGTTTGGTAGCATAATCACATGCATAAATGAATTATTTAAAGATACTTTAAAGCTCAGTATTATGACTGTTCCTTACTAGTGGGGCAGATTGTGTCCCATCCAAGTAGCATAAACACAAAGAGGTCCACACCCAGACACATCTTAGTAAAAATGATGAAAGCCAAATCAAAAAAATATCTCGAAACAAGTGAGAGAAAAATGACTCTTCACATACAGGGGAACTCCAGGAAGATTAATAGATGAGTTCTCATCAGAAACAATGTAGGCTGGGAAACAATGTAGTGTGGAGTGACCTATTCAAAGCTTAAAGGAAAATTTTGCCAACTAAGAACCTTACATTCCACAGAAAAGATGAAGTAAAGGCATTCCCAGATAAACAAAAACTGAGAGAATTAGTTGCTAGGAGATCCACCTTACCTGAAATGCCAATGGAAGTTCTTCTGGCTGAAGCCAAGTGATCCCAGACCTTAACTCATTTGTACGCTAGAAAACAAAAAGGACTGGTAAAGGTAAGTATGTAATATTAAAAGATAATATAAATGCACACTTCTTCTCTTAACTACAATTTAAAAACAATTATATGGGGGCGCCTGCATGGCTAACTCGGTTGAGTGTCCGACTTTGGCTCAGGTCATGATCTCGCTGTTTGTGAGCTCCAAGCCCCATGTCAGGCTCTGTGCTGACAGCTCAGGGCCTGGAGGCTGCTTCAGATTCTGTGTCTCCCTCTCTCTGCCCCTTGCCCGCTCACACTCTGTCTGTCTCTCTCTCCGAAGTAAAGAAACATTAAAAAAAATTTTTTTAAAGCAATTCTATGAAACTATGTATAGAACTGAATTATTGGTCCTATAACACATAGGAATACAATATATTTGACAAAAACAGCACAAAGGAAGTGGGTGGGAACAAAGCTGTGTTGGAGTAAGGAAATGACACCTGATGGTAACTTGAATCTATGGGAACAAAGGAAGAGAACCAGAAATGAAAAATAAAGATATTAATTTAACAAACTCTAGATATATACTTGCTCTTCTTTATTCTTTTCTTTAAATGACAACATTTTATAAAGTAATGATTAGAACATGTTTTGTTGGGTTTGTAACATATATAGATGTAGTACATATAATGATTATAGGCCAAAAAAGGGAAAGAAGGAATAGAGCTCTACCCATGAGAATTGAAAACATATATTCACATAAAAACTTGTCCACAAATATTCATGGCAGCATTATTTCATAATATCCCCAAACTGGAATAAAATGTTCATCATCTGAGCAACAAGTGTGGTATATCCATAGAATGGAATATTATTCAGCCATTAAAAGGAATGAAGTACTCATATGTGTTTAATAGGAATGAACCTTGAAAACATACTAAGTGATGAGGTGCCTGGGTGGCTTAGTTGTTTAAGCATCTGACCTTGGCTCGGGTCATGATCTTGTGGTTCATGGGTTCGAGTCCTGTGTCAGGCTCTGTGCTGACAGCTCAGAGCCTAGAGCCTGCTTTAGATTCTGTGTCTCCCTCTCTCTCTGCCCCTCCCCTGCTTGTGCTCTGTCTCTCAAAAGTTAATAAACTTTAAAACAAAATAATAAAAAAAAAGGAAACATGTTAAGTGAAAGAAGGCAGACAGAAAAGACTGCCTATTGCATGATTCCATTTATATGAAATGTCCTTGATAGATAAATCAATAGAGACAGAAAGTAGACTAGTAGTTGCCTAGGGCAGGGGGTGGGCGAATTGGGGAGTTACTGCTGATGGGTGTGGGATTTCTTTTTAGGGGAATGAAGATGTTCTAAAATTCATTGTGGTGATAGTTGTACAATTCTGTGGATATAATAAAAATGGAATTGTATACCTTAAAAGGGTGAGTTGCATAATATGTGGGTTATACGTAACAAAGATGTTTAAAAAAAAGTCTAATATGAAATCATGTCAACGGGGCATAGGAGCCGGTGCAAAGGATCTCCCCGTGCATGGGGCGGTAACATCAAGAAGACTGGCTACATTGAATTGAAACACAGTGTATATATAAAAGCCAGTGAGTTTGTAATGACAACAAAACAAAACAAAACAAAACAAAATGTCTCACCATTCACCACTGGAGGTTGCCAGAGCACCAATCATTGCTCTGAAAAAGGGAAAGAACGAAGCACATCCTGTGTTGCCTCTATGAATTGTATATTTATGTAATGCATAGGTGATGAGGGAAAATTCTTCTTTATAGAAGAAGTACAGTTAATAGATGCAGAAAGAATGGTAAAACTAGAAAATCACAGTTTTTCAAGTTCTAACAAAATAATGCTTTTAGGCAACAAGTATGGATAAATGATAAAAGCATGAGGTAAATTGTGATGGGGAATTTTGTAGTGGAGGGATCCGGCTGATACAACCTGAACTCTCTGATTTCATATTAAAAAAATAGCTTTATTGAGAAATAATTTACACATAATAAAGTTCACCCTAAAAGTGTACAATTCAGTGGTTCTTAGTATGGTCACTTAGTATAGAGTGGTACAACCATCACCACTGTCTAATTCCAGAACAAGTTTCTTCACTTCTAAAAGAAGCCCCATGGCTATTAGCAATAGTTCTCTATTTCTTCTTCCCACCTGCCTTTGGAAACCACTAATCTACTTTCTCTTTCCATAGATTTGCTTATTCTGGACATTTCATTTAAACAGAATAATATAATATGGCTTCTTTCATTTACCATAATGTTTTTATGTTCATCTACATTGTAGTATATAACAGCATTCATTCCTTTTTTTTTAAGTGTATTTATTTTGAGAGAGAGATAGCATGAGTGGAGGGAGGGCAGAGAGAGAGAGGGCGAGAGGGAGAGAGAGAATCCCAAGCAGGTTCTGCGCTGTCAGCGTGTAGCCTAATGCGGGGCTTGAACTCACGAACTGTGAGATAATGACCTGAGCTGAAATCAAGAGTTGGATGCTTAACTGACTGAGCCACTCAGGTGCCCTAGCATTCATTCTTTTAATGGTTGAATAATACTCTATTATATGGATATACCACATTTTGTTTATGCATGCATTAGTTGATGGACATTGGGTTGTTTCCTTTTTTTGGCCATTGTGAATCATGCTGCTAAGAGCATTTGTGTACAAGCCTTTGAACATAGGTTTTCAGTTCTCTTGTGTATACCTAGAATGAAATTGCTGGGCCATATGGTAACTTATGTTTAACTTTTTAAGGCGATTACATCTTATCACTGAGAGTAGGACAATCAAATATTATGCCCCTCATAATGTGACGCAAAATAATTTTACAACATACCTATAAAGCATTCTGGTCTAAACAATTGAATCTGAATGTAATCAAGCATCTAGATGAAGAGCCTTTAAACTTTTTCCATTAAGGGCCAGGCAGTAAATATTTTAGTCTTTGTGGACCACACAATCTCTGTCACAACTTCTCAACATTTCTGTTCTGGCACAAAAGGTGAAGACAATATGTAAATGAATTGTATGGCTTTGCCCCACTAATTTTTTTTTCCCCCGAAGCAAGTAGCAGGTCATATCTGGCCCAGAAGCCACACTGTGCCACAAGATTTTATAGGAAACTTCGTGGTTATAGAAACACCTTAAATCACCCAAACCCAGAAAGCGAGACAAATGACTAAGTTTTTGCAAAAAAAAAAAAACAAAACAAAACACTGATGGCTTAAAGAAGGCTCAAATTCTACTTTTCCCATAAATTCTTTCTTTTTGATCTCATGTTGCATGTTTCTTGAATGAGTAATAAACAGGAAGCGTGGGTGTATTGAAAAGAACACTCTGGAATTACAATGTATCTTCCAGGGACTTTACTGTGCTTCCCTTTCTCTTAGTGGTAAAGGAACCTTTGTCTGGACCAATTGTAGTTCTTTGTCCCTATGGCAACAATCATCTCTCCAAGACATGAACATTTGATCTAAGACCAGTTAGAAATTTTCCCTCAGATTTTTTTTTTTTTTTCAAAGTAAAGCTGGGGGAGAAAAGCTATCTTTTCTCTCTGGTGTAGGAGAGACTCTGGTCAGAATTTCAGGTTTGGGTAGCCATTGATCTTTAGAGCATGAAGCCAACATAAAAGGAGAAGGAAAAATGTGAGTGAAAGAGAGGGAGAGAGAGAGACAGAGAGACAGAGACAGAGAATGGGGAAGGAAGGGAGAGATGTTACTTGCAACCAAAGAGTTCTGTTTCATATGCCCATCTTAAATAATTTTTGAGACGATTAGATAGATTATGTGTAAAATTGCTGACATTTTAGAATTTTAATAAATGGCATCATTTTTAACTAAATCACAAAGTGCTTATTAAATCGCCTGCATTATTTAATTTCCTATGTTTATATGCCTTGCCTTGCAACCAGATGGTCAGTTACCTGAGGACAGGAAACATGCATATTATACTTCCTTGCTTTCCACAAAGTCTAGCATGAGTTAAGTTCATTTCTGTAAAAAAGATATGCTTCATTGATAAATAAGAACATGAAATTGAATTATTTGATTATAACCTAGAACGACCTTAGTATCTTCTAATGAAGATAGACTTGTTTTCTGTCAGTTTAGCCTATGTTAGAAGTGGCATTTTAATGTAAGCTCTTCTGGGGAGTATTACTATTTTTTTCAGTTAGTGTAAGAAGTATGGTTAGTCAGTTAAATTCTAAAAAATGTTTTTCCTGGAAACTCATGGATGAGATGTTATTGCCCATGTAATTTAGGTTCTAATGTTGAATATTTAAGGCACAGTTTTAGCTTAATTGCTGGAAAGCAATATCACCACAAGTTGAAATAGTTTTTAAAATAGAGGAAGACTTAAAATTATAGTGAACATGTCATTTAGAATAATTGGCATTCTAAACAAAATCTGAAAGAAGTCATTAGAGGTATTCAGAGAAATTAGCTGATTCTTAAAAGACTCATGTAACTGGATTTATTTACTCTATACATTTAAAGGCTTTAAATATATAACACTATAATTGCTGTCCTAGTTTTTAAATAAGTAAGTGAAACTTTTATTTTTTCTAAAACCCAAGTTGCTTAGAACCCTAAAAATATCTATTGCTAGACATATTAAATATGACGTCAGGCCCATTTTCCAAAATTTTTAACTATGACTGTGTCTTAGTCACAACATCTAGGTGATGCGTATCCTATAGCTTGCTCCTTTTAGCTAATGGTAATTTTTAACAACTATCTCATTCTCAGGAAATAGTACAATTAAATAAAAAATTTGTCATCTTTATAGTATTTCCTTATTTTTATTCATATGTAAAATGTCTTTTCCAAAAATGCTGTCCTGAGAAAGTATTTTCTTCATGTGGTTTGTGTAATATATAAGCATAATTTTATTTACATAAGTTATAGGAAAAAACTGTGATGCTTTTGTTTGAGCTTAAATTAATATTCAATTTTATGTAAATATTTAAAAATTATATTCTTGACTGCCATTTTGTTCATGATGAATTTAACCATGGACAAGATTTATCTTAAACGACTAAATAAGAAAAGATATGAAACAATGGTTTTCAGATATCGGACAACAGGCAGTATAGGAAAATGATCCTTGTTTTTTAATGTTTATTTATTTTTGAAGGAGAGAGATAGAGTGTGTGAGCAGGGGAGGGGCAGAGAGAGAGAGGGAAACGCAGAATCTGAAGCAGGATCCAGCTCTGAGCTGTCAAGCACAGAGCCTGACACAGGGCTTGAACTCATAAGCCATGAGATCATGACCTGAGTCGAAGTCTCTTAACTGGCTGAGCCACCCAGGTGCCTCAGGAAAGTGATCTGTGAGAGAAGGGCACAAACCAGGTGAGCCTTACGATTGCCCAAGCTACAGGCTAATGGGAGTCTCCAGGCTTCAGTGCAGGGAGGAGAGCCCAACCAGGACCTGGCACTCTCCTTTAGTTGAGGAGACAGAGGGCAGAATTCATGGAGGCCAAGGCACTTACAGTGGAAAGGGCAGAGTACTAGAGAGGAGAGAGGGCCTAGGGAGAGAGTTTTGGAGACCTGGCTCTCAGATATTTCTTCACAAAGGATCAGGTGGAATAGCCAGTGGAGCTCACATGGTGCCAGGAATAGTTTGTGCTTCTACCAGAGTGGAAAAGCCTCTTTATTCCCAAGGAATTGAGTAGAAAGTCAACTTAGCCCCAGATGAAGGGTAGAAAACTATGGCGAGCAGCTGAAATCTGGCCTTTTTTGTCCAACCCACAAACTAGGAATGGTTTTACTTTTTTTTTTTAATGAGAGAGACAGAGCAAGCGAGCATGCAAGAGAGGGAGGGGCTGAGGGGGGGGGAGAGAGAGAGAGAGAGAGAGAGAGAGAGAGAGAGAGAGAATCCTAAGAAGTCTCCATCCTCAGTGTGGAGCCTGAAGTGGGACTTGATCCCATGACTCGTCCATCATGACCTGAACTGAAGTCATGAGTTGGCTCAACCAACTCAACCACCCAGGTGCCCCTGTCTAGTTTGTTGTTTTTATTTTATTTTTAAAGTTTGTATTTAAATTGTAGTTAGTTAACATACAACATAATATTAGTTTCAGGCGTACAGTTTGGTGATTCAACACTTAATAACATCTGCTGCTCATCACAGCGAGTGGGTCCTTAATCCCTATCATCTATTTAACACCTGCCCCCACTTCCCTGGCTTTACTTTTTTTTTTAAGCTTATTTATTTATTTTGAGAGACGAGAGAGAGTGGGGGATGGGCAGAGAGAGATAGAGAGAGAATCCCAAGCAAGCTCTGCACTGTCAGTGGGACTCAAACTCACAAACCATGAGATCATGACCTGAGCTGAAGTTGGATGCTTAACTGACTGAGACACCCAGGCACCCCTCCCTTGGGGTTTTATTTTTTTAAAAAAGTTGTTAAAGGCAAATAAAGAAGAGTATGCAACAGGTTATATGTGGTCCATAAAGCCTAGCTGTTAACTATGTTGTCCTTTACAAAAACAAGTTTGCTGAGCCCTACCCTAGATTAATGGCTGTTCCAAACCTGCCTAATAAAGCTTAAAAGCAAATGTCAAAATATCTTTCTCCAAGTAAATTAACTACGTCTTAGAACAGAGTCTAAAAATATGTAAACAAAAAAAAGTAGTATCCATTTCCAAGAAATTTTCTGCATCCCTGAAAAATGTCCAAAAATATTTAAAGGAATACAAAACATCCAGTACCTGACAATGTAAAAACCATAATGTCTGGCATCTAATAAAAAATTGCTAGGCATTCAGAGATATAGTAAATTATAATCCATAATGAAGACAAAAATCAATTCATAGAAAAAAGTCAATAGAAACATAAATGGTGGAATTAGTTGATAGAATTAGTAGAAAAGGACAAGAAATCCATTGTTATAAATATATTCCATATGTTGAAAAAGTCAGAGAAAAACATAAGCATGATGAAGAGAGAAACAAAAGATACAAAAAGACCTAAATTGAATTTCTAGAGATGAAACATATGGTCTTTGAGATTAAAATGCACTGAATGGAATTAAACAGGTGATTGATTATACACTATAGAAGGAAAAATTAGTGAATTTGAAGACACAGTAATGGAAACTATCCTAAATGAACACTGCAAGAAAAAAGACACAGAAAAATGAACGGAGCACAAACTGTTGGGGACCTTCAGTATCTTCATATATTTGCCATTGGAGTCTCTGAAGGAGAAAAGAGATGGGAGGAAGGCAGCAAAAATGTCTGAAGAAATAATGGCTGAAATGTTGCCAAATTCGAGAAGACTGTAAACCCCATAGATATAAAAAGCCCAACAAACCTTGATCAGAAGACACATGAAGAACACCACACAAGGCAGATGATTAAATTGCTTAAAAGCAGGAATAGAAAAAATAATTAAACCAGTCAAAGGAAAATGACATACAGAAAAACAGAAATCCATATGACACAGAAAGAATGCAAATCAGAAAATAGTAGGGTATCAAATTTAAAGTACCAAATGACATAATCTCTATTATTTTATTTTATTTTTTATTTAAAAGAACTTAATGTTCATTTATTTTTGAGAGAGACAGAGAGAGTGGGAGACAGAATCCAAAGCAGGCTCCAGGCTCCGAGCTGTCAGCACAGAGCCTGACGGGTGACTCAGTGTCACAAACTGAGAGATCATGACCTGAGCCAAAGTTGGATGCTTAACTGACTGAGCCACCCAGGTACCCCCATAATCCCTATTATTTTAGACATCTATACTCAACTGAAATATATTTAAAAATGGAGGTGCAATAAAAGTATTTTCCAGACATATAAAAGTTGATAGAATTTATTACCAGCAGAGCAGTACTATAAGAAGTGTCATAGAAAGTTTTTCCAGAAAAAGAAAAGTGATGTCAGATGGAAATTTGTATTTATTCAAAGAAATAAAGAGAAGCGGAGGTAAAAAATATTTGTGTAAATGTAAGAGTTTTTTTCTTACTTAAAAAAATCCCTTTAAAGGATAATGGTTTAAAGCAAAACTAGTAACAATGTATTTAATAGTTTATAACATATACAGAGGTAGACTGCAATAGTACTACAAGGTCCAGGATGGGGGAAATGGAAGTAGATTGTTAAAGAGTTCTATTGGTATATGTAAAGTAGTATAATATTAGTTGAAGGTAGACTGTAACAGCTCATACATACTGTGCTCCTAGAGCAGGGGTGAGTGAATCCTACAGATATTAAAAAGATGTATATCATGAACAATTTTATGCTAATTAATTCAACAACTTTGTCGAATAGATCAATTCCTTGAAAGATACAAAATACTGTAGCTCAAATAAGAGAAAGAGATAAGCTGTGTAGTCCTGTATCTATTAAATAAATTGAATTTAGGGGAGTCTGGATGGCTTAGTTGGTTAAGCTCTGACTCTTGGTTTTGACTCGGGTCATGATCTTATGGTATCATGAGTTCGAGCCCTGCATCGGCTCTGTGCTGGTAGTGGGGAGCTTGCTTGGGATTCTCTCTTTTCCCTCTTTCTGGCCCTCATCCAATCATACTCTCTGTGTCTCTCTCAAAATAAATAAATAAACTTTACAAAGAAAGAAAGAAAGAAAGAAAAGAAAAGAATTTGTAGCTAAAAGTCTTCTCACAAAGAAAAATTCTGGTGCAGAAGATTTCATGTGAATTCTACCACATATTTGAGGAAGAAATACAAGTTTTACGCTTTTTCCCCCCCAGAAAATAGAAGAGGAGAGAAAAAGTTCCAACTTATTTTATGACATCGGCATAACCCGATACCAAAACTAGATAAGGACATGCCCATAAAACTGGAGATCAGTATCTCTTATAAACATGAATGAAGAAATTCATTTAAAAAATTACCAATTTGATTCTGGCAATATAGTAAGAGGATAATATATTATGACCAAATAGGATTTATCCCAGGAGTGCAAGATTGGTTTAACATCTTAAAAATCAATAATGTAATGTAAAATATTAACAAAGAAGGAAAAGCATATAGAAAAAGCATTTGACGAAATTCAGCATAGCTTCCTGGTAGAAACTCTCAGAAAAATAAGAATACAAGGGAATTTCCCCAACCTGATAAAGAGTAGCTATGAAAAACTTACAGCTAACATCATATTTAATGATTAAAGACTGATAATTTCCTTTTAACTTTGGCATCAAGAATGTTTACTTTCACTGCTTATGGTTAGCATTAGAATAAATGCCCTGGCCAGCAAAATAAGGCAAGAAAAATAAAAGTCATACAGACTGGGAAAAGTAAAGTAAAACTGTCTTTATTCACAGAAAATATAATAGTTTATGCAGAAAATCCCAGTGAGTCTATAAAAAGCAACTAGAAGTGATAAGTGTTAGCAGATTGTAGGATACTAAATCAATATACATAATAAAATAATTTAAATTAAATAAACAATATTCTTTACATTAGCACCAGAGTATGAAATATTTAGGGATATATTTGACAAATATATCAAGACCTATGTACTAAATACCATAAAACATTGTTGAGAAAATTATAAAAAAGATAAATAAGTGGAGGGATAGTCCAGGTACACAGATTAGAAGTGTCAATATTGTTAAAATGTCAATTCTACACAAAGAAAATGATATTTAACTTAATCCCAGTCAAAATCTTTGAAGAAATTTTTAGTAGAAATTGATAAGCCGATTCTAAAATTCTAAAATGCAATGGACCCAGATAGCCAAAATAATTGTGAAAACAAATAAAGCTTTTTTTTTAATGCTAGTAGATTTCAAGAGTTTTTATATGGCTTCAGTAATCCCATAGTGTCCAATACTGTCTTGTTAACTATTCTATACAGTAAATCTCCAGGATTTATTCATCTTGAATAGCTGAAACTTTGTATTCCTTGACTAATCCTCTTGTTTCCCCCTCCTCCCAGGCCCTGGCAGCCATTAATCTATTCTCTGCTTCCGTGAGTTGTACTATTTTAGATTCATCATTAATAATATTGTCTTGTATACTTAAAACTGCTGAGAGGATAGATCTTATGTTAAGATCACACACACACAATAAATAAAGAAGGCAAGAGGAAACTTTTGTAGGTGACAAATTAAAAAAAAATTATAGATGGATATGTTTAAAGCCTAGATTGTGGTTATGGTTTCATGGATGTATATACTTACATCCAAAATTTTCAAGTTGTGTGCATTGAATATGTACCGATTTTGTTTCCCAAACACCAACCTTTCTTTTATTTTTCACGGAATTTTCCACTTATGGTTTTACTCCCAGGTTTATTGAGGTATAATTGACAAAATAAATAAACAAACAAACATAAAAACTCGTAAAAACATAAATAAAGCTGTAAGATATTTAAAGTATAATAAGTACTGGGGCTCCTGGGTGGCTCAGTCAGTTAAGCGTCTGACTTCGGCTCAGGTCGTGATCTCACAGTTTGAGCCCTGTGTTGGGCTCTGTGCTGACAGCTCAGAGCCTGGTGCCTGCTTCAGATTCTGTGTCTCCCTCTCTCTGTTCCTTCCCTCTCGTGCTCTCTCTTTCCCTCTCTCTCAAAAATAAACATTAAAAATCAAAAAATATTAAAATAAAATATGTACATATTTTTGTATGTCAGTCATACCTCCCTCAATAAAATACTTAAAAAGAAGGACAGTGTCATATTGGCATAATGATAGATACACATCTGGATCAAGGTAACAGACTAGAGAGTCCAGAAATAGACCCATCCATATGTATACAGTGGATTTTTTTGCTTTATCCTTTTACCCTGGGTTTTATTTTTCTTCATAGAATTCATCCTTGCTAGACATTTCAGATATTTATTTGGTAATTGTCCCTCCCTGCTAAATTTTTTTTTATTGTAGTAAAAAAATCACATGAAATCTCCCCTCTTCAAAAATTTTAAGTATACAGCACAATGTCATTAACTAGAAACACAGTGTTTGTGCAGCAGACCTCTAGAACTTTTTTATCCTGCATGACTGTAACTCTACCCAATGAACAACACCTCCCCATTTCCCCCTCCCCTCAGCCCTTGACAACCATTCTTCTGCTTCTGCTCTGTTTCTATGAGTTTGACTACTTTAGAAACCTCAGTAGAATCTTACAGCATTTGTCCTTTTGTTACTGGCTTATTTCATTTGGCATAGTAAAATTATGTCCTTGAGGTTCATTCTTGCAGCAAATAACAGGATTTCTTTCCTCTTTTTATGGTTGAATAGTTTTCCATTGTGTGTGTATACATATATACCACATATCTTCTTTTTAAAAAAATTTTTAATGTATATTTATTTTAAGAGAGAGAAAGAGAGCACGAGCAAGGGAGGAGAAGAGAGAGGGAGAGAGAGCATCTCAAGCAGGCTCCGTGCTGTCAGCACAAACTGTGAAATCATGAGCTCAGCTGAAGTCAAGAGTTGGACGCTTAACCAACGCAGCCACCCAGGTACCCCACCACATTTTCTTTATTTATTAATCTGTTGATGCACATTTAGGTTGCTTCTACCCATTGGCTATTGAATAATGCTGTCATGAATATGAGTATGCAAATATCTCTTTGAGATTCTGATTTCAATTCTATAGGATAAATACCCAGAAGTGGGATTTCTGGATCATATGGTAGTTCTATTTTATAATTTTGGGGGGAACCTGCATAGTGTCTTCTATAGCAGTTGCTCCATTTTATATTCCCATCAACAGTACCCAAGGATTTAAATTTCTCCACGTCCTCTGCATCACTTGTTATTTGGATTTTTTTTTTTTTTTTGATAATGGTCATCCTAACAGATATGAGGTGATATCTCATGGTACTTTTGATTTGCATTTTCTTGATGATCGGTGAAGTTGCATACACTTGTTGGCCATTTTATGTCTTATTTGGAGAAATACCTATTTGAGTCCTTTGCCTATTTTTAAATTTGTTTGTTTATTTATTTATTTATTTATTTATTTATTTATTTATTATTGCTATTGGGTTTTAGGAGTTCCTTATGTATTTTGGCTATTAACCCTTTATCAGGTATTGATTTGCAAATATTATCTCCGATTCCATAGGTTGTCTTTTCACTCTGCTGGAGGCAGAATTACACAGGGGCACATGCAAACTTTTGGGGTGAATGTTTGTTATCTTGACTGTGGTGATGATATTATGGATATATCCATATGTTAAAACTCTTCGAGTTGTACACTTCAACTGTGTGCAGTTTTCTGCATGCCAATTATAGTTCAAAGAGTTGTGAGATAAATAAATAAACAACAACAACAAAAGACCCCAGAAATTTACATTCTCTTACCTAAAGTGGTTTTTTTTTGGTGTTACATAAACTATATATTATATATTAATTTGCAAAATAGTTGATTTCTTTATCTTGAAAATTTTGTTTCATGAATATAAAAAGTATTCAGAGTAACCAATACTTTCTTATTCATTACATAACACACTGTAATTAAATATACACCATGCCAAATTCTGAATAAGCAAAATGGATTAACTCAAATTAGAAAGCACTCAAGTGGAACAATCTTTGGCTTAACATTTTTAACTGTGCTTCAATATTGTGTGATTTCATAACTGAGAATTTTTGCAGTTTTGAGTTCCAAGCTAATACGTTTCTGTCTTCATCCTTTTATGAATGGAGGGGACTGAATACCCCAGGAAAACTGGCTATGAATAGAGAGAACCCTGTTCTGTGTAGAAGAAGGCAGGGCTCTGAGGCTTTAGGACTCAGTCTCCTTAGATAAACCCCTGTTGTGGAATTAAAGACCAATATAGACGTTGGAAGATAACCTGCAAAAAAAAATGGACATATATGTCATCTCTACTATTGGCAAATACTAAAAAGATAGTTCGACTATGGTAATAGGAAAAATAACTCACCTTTGTTTCCCACGGTTCAAAAAATTCCTCCACATACATTATTTTATTTAATGGACACTGGTCATGGCCCCTGGAACAAAGTAAGTGCTCAATAAAAACTTGCAGAATGAAGGAGTTGAAATTCTTACCAGTACCTAGCAGATTGTAGGCACTGAATGTTTAGAGGTAATTCTAATCTCTCACATCTGTACATCGTGTGAGCAGTGGAACTGATTATGTTTATTATGAACTATCTTTTCAAGGATGTTTGTATAGTAAATAGCCTTGGAAGATAGGGATAGTATCTCCCTGGAAAGCAGCGGGCAAGTTTGCTTTCTGACCAGTATAATAAAGATGTCTCTTTTTTGGGGCAGAAGTCAGACAACTTTACTTCCCATTATAAATGGTTTGGGATCATTATACTGAGGTTTCTTCTCCTGTAATTCATTGTACTTCATACATAGGCATGTTTTCATCTTCTTGATGTCACACTGTGGGAATTGAAGTTTGGGGAACTGTCACAAATGATAGGACTCTGGCTATTGCTATGAGTAATAAACCATTCTTTGTCTCTGACTCAGGAGTCTCATGTCTTCTGCCAGCATCTATCAGAATGTGGGAGGCTAAGTTTTATTTGCAAGTAGGTTAAAATTTCAGACCCTTCTCAGTTCTTGACATGCTATACATGTTTTTTTTTTCCCACTTAAACTTATAATATCAGGAAAGCTTAAAATATCAGAATAAGTAATCAACTATACTGGGTAAGAAAAACAATAAGCAAAATCTAACCAAAATTATAACTTCCTCACTCTTCAGAACAATGTTACCAGTAAAGGGGTAAAATAGCACTACCTCGCTATCTTGTATTGGGGAAAAAGAAGAAAAGTGAAAGAGCCTATTTGATGTGAAGGTAGCAGTTCAAAATAATTATAGGGACCGGAAAAAATACAGAAACTGGAACACGATAGAACGTCAACATGGGGAAAGTTGCAAAATAAGTAGTTGACTCAGGAAGCTTCCAAAGAAGTATTATGTCATTATGCTGGCATTGATTCTTTTACAATCTCTAGAAGGAAGTATAAAATATTACACAGAATGGTTATTTTTGAGAATGCAAATGGGATGACAGAGAAATATACTTTGTAAAATTTGAATTTTGTACCATCTGCAGGTAGTACTTATTAAAAAAACACGTGTATCAAATTTGATTTAAAAAGCTCTTAAATGGTTTTTTTTCTTTTAGGTAAGAAAGCATGAGTTGTTTTTAGATTAAAAAAAAAAACTACACAGAAAGACTTTACCTTTTAAAAGATTTACTGAAGAAACTGTTCTTTTCATGGTGACTGGCAATTTGGCTTTATAGAGGTAAAAATGTCTTTGCCTTTGGAAGGAACTACTTTTGTTAAGGAAATTCTTCAGAATAGGCTCTTTCATTCTGGGTCAGTAAGATCAGAAAACACCCACCCCTTGCTCTTAGGTAAAGGTATGAGGTTACCTCGAATCTAAGAATGCACATATTGTGTTCTATTTAGTAAATGTCAATTAGATGTACATATTTTGCTCCTCAAAGAGGGTGCAGAATTAGTTTTCCTAAAAGGTATTCAATAAGGATTATTAGTGTCCTCTCTTGGGTTTGTTAAGGATTGAATAACTAAGAATTTGAGATGGTCTCTTCAGGAGCACAGAGTTTGCTTTTTTACTTATGCTTCTGAAAAGTCAAGAGAGTGAGTCTGGCCAGGCTTACAGCAATCCTGAGAGGCTGGTTTTAGGGGTGCCTGGGTGGCTCAGTTGGTTAAGCATCTGACTCTTGATTTTGGCTCAGGTCATGATCTCACAGTTCGTGAGATCAAGCCCTGAGTGGGGCTCGATGCTGACAGCACAGGCCTGCTTGGGATTCCCTGTCTCCTCTGTCTGCCTGTTCCCTGCCAACGCCGCCACCCGCCCCCCCCCCCCCCCCCCCCGCAACTGCTCACATGCTTATTCTCTCATAATAAATAAATAAACTTAAAAAAAAAAAGACGGAGACTTCTCTGGGCACAAAAGTGTGGCTCATACTTGAATGTCTGTGGCCCAGTACCAACAGAACTACAATAGCAACAGCAAATGGGGCATTTGTCTGGGTGGCTCAGAGTGCCATTGGAAGAAAAGTACTGGGGCTTTTGGGCTATCTGATGAGGCTCAGATAATTATATATGGGAATTAACACTTTATTTTGTTTTTTAAGTTTATTTATTTATTTTGAGAGAGCATCCCAAGCAGGCTCGTCACCTGCAGTGTGGAGCCCAATTCAGGACTCGAACTCATGAACTGTGAGATTGTGGTCTAAGATGAAGCCAAGAGTCCGATGCTTAACTGACTGAGCCACCCAGGCACACTGTAATTAACTCTTTAAATTAAGTAAACAATACTAAAGGTCCTTGGGAATCTCAGAAGAACCCTGGGAAAAGATGGGGCCTCTTGCAATTGTAGAGTGGGGGCTTGGAATTGTACTAGTAGATTTTTGTTACTCTATAATGTTGAAATGGAACATTTTGATTACTTGATTATTTACTTAAACACGTTTCAATTTATTAGAACATGCTCATTCTTTGATAACTTAATCATTTAAGAGATTAATAAAGTAGGGACTCCAGCTTGAGTCTAAGTGGGGTTTGAGTGTGACTAGAGTGAAATTATGGATTAGGCCACCACATATGTGTAAGAGGCTTGAGGAACCTTATTTGGGGAAGAAGAATAAGCCAATTTTGCTGAAAATACTCAGTGAAAAAAGGTTAGTCATCAGTCAGGAAGACATACTACGAATAGAGTGTAGTCACTGTTGGGCTCATGTTTGAGTCCTGTGTAATTCAGAAAGTCTGTGAGAAACTTTCACTGAAACAGCTCTTCCTAATTTCTCACAGCCTTTCTGGAATCCTGTTAACAAAGGCAAACAGAAAAAAAAAGACTGTCTCTCACTTTGTCATAGATCCCTGCATAGGTGAAGTCTCTGAGGAAGCTGGGCAGTTCTGGTGGAAGCCTTCCCAACATGTTGGGTTGTACGCAGAGCCTCTTTTCTCAAGCTGCTCACTTCCAAATCAAAGACTCATTGTGAACACCATATTGGTAAAGTCTAGGTCATATGTTTGAGTCCTAGCTATGAGGGAGGCTGAGTTTCCTGGCTTCTACCTTGAAGATGCAGGACTCTGAAGCTTAAAAATTTGCCAAACAAAAAAAGGAAGGCTTTCAGTCAGAAAAACCACAAATGTCTATCACAACACGTATCTCCAAAGTTAAGCTATGGGAGTTGAAAGTTTTTATTTTGCTGTGCAAATAGAAGTAGTTTCGAAAATGTTTTAGTTATATCTACATGTTACTTTATATGCAGGTAATTACCTGGACCACGGGTCTTGTATTTAAAATGGGATCCAGATATTTCTGGAGTCATGTGGAAATGTTGGGTTAGCATTAAGGAATGAGAAAGCTGATAAGCATAAGAACTGAGAACTCTTCCTGGGAGAGGATTTCATTCTTGCCATATACGTTTGCCACCTGGAAAGGGGAATTCTAATGAAACCATCCATTTTATTTATATTTATGTCTCAGGCTAGCCCTCTTTGGTCTCATATTTGAGATCTATGTGGACCAGGAGAAACAGGAAATGATTTTCATTTAAGTGTCTCTAAGACATCAAGAGAGAAAGCAAACATTCAAGTAGGCATATACAAGAGGTGTCTCCCCAACTTCATAATGTACTGTCACCCTCTATTGCTGGAGAAGAGCAGAGGTAGAGTCCTGCAGAGGCTTGAGGAGAAGTGGGGCACAGTGGACCATGCAGGGCTTGTGGGGCCACACCCATGGGGAACCCTAGAAATACTTAGGGGAGGGTCTTAGGACATAGATGAAAAAGTGAGTAAAATTTGAGTGATTACTTTTTAGGTGACCCGGAACTTGGAGAAAAATCAAGTCATACACATATTTCAGGTTTAATCAATATATTGTTGGGGTTGTTTTGTGGCTAACCAGGACTGTTCCCAAATGCATAGAATCACTGCTCTGACAGGATTTGAATAATTGGAAAAGGATTTCATTATAATTGGCACCTTACCATGTATTTAAAACAAACACTTAGATATTAATGTATACTAGTGATGGATGCCTATTAGCAAAAATTAATTGGTTTCATAGAGGGAAGTATAAATCTATCAGACCTTAAGAAAATGTATGATATAAAAGGAACTATTTTTAGTGTTTCAATTGAATTGCTGCTATATTGCAATATTTCAAAGGTCCCTGGTGAGAGATTTGCTTATATTCTTGAACTCCACTTTATTGAAAAAAATCCCAATGTTATAAAACTTGAATATTTTCAGGAAGCAAAAAGCATTTTCAAATACAAGTTGTTCAAGGAACATTAGGTCTCTTATTGCTTGAATCAATGAGAACAAAGCTAAATGGTTTTAGAAAAAGGTTTGAAGCAGCCAAAAAGATAATCTCTCTTTTCTTCTGGTAGTCAATTTGAAAGATGAACAAGCATAGTACAACATCTAGCTGTTAAAATTTGACTTTATTTACACATTAAATTACAAAATAGAAGGAAGCTCTCTCCCATTTAAATTATCTACTGTAAGGTTTATGATTGTACCAGAGCTGAAAACAAATGAATATTTTTGCAATTAGATTTTCAATAAGAGGAAGGATGAACTAAAACATCATAGCAATTAAAATCGTATGAAGTATAAAATTAATTTCAAACTGTTTGGAACTTTCTGAACTCCATGCTACTGGTGAAACTGTTTTAAATAGGTAAGTTTCAGAGAAAATTATATTATTAGAAACAGAAGGCTCTGAAACATGAAGATTTTTTGCTGTTTGCTTAGAAAGGGAAGCTTTCTCCTTTAACTCCTTTCTCTTCTGTGTTTGATCAAAGTGGTCAGGGTCAAGTGTACAGACCTGTTACATGAGATACACATCTGGGGAGTAAAGGTCAGTAAGAGATAAAGTGAGCTAAAAGAGAAGCTTTCTGGACGGAAGCCTGACAGGGCTGATGTCCTTAGAAAGAAAGCTGACAAACTTCTTCAATTCAGGGTCAGAAATGTAATCTGCTTGGTGATGTAGCTTTTTTTTTTTTTTTTTATAAAAAGAGCTTTATTCTGAGCCTTCATTGTTTTCCTCTTAATAAGTTGAATACAAATGCTACCCTGAAGGGAACACAAAACATTTTATGAATTAATTTGGTTGTGTGTGTGTTCATGTGTATGTGTGTATACTCATACTTCATTTGATTTTATACTGCTCATAATTTGAATTTCACCTTGACACATGACATATTTCTATTTCAAAATTTAATATACAGAAAAGACTCTCTTAAGTGATCATAATGATCATTAAAGGAAAGTTAGTATTTAGAGCCTGCATTAGTACAAAAAAAATGCTAATTTTCAAGGTAATTTGCTCAGTGACAGGGAAAGCACACTTTACTGTGAAATAAGAAGTCAAAAGCACAGCTGAAGATTGAATTTTATCCCAGAGTTCCTCATGGATACGTGACTGCAGGGATAGTGAATTAGGGCAGCTGCCTTGGGCAATTCTCTGGTATCTTGAATGGCTGGAAATCTGGAGGTATTCAAAAAGGCACCTCTTTGGGGCGCCTGGGTGGCTTAGTGGGTTGAGTGTCTGACTTCGGCTTGGGTCATGGTCTCACAGTTTGTAAGTCAAGCATTGGGCTCGTTGCTGTCAGCACCAAGCCCCTTTGGATCCTCTGTTCCTCTCTCTGCTCGTCTCCCCCTCTCAAAAATAAATAAACATTTTTTTAAAAGTTGCAAGAAGACATCTCCTTGCTTTGTAACATGACTTCTTCAGTGAAGCTTCCTTTGATCTTTAAAATTGACTTAAAAAAATAACTTTATGTTGTAAATACTCTCTTCATCTTCTTCCTTCTTGTTGTTTGTCCCCATTGAGACTTTTGATATTTGAGAAATGCTTCTTCTGTGATAGATTGTATTGCTTGTCAACAATTCTTCCCCTCTCCCCATACTTGCTATGTTCATGTGGATATAATATACTTTCTAGATCTATCAGTGTTGGACTTGATCATGTCTCGATATGACTAGTGGAATATAGGAAGAAATGACTGTTCTGATTTTAATCTGAAGAGACAATATATTTCTCTCTTTCTGTCTCTCTCTTTTTTTAGGTAGACTTCAGCCAGCACAGAACCCAATGTGGGGCTTGAGCTCATGACCCTGAGGTCAAGACCTGACTGAGATCAAGAATTGGATGCTTAACAGGCTGAGCCACACAAGTGCCCCATGATGTATGTTTCTTTTAACCTCTTGGACTCCATCATCTGCTATAAGATGAGCATACACTGGGTAGCTACTGGTATCAGTACGGGGATATGTTGAACAGAAATAAACCTGACCTACATTTTAAAGCTGAGCTGCTTACCCAATCTGTAAAGCTGTGAATGAGAAATCAGTGAATGCTTTTTGTTGTAAACCGCTGAGATTTTAGGGATGTTTGTTATACAACATCATCATAGCAGAATCTGACTTAACACACTGTCAACTTTTCATTTTTCAAACTTTGAAACCTATAGAAAAATGAAAGAAGAATAGCGTGAGTACCTGTATGCCCTTGACTTAAATTTAATAATTGTTAACATTTTGGAATTTTTATCTCTCTATACATGAGTTTTTGGGGACCATTGAGAATAAGTTGTAGGCATCATGATATTTCACTAAAGCTAAATACTTTAACTTTTAGCTCTAAGAATAAGTACATTCTTTCACTCAACTAAGTTTGAACTAGGTTATAAATATAAAAAATTGTGTTAATTTTACCCTAAGAGAAATGCATAGAAATCACCAAAACAGTGATATAATACCATTGTCTTTGTCAACTTGGGCTGCTATAACAAAATATTATAGAGTGGGGAGGAATACACAATAGAAATTTATTTTTTTACGGTTCTGGAGGTTGGAAGGCTGAGATCGTGGTGCCAGGACATGGCAGGGTTCTGGTGAGAGCTCTTTTCCTGGTTTGCAGGTGGATGCCTTTTTGCTGTGTCTTCACATGATAGACAGAGAGCTCCCTGGTGTCTTTTCTTATACAGGGACTAGTTTCATCATGCAGGCCAAACCCTCATGACCTCATCTAAGTCTAATTACCTCCCAAATTTCCAAATATCATCACATTAGGGGTTAGGGCTTCAACATATGAATTTGGGGGGAGGGTGGGACATAATTCAGTCCATAATAACTACATAAAAGGTGATCTAGTATGGAGATACAGGGCATAAAAAGCAACTGTAGCCCATCTATAGTGAGTTGCAACTGTCCAACAACTTCTTGGAAAACATTATTTTCAATTTTTAAAATGTAAATAAAAATAATGATTTAAAAGTGCAGCTACATATATTTTATAAGCATTACTGAGGGCTTAGGCAATGAGGTGTTTTAAGCTATCTAAGTTTAGTGGTACATAAATCCATCCAGGGCTAGCATGCCAGAGAGTGTAAAGAATTATAGCCTGGCATGAATTCCTAATGTGACTCAGCATAATGTGTGATGCCTGCTGAGCACTTTCAAATGAAGTAATGAAAATTTCTGTAGGCCACACTCCTTTAAACTTCACGCTCAAGGTTGTTTCTTATACTTCAGCAATGAAGTCCTACAATAATGCCCAGGACGGGGGAAGGATAAAAATCACAGATACATGTAGACTAAAGACAAAACAGCATCATGCAGACTTATGAGTTGTGCTTTGGCACCAATCAGACCTGGGTTTGAATGCTGGGTCTACCCTTCCCTGGTTAGTTATCTGGGGTAAATTTCTTAACTTTCTGTGCTCATTTTTCTCATCTATAAATGCAGATGATAGTACCTACCTTACAAGGTTTCATTTAATGGTAAATTCTTAACTAAATACAAGTATTAATAAGTTAATATTCTTCTGGCTTTCTCTGTAATCTTCTAAACACAGTGGATATGGATCTTTGTTCATTTAGCTTCTCTTCCTGTAGTCTAAGGAGAAAGGCTTCTCAGGCAGATCTGGTAGTAATGGAGGGAAAAAAAGAGGAAAACCAAACTGTCAGGACAGCAGGCCAATCACACTCTGGCACACATTAGGGAGACAGACCTCATCAGAGCACATCCTGGGAGGGAGTGGTGGGGAAACAGACATGGTTGGAAGGGATAGTCACAGGGGTGGAATGTTGGGGTGAAAGGTACACTCTTCTGGGGGTGTACTTGCGAGTGAAGCGCTGTGTCCGTGAGTTCTCATATATTTTATTAGACATAGCTCTGGATTGGAATCCAGATTTAATTGCAACCCAGCTCTGGTCCTGGACTATGGGAGTTACAGTTCAACAGAAAATATGTGTGAAACTCTTCATGCAGTGCCTTGCGCATGGAGGTGATTGGCAGGTGAACATTTTTGTACATTTTCAGAGACAGTACCAGAGCCACCTGGTCTAGTAGTTCCCCCACTTTACTGTGAAAACCACCCACAGTGTTTAAAACATTGCTTCCGGTTCCCACATCTGTGAATTCTGGCTCAGAAGGTCTGAGGTGGAACCAAGAAAGCTGCCTTCTACTTTCTTATGTATTTATTTACTTTGAATAAACTCTCCCAGGATTCAGGTGGTCTGTGGACTATAATAAGTTGAGTTTACACTCAGTTGCCATAATTTGCTAGTTCCTCTTTCTGGAGCTATTCTAGCTACTCTTTATGTGCACAATAAAGGATGTACAAGGGTATTACAGCAACGTTTCGTGGAGTATAAACATGAGAAAAAGTCTAACTAGCCCCCATTTGAAGAACGGTGAATAGATGTGTGGTGTAGTCACCTATGTTGTACTACACAACAGTGAAAGACATGAAGGAGGAGCTGTATGTTCTGATGTGGAAGAATCTCCAAGACCTGTTGCTTAGTGAAAACAAGTTACAGAGCAGGATGTGCAGTGTGGAACCATTTATTCAAGACAAAGTGAACGCTACTGTCTATATTTTATATGTAGATATAGACGTGTAGACATATATAAATGCTTAAAAAGGTTTGGGAGGATTCATGTGTGATAACAGTGCTCACCTTGGGACACTAGAAGCAGGAGGCAGTAATTGGGGTGTTGTTCCCTGTCATGTTTTATGCATTTACAGAGAAAATGTATTTACTTATTACTTGTGTCATTAAACGTCTATGAAAAAAGACCTAGCCCAACTCCCCCATTTTACAGATGAGGAAACTGATATTTGTTTGCCAAGGATCTCAGATAGCAAGATAATCTCAAAGATAGACTTCAACGAGCTTGGTTGCTGGTTCCAGGGCATTAGCTTTCTTCATCATGCCTAGTTGACCTTACCAGGCATTTTAGATGAAGAGGGGGTAGCCATAGCTATATGCATATCTCCTCAGCATCAGGAGGGAGTGGCTGCTAAGGAAAGACCAGCTAGAGCTTGGCTGGGACACTCTAGGTAGAGGCTTGATTAATTTTGCATTTTTAGGTTTCAGCAGTGATCAAGACCCCAGAAACACTAAACCGAGGAGAAGGCAGGTAGCTTTCATAAAGCTCATTAGTGTACAATGAGAAATGTAACCACATGGGCTACTGTACTTGTATCAGCCTGACCATAGCATTTTCTCCATGCCAGCAAGCATGCCAGGGAAGCCAAATGATAATTAGAAGCCCACTTTGTAACTTACCATGAGCAATCACTGTGTCAAATTATTTGAAGTCTTATGACAGCATATTCTCTCTGAGGCAGAATCAGGAAGCACTTGGTAAGTGTGGCATCAGAATGAGAGGATTTACACTAATCAAATACTTCATGGCTTCTGGTTAAGCTAATCAGCTGTATCCGGTTCATAATGGGGATCAACTTACTAATGGTACTGTAATAGGTAAGTCCCATTGGCTTAGGCTCCTTGGGACTGTCTGGATGGGTTCTAATTCTTCCTGTGCTTCGCAGACTCCTTTTTCTCTATTTTGATGATTGAGCAGTGAGTGCTCTTCCATAGGTCCGGTCTTAGATCTGTAAATATACTTAATCATATCCATATACCATTTTGCTTGTCTGGGATTTAATTTGGTTTTCTTTGGGTCTGTGTTCTGATACATTTTATGTTGCTCTTCCAGTCTAATACTTGTTGCCATCTCAGCGTCTCTCTATTTGGGATGCTCTTGTCTATCCTCTGACTTCCTGCACTTCCATGGTTGTCATTCAGATTGCAGCAGTTTAAATATCAGCTTGTTAGAAAGATCTTCCCTGAGCATCCAGTTTAAAGAAGTCACTGAGTCATTCTCCATGACTTCATTTTTAGTTTGAGCATAATGCTTATTCGCTTAGTAGTATCTGATATGTACTGTTTGCATCTTTTTGTTTTAATTTTGGTTGTCTCTCCCATTAGTATATAAACTCCTGAAAGTAGGAATCTTGTCAATCTTTCTCCTGCTCTGTGCCCAGCATCTAGAGCAGACGCATGTCAGGTTCTCATGAATGCTCGTTTGTTTGCATGCTTGCTTGCTAAATGAATGATCTGTCAAGAGGCCTACAGTGGTTTTGTTATTTATTATTATTTTTTTATTTGAGAGAGAGAGAGAGAGAGAGAGAGAGAGAGAGAGAGAGAATGGGGGGAGAGGGGCAGAGAGAAAGAGAGAGAATCTCAAGCAGGCTCCATGATGACTGTGGAGTCCAGTGTGGGGTTCGATCCCACCATTTTGGGATCATGACCTGAGCAGAAATCAGGAATTGGGTGCTCAACCTACTGAGCCACCCAGGCACCCCTGCTTTTGTAATTTATAAGTTCTTGGGAACATCTCATTGTAGTCCCAAATAAGATGACAAGGATATTGTCTTAGAAATGAACCTGGCCAAGAATCTACAAGTCTTGATCAATTCTCAATGGGTGGCAGGCCTGTGCAGTAAAAGAGAGGGTGGTGGGAGTGTGTTCACAAATGTCACCCAAGTGGTTGTTCTCCTCCAGGGAGGGCTCACTCAGCAATGGAAACAGATATACCCAAATACTGCCTGAATAACAGATTCCAGTGGAGATCCTTCAGAAAAATATAGTATTTCCCAAAGTGGAGAGTTGTTTGACATTATGGTGTTATGACCTGAAAGTATTAGGATGAAGGTAATTCCTTAAACCGAGGGGATTGGCAGAAAAAATCAGGCCAGTGAGCAGCTAAGACCTCAGTATTCCTGAGGCATTTGCCGTTCATCAGATTTCAGAGCCTTTCTTCAGAGTCAGAAAAAGTCACCACTCCCCTCATCAAGGGCACTCACCTCTCATTGGGTAGGGGCAAATCTTGAAAGAAATAAAACAGACCCCTATCTCATGATAAATGAAATTGAACTTTCCAATGTGCCTTCCAGGAGAGGGATTCCTGATAAGGAAACATCCATAAGGTAGGCGATGATTACAAACATTGATTTATTTTATCTTCCATCAAGTCTTTTGCAGTAAGACCCCAGGCTTACAAAAGTCCTGTTGATACAATTTGCCTCAAGGAAATAAGAATATGAATAGAAATGATAAAAGCATGCAATTGATAGAAAGCAGTCTTTCCTCTGTGGTGTTAAATCTATTTCTGTATTGATTTTTGAAATGTGGAAGGTTGTGGTATGGAGTATAGAATCATTTTTAATTTTAAAGTCACTCAGTTTATGAATATCTGTGAGATAAGCAGAATGACTAAATTCTAAAGGGAGACTGTAATATATTGAGATTACTGGGATAGAACTACGTATTTTTGGTTCCATGCAATATTTAATCCCCTTGCAGAGACGATGTGCAATGAAAGTCTTAAAAATCAGGTTTTGTTTAGATTATAATGGTGTGGTATATTTTCAGTTAAGATGATGTAGGCAGTTGCATTAAAAATATGTTTTCTATCACAACAATTATCTGGTAAGGAGAAAAGACATTTTGCTTTAAAAATTTGATATGCCTGTGGTATTTTACAGAACAATTATAAATAAAGACACAAATTTAACATGCATTTGGCTTTCTATGATAGAATTAGTGGAACATTACATTTCTAGATCTATTAGTTATTTTATTTTCACTCCCTTCTCTAAAGGACTTATAATTCATGAATAAAAATTAACTACTGGTTTAAACCTGACTGGAGGGGTTTAGGACAGAAACAAATTTTTATATATCGTGTTCTTTCTACCAGTGTTTAGGAAAAATAATTATAGACATCTGTTTGGATGCCAAATGCTATTTCAATTTTTGAAATTTCATAAAGAACTCTATCATTTATTGTAGATTTTGAAGAAGTCAATTTTTCTGATGACATATCTGCACATACACATAAAAAGAAATGCTATGCTTCTGTGAGAATGAAGTCAGACAAGTCATTAAACAGAGAAATCTTATCTAAAGATCTTTCTGAGAAATAATTTTCTTTCTGAAATTCACATTGTATCCATTCCTTTTCTAATCTTCCTGCTTCAAGTCCATTGGCAGAAATCCAAATTAAAACTAATGGCTATATTTTTTAATCTTCAAAAAACAATTAGCTGGAGATATACAAAGTATTCCTTAATTAGGCCAAAGGTGGGAAAGAAGATATTCAATTCAAACATGACATTCTTGATCTCATTTTCTTTACTGTTGAATCAAGACTAGACACTTGGCCGCCCTTTTCAATTTCTGGGATTTATGAGATATTAAGCAAGAGTCTATATTAGAAAAATTTTATTTTCATTTATGTGATGCCCACTGTAGTAATATGACATTTACTATAATTTAGTCTTACTGGGTAGTTTATAAGATTTGAAATCTCAGGGCTTTGCATAATCTCCTTCCAAGTGTTTTAATTGACATTCTGCTATAATGAACCCCACAGACCATTACCTGGCTAATTGCTTGAGTTACAGTGCTTATACAATGCCATTCTTTGTCCTTGGTCTTTTGGGGTATTAAATAGCAAGGCTGTCCTGAAAGAGAAAGTGACTGCTGGTTTTCATGTGAAGCTTTAATGTCTTGGTAGTTTTTTTCAGGGACAGACCCCCTCTGTTCTTCTCTCGGCTGATACCAAACCTGATGCTTATCAGAGACATCCTTATTCTGGGATTCTCAATTCCCTCTGGGAGAGCCCTTGACCTCTAAAGCGTCTTCCAGAGCCATTGCCACAGGTAGAGCTTTCTGTGACCTGATGCGGAAATCCTGGAATAGGCCCGGGAGCAGGTGACAAAATGAAGATATAACAATATTTAATTATTGAGTGCTATGATTAGTCAGAATTTGTTGGGACAAGAATCTTACTACTTTAGAATTAGCAAAGACTTTATTTATGGCTCATCTAGTCCAAACTGACTGCTTTTAATACAGGGACATTGAACCATAGTGGCTGAGTGACTTACCCAGGTCTCATACAGTTGGTAGTGACCCAGGCTCTGGGCTTCCTTTCATGGAGTTAACAGAACACAGATCCACGAAAATGTTTTGGAGCCTAACGTCAAATTACATAGTTAGAACCAAGCAGGGAGGTGCTGGGATCAGCATGTCAGCACAACCCAGATAAATACAGTGTGGCCTTGGGGCGCCTGGGTGGCGCAGTCGGTTAAGCGGCCGACTTCAGCCAGGTCACGATCTCGCGTGTCCGTGAGTTCGAGCCCCGTGAGTTCGAGCCCCGCGTCAGGCTCTGGGCTGATGGCTCAGAGCCTGGAGCCTGTTTCCGATTCTGTGTCTCCCTCTCTCTCTGCCCCTCCCCCGTTCATGCTCTGTCTCTCTCTGTCCCAAAAAAATAAATAAAACGTTGAAAAAAAATTAAAAAAAATACAGTGTGGCCTTTATCCTTCAATTTTTCCACCTTTATTTTTTATTTTTAGAAATTTTTTTAATGTTTATTTATTTATTTAGAGAGAATGTTAGTGGGGGATGGGCAGAGCGAGAGAGAGAGAGAACTCCAAGTAGGTTCTTTGCTGTCAGTGCAGAGCTCAATGCAGGGCTTTATCCCATGAACCATGAGATCATGACCTGAGCTGAAATCTACAGTCAGATACTTAACCAAATGACCCACCCAGGTGCCCCTGTTTCTGCCTTTTCTAAATGATGGTCCAGGTCATTGACAATGGCCTTATGAATGGTTAGGAGTGATTAAGGGTTTTTAAAGAATTTTTTGAGAACTAGAGACAGGGTAGGAATGAACTCCAATACCTATAAGCCTAGATCGATTTCTCTTGGTAACTCCTGATTAAAATGTTTCTAGTGTCTGCTCTAAGTTTGTTAATTTATTTGATGGAACTAGTACAGATTCCAATGGGCAGGATAGGGACTGATATATTTTGGGATGTACCCAGTGTCTGTTGACAAACTTCTGACTTTCTGAATGTTTGTTTAGAAGAAGAGCATTGGAGTAGTAGGTTCAGAGCCCCAGACTGAGAAAAAAGGGGAATGGATCTTAAACATGGCAGAAATTAAAGACAAAAGGAAATTTGTTTATTGGAGATATTCGTATGATAGAGCATTTCTCTCATGCTGTAACTGCAGTAGTTTTACTTCATATTTGAGTTCCCTGCATCTGAGCATGTGAGTGGGCTGATGAAAGGACCAACATACGTCTTTCCACACGGAGGAGCAGCGTAATCAACGGAAGGTAAGCTGCCAGTGATGACGATTCTGTAGCTATCACATCATTCGAAAACCACCTTTCCCTTCAAAGACAAACTCCTTTTCCTTAAAACCCTCCAGTCTGTTAGATTCTATATCCTGAAGCTTCCCTGGAACCTCCCCTTCAGAGAACCTCTGGCTAATTGTAGATGGACTGGATGAAGCGGGAGTGAGGATCTTCTAGTCCTTTTCCATAGTGATTCCCAGCCCTACAGAGGAATATCCTACAACAGGCATTCTTCTTGGTCTCCAAAAGGTAATGTGGTTTGCTTAGCTTTGGGCATACTTATTAAATGGGCATATAAATAATTTATACCCAGGAAGTAGGAAAATCTCATTGAGATCTCTGCTTCCTGGAGGAGGTTTCTACCACGGAACTCAGTTTGGCTCCATCATTGATTTTTATTAACATGCCCAAACTTAACAAACAGGTATTAGGAGCACATGTAAATTTTAAGTTCAGTTTTTCAACAGCAACTTTGATAGGTGATTAACTGCTGCTGGGACCAACTAATAAACAAATAGTACACAAATCAATCATGTTCAGGCTCTGTTGCTTTTTTTTTTTTTTTTTCCTTTTTTAATTAATGAACTTTATTGTTTACAGTAGTTCTAGGTTTACAGAAGAGCGGAGCAGGAAGTACAGACAGTACCCATCTCCCCACCTAGCCCACCTTTACACTCTGTGCCTCACTGCCTTCTTATAACCGGAGGACTAAGTCAGCCTGCAAGGCTGTCCAGTGGCACACTGGCTTGTTCATACTATGCTCTCACCGCCTCCTTTCTCCCTGTCTCTATCAGAAAACCACTCTGGCAGACAAACGTGAAATCCCTGAGAAGGAAAAAAAAAAAAGATGAAACAGAGGCAATAATTTTGTTCTTGTCTTTGCCTGATCCCATCCTTTAAGGTTTCTTTTAGCTTTTGGAGATGTGGAACGAGGGCTTATTTTCATGTCTAAATTTAATGTGTATTTTTAACCTGTCTATTCATCCATGTAGGTGAGTTTGCTTTTCTACCAACTGGTCACCTGAATTATTACTTTGTCCTGTCCTATTTTGATTGCTCCCAGCTCTCCTGAGTGCAGTTCTTTTTCTGCACCTAATCCAGTGCCATGGGCCTCGTGTGCCATTTGGAACATTCTGCTTCCTGTCCCACCACCTTGATTTAAGACGGGGTTCAGGGGAAGAGGAGTAGGCGACAAAGTGGTGGCATGCATAGAGAAAAAAAAACAAACTGTCCATGTTTGCTTCTAGACTTTTTTTTTACAGTGTTAGATTCTGAACCAAAGCCAATCCCTTTTATCTAACAGAAAAATGCTGAGAATGTTTCTATTTTACTGCACCCTTGTTATGTACAAGAAGCATTTAATGTGGTGGAATGTAATATTATATTCAATGTGCTTAATAAAATTGTAATGGATTCGCTTATTTAGACACGCTGGGAGAAACAGTCTCCCACTGGATAATAGAAATGGCGGTGCTTTTGCTGCATCTATCAACACAAAGGGATGAGCAAAGCTTATCAGAGCTGATTACGATCACTCTGGAATTGCCCTTAAAAAATAAAGTGGGAAATAGGAATCTGCAGTTACAAAATTTCTCCTTCTTCCTTTTGATGGCATTACATTTGCGAATGAATTCAAAATCTGAGCTTTAGGAGGCCTGTGAGTTTGTTGGAAAAATGGGGCAGGAGAAAACAGCTTATCAGGAATCCTCCACACCAAGGTGGCTTAGCACTGAGAACTCAACACGAGGCACCTTACAAAGAAAGGATTATTCAATGGATGTAGCTCTCAAGGCAAGAGAAGGAAGAAGCAGTAGCAACTGTCCTTCCCCAATCTCCTTTTCCTCACACCCTTCTATACCATGCCCTTGTCTTGGGACCTCCCTTCTGAGGGTAAACACACAGGAAGTGGCTGAGATGGTAGTGAGCCCTTGTAGCTGCTGTCCCCGACTCTCCATTACACTTTAGGTTACTTATTTAGGCAGGGAAGTCACGGGGATGCCAGCATCCCTTTGGGATGAACAAGCCCTGAAATCATCCCATTACTTGACTGGAGTTCAGACCTCTTACAACCCTACCTCTTTTCCTTTCATACCTCAGCACAGGGAAAGCCTCTCAGCCCAACCCAGTCTGTCCCACTCAAGCTGTTTCATCAGGAGTTGGGGCTAAGATCTTACTTTAAGATCTCCTAAAATCCACTCAGGGAAACTAGGGATTTATTATTCTGGTCTTGGGGAGACAAAATTGACCAAGCATCATTTCTATGCAAACATCTGTGTGTCTAGGTTGTACTTCCTAGTGCAAAACTATCTCAGATTTAGTGTGTGTGTGTGTGTGTGTGTGTGTGTGTATGTATGTCTTATATGTATATATGTATATGTATATTAAAAACATTTTTTAATGTTTTTAATTATTTTTGAGACACAGAGAGACAGAGCATGAGCAGGAGAGGGACAGAAAGAGGGAGACACAGAATCTGAAGCAAGGTCCAGGCTCTGAGCCATCAGCACAGAGCCCGACACGGGGCTCGAACTCACGGACTGTGAGATCATGACCTGAGCTGAAGTCGGGCGCTCAACCGATTGAGCCACCCAGGCGCCCCATGTATATGTATATTTTAAATGTTTATTTATTTATTTTGAGAGAAAGAGAGCACACACAAGCAGGAGAAAGGCAGAGAGAATCCTAAGCAGACTCCGCACTGTCAGTGCAGAGGCCAATGTGGGGCTTGATGTCACCAATCGTGAGATCATGACCTGAGCTGAAATCAAGAGTTGGATGCCCAGCTGATTGAGCCACCCAGCTACCCCAGGTTCATTGTATATTTTAAAATGAAACCTTGACCAACAACTCAACCTCACCTTGTGTTTCTAAAGGAAAATAATTATTAATCATATTCTTCAAGAATTTTCCCACATGTAGACTCACTGTGGTCTCTTTGTTTTCTCAGAGTGATATAGATGTAAACCACAATCCTAAGAAACCTTCTAAACTCAAACTGTAAACTTAAATTCCAATTTAAATGAGTTGAATATGCAATTTTCAGATAGAAATTAAATAAAATAATGATTGTTTTCCAGAAAGGGGTGATCTTTTAATTGGCAAAATAATGGCAACAAACTTGTAAGCCTTCCTCGTCTCTTACTGCCTGGACTACAACAGCTCCCACCTGCTTTTACTGCTTCTTGTTTTGTCCCCTCTGCAACCATTCTCCACACAACAGCCAGGGCCTCTTCCCTGCTAGAACACTGAGTGACATTTTACAGCCTGTAGAACAAACCCCGCATCCTTACAAAGGTCAACAGCAGTTACACAGTGTGTCCCGGGGGGGCGGGGTGGGGGGACCATGCCAGGCTCCCTCTCTCTCCATACCTCCAGGGCCTTTGGGCCTTCCTTCTCTCTCTGTACCAAGGCACATCCAGTTCCTGCTGCTTGGAAAACTCTTCTTGCCTGTCTCGTGACCAGCTCCTTCTGATTCATCAATGCTCTTTCCTCAGGCCTTGCTATCAGCTTAAGTGCTACTTGCTCAGATAGGCTTTCTCTAGCAACCTGTCTGAAACAATCTTTCCTTGTCACTCTTTATCACATACCCCTATTTATTTCCTCCCTACCATTTATTACAGTCTGAAATATTGATTATTTTTACCATCTGATATTTGTCATTGCCATTAGAATGTAAGCTCTGTGACAGCAGATATTTTTTTTCCCTCTAACTCCTGCATATAATACAATGTATGACTCAGCATAGGTGTTTAATAAACACCTGTTGACTGAAAGAAGGAAAGAATAGCATGAAACTTGGGTATGAGAAGGAACACAGCATGGAATATCGGTCATAATGAAATGTGAGAAGCCAAAAGTAACTATTAAGATAGAAAAGGAATACGAAACACATAAAAGTTCATCTAATAATTTTATATAACTATACAAAGGTCACAGGGTGAAGGTTGCTCTATATAAAGTAAAACAAATGTCAACACTTTCACAGATGGAGAACTGATCCATACATATCCACATGCTTCAAATTATTTCAAAGTCAATATTTATACTTAAATCAGCATTCAAGAATGCACCTGGAATACACCATTGGTGTGGATTACATATGTGCAGGCTCAGAACATTGTGGGAGGATCTTCTAACAAAACTTCTTGGGACATAATTGGATCCAGCTAGTTTCTAACAGATTAAGATGTTATAGATGGATGAAGAGTGGTTAGGGTAAGAAAAAGAATGCAAGATTGGATATAAGACAGTATATAAGACAGCCTGGGAGTTTATGATAAAGGAAGTGGAGATAAAGTGATTGGAGAAGAATAATAATGTAGGATTCAGGATGCAGTACAGGCTTAAATCTGGAATTTAGTACGAGTAATTGGGTGCTGATGCAGTCATTGAAGGCGGGAGAGGTACAGGGCTGTCACTAGCTGTCAGGTTTGCCTCTAACCTTCAGAGATTTGGGATTTTGCTATTGATGCCCAGGGCAGGACCTGCAGAAGACTTCTGTCAGTGGTCACAGCCACCCACCGAACCAAGGCAGGAAATCGTGTTGGTGTGTCAAACTTCAATTCTGCCGAAGTCCCTGCATTCCAGATGCTGCCAGCAGAAGAATAATGGCTTTTGCTATTTTCCTGTCTTCTGTGTAAGTGCCTCTCACTGGCAGAAGCTAAACTGGAACCTGATGACAAGAGATTCCGGGAAAAGTAGTTCTTAGGCTTTGAGCCCTTGAGATATAGAGGAGAACATAAAAGAGGATAGAAATGGGCCAACTGCCAGTCTGACACAATATGAGAATAGGAAACACTTGTCACTGCTTTGAAATACTATTTCTGGCTAGTTAATTTCATTAGATCTAATCCTCACTAAAATAATAGCCCAACAGTTACTAAGGGCACTGTGTTAAGAGCTATTCATGCATTATCTCATTAACTTTCACGACCATACAAAATGAAGCTACTATTATCATCTCCATTTTAGAATCGAGGAACCAAGACTTAGAGAGGTACGCTAACCTGTTCCAAATGAAGCAACTAGTAAGTGGAAGAGCTCAACCCTACTCATGACTGGCCGGCTACAAAGCTAATCCCTTTTAGTCCTTATGGTAGAGTACTTGCTAGTCAGTTATTAAATTTCTTTGTAATCCATGGCCCTAGCCTCCACATGAAACTCGTCAAGTCATTTTACAAACGTAGACTATTAAATCAATATAAATACCTTACTTCTAAGTTGAGAAAAGAACTAATGAATCTTCACAGGATGGCCTCCCAAGCATGGGCACTATCTTAATGAGAGAGAAAAGTATATCAGTAGAGGAAATGTAGTGTCCCCTACACTTAGAGTGGAATTTTATGTTATGAACAGATTTTCACTTATTATAAAAGTATCTACTGTTATAAGACCACATCATAGACTCTCAAGGTTGGAAGGGGCATTCAAGTTGGAAGAATCTTCAAGATCCCTTCTGATAGCATTTCAACAAAGGTTGGCTCAACCTCTGTTTAGGAACTGTCAATGGGTGCAACTTCCAGGACTATGGGGGCAGATTGACGAGTTGGGGGAGCACACACGATGTCTGCTGCTGGTTGAAGATAAGATGGTGCTGCCTGGAGGCCGCTTAGTTCTGTCTCAAGGATAGCAAATATGGTGTTAGGCTAGAGGTTGGAGCTATTGATATTAGTTAGCTTTTGCTGCTGATCCTGTCAAAATTCCATGACTTACAAATTATAGCTTGAGTGTCTATGGTGGATTCAGGATGGCCAGAGATTATTTGGTACTCCTCTCACTGAGAAGTAGAGGCTATGCCCCTTCCCTTTGAGTCTGCCTGGCCTCTGTGACTGCCATGACTAATGAAACTTAACACAGATGTTGTGCCATTCTTAGTTATAGCCTAAATGGATTGGCAGCTTCCATGTTCTTGGAATTCTCTCTTTGGGAGCCCCAAGGCATGATTGAAGAAACCTGACAATCTTGAAACTGGCACGCTAGAGAGGCCAGGTGATTGGAGAGCCCACTTTTCTTCCATTTCTAACAAGGCATTGGACTTGCAGTGAGGCCTTTCTAGACTATCCCATGCAATGGCTGAATACTGCTAAGTGACCCTAAGTATGTCTCATGGAGCAGAAGAATCGCATAACTGATCCAGGCCCAAATTCCTGACCATGAAATTGTGAGCTACAATAAAAGTTATTTTCAGTTTCTGAGTTTGAGGTCTTTTTTGCACAAGAGTAGATAACTAGCATGTTCTGTGGGATTCGTGAGGGTTGTTTGGTCTAGACTGGCCTTAACCGGTCTCTTCTGGGCTCACTCATATGTCTGAAGATCAGCTAGGGACTATCTAGATTGTACTTAAGTAGGGCAGCTTACCTGAACTCTGCTCCATGTGTCTCTCATCTTTCTCTGTGACAAGCAAACTTGTCCATGCATATTCTAGGGAAATGGCCAAACTGCAAGAGAGCAAGTGGAAACACATAAGGGCTCTTGGAACCTAGGCTTGGATATGGCACCCTGTCACTGCCATCTCATTCTATTGGCCAAAATCACATGGCTGAACTCAAAGTCAAGGGTTTGGAGTACAGACCTCATTTCTTTTGTGCAAAATTCATATATCAAACAGTGTGAATACAGGGTGGAATGGAAAATTGAAGAAAATAATGCAATCTATTACATTTACTTCATTTCAGTACAGCAAACATTAATAGGATACATATTATTCGCAAACATTATGCTAGGCACTGGGAACATAGAAACAAAAGATACCTAACTTTTTGCTCTTGAAACATTTATGTTCCAGGCAATATTTAGAATTTTTACTTCTAATCACTGTGTTAAGATTTATACCTGCATTAAACTTCAGCGTTAGCTAGCATCTGAGTCATGTTTTATTGTTTCAGTGACTTAAAATTTGATTAGAAGCCCTTACTTGCTTAACTCGTGGAAGTTGTGTTCGGTTAGGTTTTTATGTTTTTTCATCAACATGAAAAAAATTTCAACTGAAAAGAAATTACATATATGTACCGTCAGCTTGCTATCAACTCTTCCTCTGTTGGTTTTCAAAGGGCCTATGTTTTCCTCATGTACAAATTCTTGGGGAGCCTCATCATAGTCTTAACGTACCAACTACATTATCCTTTAACATCTGGACTTAAATTGGGAAGCAGGAAGCCACAATGCAAGGAAAACATATGAGGACAATTCACACTTCCAGATACGGACACCAAGCACCTTCCTTACATTTGTTGCTCTGCTCATTCTTTTCTGTAGCTCTTTGGTTTCTGGCTGGATGTGCTTTGTTTCCCTCTGTAACTTTGTTTGCTCCACACTAGTACGTTCCACCATCAGAGCCAGACTTCTCATCTCTCTTCTTCATGCCTCCCATTAAGTTCCTGTTTCTTCTCAGTGGGAAATATCTTTCTTCCACTGAAGGGCCTAGAGCTGAGCTCCATGAAGGGTTCAGCTTAATGCCTTCTGCAGCATCAATTGTCACTCATTAATCCCCAGGCAACATGGGACAGTGGAAAGTGCATGGGCTGACTTTGGAGTCAAATGGGCCTAGGTTTTAATCTTAGCTCTACTGCTTATTAAACTGTGAACTCAGGCAGGCTACTTAACTTTCTGTGCCTGAATTTTTAAGTACTTTTTCTTTTTAATTTTATTTTTTAAATTTACATCCAAATTAGTTAGCATATAGTGCAATAATGATTTCAGGAGTAGATTTCTTAATGCCCCTTACCCATTTAGCCCATTCCCCCTCCTACAACCCCTCCAGTAACACTCTGTTTGTTCTCCATATTTACGAGTCTCTTATGTTTTGTTCCCCTCCCTGTTTTTATATGATTTTTCTTCCCTTCCCTTATGGTCATCTGTTTTGTGTCTTAAAGTCCTCATATGAGTGAAGTCATGTGATACTTGTCTTCCTCTGACTATTTCACTTAGCATAATACCCTCCAGTTCCATCCACGTAGTTGCAAATGGCAAGATTTCATTCTTTTTGATTGCTGAGCAATACTCCATTGTATATATATACCACATCTTTATCCATTCATCCATTGATGGGAATTTTTAATTAAATTCCAGTTAATTTACATATAGTGTAATATTAGTTTCAGGTGTATAATATAGTACTATATATAATACAGAGAATTATATATATAGTATATGATATATACCTCCATATATCACCTGATGCTCATCACAAGTGCACTCCTTAATCTCCATCACCTATTTAACCCATCCTTCCATCCACCTCCCCTCTGGTAACCATCAGTTTGTTCTCTATAGTTAAGAATCTATTTCGTGGTTTATCTCTCTCTCTCTCTCTTTTCACCCTTTGCTCATTTGTTTTGCCTCTTAAATTCCACATATGAGTGAAATCATATGACATTTGTCTTTCTCTGACTGATTTATTTCATTTAGCGTAATACTCTCTAGCTTCATCCATGTCATTGCAAATGGCAAGATTTCAATCTTTTTTTATGGCTGAGTAACATACCATGTATGTGATTATATACATATCACATCTTCTTTGTCTATTTTTCGATCGACATACACTTGGGCTGTTTCCATAGTTTGGCTATTGTAGATAATGCTACTATAAACATCAGGGTGCATATATCCCTTTGAATTAATAATTTTGTATCCTTTGAGTAAATAGCAGTGCACTTGCTGGGTACTAGGGTAGTTCTATTTTTAACTTTTTGAGGAACCTCCATACTGTTTTGCAAAGTGGCTGTACCAGTTTACATTACCACCAACAGTGCAAGAGGGTTCCCCTCTCTCCACATCCTCACCAGCACCTGCTATTTCTTATGTTGTTAATTTTAGCCATTCTGACAGGTGTGAGGTGGTTTTTCATTGTAGTTTTGATTTTTATTTCCCTGATGATTAGTGATGTTGAGCATCTTTTCATGTGCCTGTTGGCCCTCTGTATGTCTTCTTTGGAAAAATGTCTACTCATGTCTTCTGCTCATTTTTTGAATGGTTATCTGTTTTTTGGTGTTGAGTTTTATATGTTCTTAGTATATTTTGGATACTAACCCTTTATCTGATATGTCATTTGCAAATATCTTCTCCCATTCCTTCAGTTGCCTTTTAGTTTTGTTGATTGTTTCCTTCGCCGTGCAGAAGGTTTTTATTTTGATGTAATCCTAACAGTTCATTTTTGCTTTTGTTTCCCTTGTCTCAGGAGACATATCTAGAAAGAAGTGGCTACAGCTGGTGTCAAAGAAGTTACTGCCTGTGTTTTCTTCTAGAATTTTTACGGTTTCACATCTAGGTCTTTCATCCATTTTGAATTTATTTTTGTGTATGGTGTAAGAAAGTGGTCCGCTTTATTCTTTTCCATGTTCCTGGAAAGTTGTTCCATTACCATTTGTGGAAGAGACTGTCTTTTCCAATTGGATATTCTTTCCTGCTTTGTTGAAGATTAATTGACCATATAATTGTAGGTTTATTTCTGGGTTTCCTATTTTGTCCTATTGATCTTTGTGTCTATTTTTGTTGTGCCTGAGTTTTATAATCCATTATATGGGCGTAGTAAATCTTATCTTGCATGGTTCATATGTGACGTAATTGAAATAATAATTATAAAGTGCCTGGAAAATGCCTGTCACGTTCCTGGTGTTAGATCCCTTCTCCTCCCAATCCCAACAGCTAATCTCTTACTATATCAGCTTCTCTCTTATTGGCCACTTTAGGATTGGCTTACCGAGAGGCTATCATAACATGTTTTCAGGGTCAGAAATACTTTGTATGCATGGTAAAACACAGACATGTTTTAGTGAGGAAAAAAAGGGTTATTTTTCCATATGGTTTCATTTGTTTAAGAGAGCATAAGTAATGTCTTAGAGCATTTATACTCAGCATTCTGCAAAATTGAGTTCTTGTGGCAAAGTGGCGAGAGAATTAAAAGTTACCAATATTTCACTTTGGACTTGGCACTTTGGATATTTGCTGTGTTCGGATGTTCAGTGCAGACAAGATCCTTAGGGATGGGGCTGGGTTTTACTTGTCTTTATGTTCTGTGACCCAGCACGGGACCTGGCACTTCAGAGATGCTCAAATAAATGTTTGTTGAACAAATAAATGAATGTTTTACTGACAGCAATTGTGTGAATTGATGAAACTTGAACTATTTTATATATAAATGGAATACTTCTGTTGTCTGGTTTTTGCTGGGCCTGAATTTAGCTGATTGGTACTTAGTAACTCTGGTTTATGCGCTCACATTTGCAGGGGTTGGAGGAGAGTGGGGCATCAGGTCTATATTTGGGAAAATGCAGTGTGATCACTTGCCCTTCACACTTTCCTCTTTGCTTTTGCTGTTTTTCATCTTTCCTAGCAGACTGTACACTCTTTAAGGACAAACACCATGGCTTATGTTTGATTTCTCAGTGTTTGTGACATTGTTGATTTTCAGTAAATACTGGTTGAGAGGGTGAATATGGCAGCGAAGACAACTTGAAGGAAAGTTAGTGTTTTGGGATTTTTATATGATTTTAGAAATACAGCATCTTATCTGAACCCTTTCTCATCTCCTCTGATTTATTCTTCCACTGATCCTGCACTTGGATTTCTGTTCTTTAGTGTCGTCCTTACAAATGCCATGTGATTTGTGGGAAAGGATTGAGGCTTTGAAATTGAAAAAGCATTTTTTAAAATGTTTATTTACTTTTGAGAGAAAGAGAGACAGAGCATGAGCAGTGGAAGGACAGAGAGAGAGGGAGACACAGAATCTGAAGCAGGCTCCAGGCTCTGAGGTGTCAGCACAGAGCCCAACGTAGGGCTCGAAGTCACGAGCTGTGAGATCATGACCTGAGCCGAAGTCGGACACTTAACCGACTGAGCCAGCCCGGTGCTCTGAGGCTTTGAAATTAAACAGACTTGGATTTCAGCTCTGAATTCATAACTTTCTGATTGCGTGATCTTGAATGGGGCGTAGAACCGCTTGGTTCCTGTGTCCTCATTCGTGAAGATGAATAGTGTCTTCTACCTGGCAGAGCAGTTTTGAGAACTGATTAGATGGGTGAGTGTAAGGCAGCTGCTCATAGTAGGAGCTCTGTAAATAGTAGGTGTTATTACGATCCTTAACCCATTCTCTTTACCCTCATACTGCTCCTTTTTCCAACCAGAAATCATGCATTTCTACCCCTGGCCATCTGTTGGCAGCATCTGAACGGCTGTGAGTTGCTGGGGACTACACTTCACAATTTCACTTCATTGGGAACTTTGTCTCATATCACTCTGATTAATAAAAGCCTTAATAAGAATAACCACCCTCTGCCCCATTAAAATAATGCAAGGATAAATGTGAGTTTTCAGGAAAACTCCTCAAATGATGAAGTGAAGAATTGGAGAGTTAAATGACATGTGAAGAATCGGAAGATATAGCATATATTCAAGTTTATGATCTTTTTATTCCCTCTCTCTCCATTTATTACAATAGATTCTAAAAAATTGCTCTCACAACAGGACCATTATCCCTAGTAGATTTAAGGACCCTTTCACCAGTATTTTTTCTTGAAATAATTGAGTTTGCTGGAATAAACTACTCAGCTCAATATTTTTCATCTCCCTCTAATACAAATGTATTTGATTCCTATAAATCTGAGTGAGGTCAGTCAGGAAATTATACATATTTGTTTTCCACAGGGTATATGAGCTATTAAGTCATGTTGCATTTATTATAGATCATGTTCGCTAGTTGGCAAGATAATTTGAGTGATTGAAAACAATATTTTAGAACATGTAGCACTAGGAAAACAGCCAGCAAGGAGAATTGAAGCAAAATCTTCCTTATGATAAATATTTTAAGTAAACACAATATCCTGTTGTGATTCAAGTACATATCTGCATTAAAATGCATTTAAAATACCATTCAATATTATGCATACTGTTTATTCTTATGGTTCATATGCGTTTATATATTTCCTTCTTATATATTTATATCACTTAATCATTACATTTGGATCTCATGTCATATGTGTGTATATATTCCCATTATATCTTTCTTCCAGCCTCAACTATGTGGATGTTTTCTTGGCTGTGTGCCATTTTAATTATTTTGGCTTTTGCTGGTATGGACACAGTAGCAAAGACCACACCGCATCCCAAATTTACGAAGAAATCTGAGGGAAAAGAGATGCCGAAGGGTCTAAAGCCGTCCAGTGGCCCACCTCCAGAAGAAGAGGAAATTCCTTTCACAGAAGTGGCTGAAGTGGTGGAACCGACCCCCAACCCCCCAGCCCTAGATTCTGCCTTCGGTACTGCCACTCTCTTCCCCTTTGAAAACTTCACTCTTGACACGGCTGATTTTTTTCTGAATTGCTGTGATTGTTGTTCATCTGTCCCAGGGCAAAAAGGAGAACCTGGAGAGACTGGAAAGCCAGGTATTTGAAAGTGCATGAAGCCATATTTCCTACCTGGATGTTCTTGGAGTTGAGAGGTGGATTGGAGGTAGAATTGTCCCAAAGGTTTCTACATTGTCCTGCAAATGGTGACAGGGTCTAGGTGTAACACTGTGACAAATGCAAATGGGTGCTGTGTTGCCCACCAGCCACATGTGTGGCTATTAATAAAAATAAACATAAACATTAATATTAAAAATTCAGTTCCTCAATGACACTAGCCACATTTCCAATGCCCAATGGCCACACGTGGCCAAAGACTACTGTATTGGGTGGTACAGATACAGAGCATTTTCATCAGTGCAGAAAGTTCTATTGGACAGCGCTGGCTAGAGCAGAAACCAGGCTCCCAACCCCAGCCCTGGCACACAGTTCTTCACATTACAAACTTACTACCAGTACAGTCTTCTCGTTAATGGCTGATGTAAAAAGGGTAAATGAAAATTCTGCTGGCTAGTTAGAATGTGTCTTCACTGATGGATTCCTGGAGTGCTATTTGTAGTTAGGATTAGAAATGGCATGTCTGGGACGGGGAGAATAAGGGGTGGGATTCAGTTTGCTCTTCATTGAGATTCCAAGGCAACACTGTATCCTTGCCCAACAATGTTCTCCATTGAACATCATGGTTACATATTTCAAAATTTAAGATATCTTTAATATATACATTATGCATATAGTGAGTTTTACTGTAATACATTTCAGCTTTTACATGTCACATAGCAGAGAACTCAGGTAAAATTGAGAGAGGAGTGTCAGTTTAAAATTCGCTATTCCCTGAAAAAATGACATATGTATATTTGTTATGTCTTGCCTGCAGAACTTAAAGTTATAAAAGCAGAAATTGTGCACCCTCATTAAGCTTTTCATTCATTTCATCCTATAGTAGGAACCTTTTGGGAAATGTGATCAATATTCATGCAGAGCTGGAATTAAAAGGTAGAGTTGCTGGGCAGTGGTCAGGGCATGAAGATTTCTGGATTGCTGAAACATTATTGGAAATGCAATGATACCGAGAAAATCACATTTACCAGAATTCCTCTTAGTATCATATCTGGCTGGTGAGCTGCTTGAGGGTGAAGACCTCCAAGGGCATGGTCAAGTAAACACAGCTGGTTGCTAAACTGTCTTCTAAGGCTGTAGGTCTGTCACATGAGAGCTTTTGTTTCACCCTTTGGTAGATTAGCTGGGCAGTTCTCAGAGCTCAGTCTCTCCTCTAAATACATAGGACAAACATTTTGGATGTATGCCAAATTATTTGCCTGCCTGGGGTGCTCATATGTTTTAGTCTGACCAAGTCAGCACAGAGCAGAGTGTTCAAGAGCTCAGAATGTCTTGTTTATCATGGTCCTACCTTTGGGAAGCGTCATTACCTAAGTCTCAGTTTACAAAGTAGTAGAAGTGGGGGGTGAGTGGGTGGCTCAGTTGGTTAAGCATCGGACTTGGGCTCAGGTCATGATCTCGTGGTTCATAAGTTTGAGCCTCGTGTTGGGCTCTGTGCTGACAGCTCAGAGCCTGGAGCCTGCTTTGCATTCTGTGTCTCCCTCTCTTTCTGTGCCCCTCCCCTGCTTGTGCTTGTGCTCTCTTTCTCTCTTTGTCTCAAAAATAAATGAAAATAAAAAAAAAAATTAAGGGGTGCCTGGGTGGTTCAGTCAGTTAAGCATCCGACTTCGGCTAAGGTCATGATCTCATGGTTCTTGAGTTCGAGCCCTGCGACCAGCTCTGTGCTGACAGCTCAGAGCCTGGAGCCCGCTTTGGATTCTGTGTCTCCCTCTCTCTGCTCCTCCCCTGCCGATTCTCTCTTTTTTTCCCTCTCTCTCTCAAAAATAAATAAACAATAAAGAGAGTAGTAAAATGGGATAAGAATAGTACCAACTTCATGGGGTCATCAAGAGACAGAATGAGGTAATACACGTAAAGACTCACTGCGGTACCTGCTAGAGTAAGTGCTCAATAAATTGTGTTTGTTTTTCCAGTTAGCTGTAGTAGGAGTCTTTTCCTCTTCTCAGCCTAATAGGGTCTTGTTTCTGAGATTCATAGATATTTATTCTACTGTTTCAGTGTTTCAAAAACGCTGTTTGGTTAAAAAGTTAGAAATCTAGCATAAGAGGGACATTAAACAAACTTGAAAATGACAATAAACCCTCTCAAACCCAACTATTTTATTTTATTATCATTTTTGTAAACTTTATTTGTTTATTTTGAGAGAAAGTGTGTGGGAGAGGCAGAGAGAGAGGGAGAGAGAGAATCCCAAGCAGGCTCTGCACCCCCAGCGCAGAGCCCAATGCAGGGCTCGAACTCACAAACCTCGAGATCATGACCTGAGCTGAAACCAAGAGTTGGACACTTAACTAACTGAGTCACTCAGGCGCCCCACCCACTGTGCTCATCTTTCAGTTTCTTAAAAACACCATGGTCTTTTCCCGAAATGCTCATCTATGTATTTTGGGGTTGTTTTTTTTTCTTTTTTCTTTTTTTTTTTTTGTCTCAGAAAATCCTAATTCGTTCATTTGTCATTTTCCCAGGGATGTCTCCTCTGATAGCATAAATTAGGTTCTTTTAGCACAATCTATAACGGGACCTTCCTGTTTTCCTTTGCCTCACTAGCTGCAATGTGATAATTTCTACTTATTGGTGTGGTTATTGTTCAGTGTTTATCTCTCCCAGGCTCTCAGCTCCACCAGGGAAAGAGCAGCTGGGATGTTGATAGCTGATTCTTAACACCTCGTGTGGTGCTTGGTGTCTAGGAGGCCTCAGCAATACTTCCTGAAAAAATGCATAAGTGAATGAATGAGAAAACCAAAAATGCTAGGTATTGGGTTTTACTTCCAATTAGAGAGTGTGGTCCATGTGAGGTTAAGAGCCAGATAATCATTTTGTCCTTGTTGTTTGATATGGCAGTGCTTCCCTGAATCGTTTCACTGCTGCCATGAATCCAGTGACAAGGACTAATGGGCTCAATTTATCTATTCAGGTGGCACAAAATTATAAATCAGACAAAAATATTGTCCTTAGGATTATGTAGTTGTTTTAGTCTTACCCGGATTTTATTATTAAGACTCTGACAGTTATTGGTCTCAATGAAATGATGCCTAAAAAAAATTTTTTTTTTCCAGAACTAATGAATTTCAAAAGAGAATTTTTTTTTATCCTGATGGTTTTAAATCTCATTTCCAGGTCTTAAGGGAGAGGCTGGTGGAATGGGGATCCCAGGGCCACCAGGAATTGTTGGACCCCCAGGTCCAAAAGGCCAGAAAGGAGAGAAGGGTAGGTACTTATATCCATTTCATGTCAAAACTCAAGACATGTTCTGTATCATTTTTCAGGAGAGCAACCTGCTAAGTAAATACCATATTCTTGCAGGTGGATCAATTTTTAAAAATGTAAAAAACTTGGTAAGGCATATTGCAAGTTATATTTGATATAAAAATGTTAACTTTATAAATAGTCTATTGAGGGACTTTAAACTTTTCTGGTAATGTTTCTCTCTTTCTCTCCACCCTCCCTCCTTCCCCTCCACACATGTAGGCTCTCACGCATCTTGTCTTTTCTTCTTTTTAAGAGAGAGAGAGAGAGAGAGAGAGAGCGCGAGAGAGCGCGCGCGCGAGAGAGAGGGAGAGCGCAGGCACGTGAGAGCAGGGGAGGGGCAGAGGGAGAGGGAGAGAAAGAATCTTAAGCAGGCTCCACACCCACCCAGAGCCTGGTGCGGGGTTTCAATCTCATGAACATGAGATCATGGCCTGAGCAGAAATTAAGAGCTGGACGCCTAACTGACTGAGCCACCCAGGCGCCCCTCACACATCTTTTCTATGTCTTGTTGGCCACACAGCTGACCTAGTGACTGGGAACCACAGGGTATAGTCTCTGGGGAAGGATCCTTTCCGGTATACTCCTGAGTGAGCTCTTCCTCATGATACACATTAATTTTGTATTAGATAAAACTAACTAGAGCAGGCAACCCTATAGAATTATTCTGTTTAGATGGATAGCATCCTTACTAAGGAGAATATGACATGCCTTTTTGGCTCACTCCAATCAGGAGTGGAAAGAGCACTGAATTAAAATGGAAGAAATCAAGCTTGTAGCAATGACCTTGTACCAGTCACTTTACCTCATCTGGAAATCAATGGGGAATAGACTAGGTATTTATTTATACCCTATTTACTATCAAAGAAGATTTGTGGTTATGTGTGCTTTCATAGATCGTTTCCGGCTCAGAAATTCTGTAATTCCATAGATCTATCAGCCAGGGGAAATCCCTGGTTCTCTAAGTGCTTCAAGACATTGAGGGAAGGTTATAGATTCACCGGGACATTTAAAAATTCCGCAGTGAATACTACCAGCCTGTAGAAATACCATCTATCCATCAAGTTAAATGTTTTAGCCTCAGTGTCACATGTCAAAAGACCTAATATCATCTATACATCACCCTCCACATGGCTGAGGAACTGTCTAACTCATTTCTAGTAGAATATTCAGTGAAGTAATTACTCCAAAAAGATGCTAAGGTAAGAAAGAGCTCCTTCACAGTTGTCAGTTATGCGATTTTCATTCTCGGAAACATTTAATCCTTTTGTGGCTGAATTATGTTAGCGGAAAGCCCTGTGAAATAAAGATGAGTGATGAACCTCCCCAGTGATTCATACATTTTGGAAGCCAGACTTCTGGAAGTAGAAGAAAAAACAGGGAAGTATCATAAGATAAGGTTCTTAAGATTACACTTTGATGAAAGATCAAAAGTAGAAATTCATCCAGCCAGTCTCTATAAAGGGGCAACTCTACTTTCTTTTTATTTCCAGACTTAGCTTGGACTCTTGGTTAAGATTGAAAGTTAAAATAATAAATGAGTTGAATGACTGCATTCTGGTTCATCACCACCTGATTGAGTAAACTCAATGTAAGCAGTTAAATTGAACTTGAGAACCAGAATAACTGTGCAGTAAGGCTGGTATATGAGTATTGACAAGGACGGGGGTTAGAATAGTCCTTCACTTCCATTCAGAGTTGGGTTCTCTCCAAAGGGATACAGATATTCTCCTGATGGCCTATGGGTTAATTTCCAAATTGTAAATTTTACGTGGAATGGTAATGGAAGGGGGTCAGCTACTCAGAAAACTGCTGAGCAGTTTGTGTGGGATTTCTCTAGCTGGTCTTGTGAAATTTGGTGGTGGGGGGAGTCTTTTCTCACGATTTGTAATTTGACGTGGGATTTCTTTTTCCCTAACAAAAATAAAACAAAAAAACAAAGTAAGTCAGAGAAAGACAAATTTCACATAATTTCACTCATATGTGGAATTTAAGAAACAAAACTGATGAACATAGGGGAAGGGAAGTAAAAATAAGATAAGAAGGGAGGGAAACCATAAGAGACTCTTAAATACAGAGAACAAACTGAAGCTTACTGGAAGGATATTGGGTGGGGGGATGGGCTAAATGGGTGATGGGCATTAAGGAGGGCACTTGTTGGGATGAGCACTGGGCGTTGTACATAAATGATGGATCACTAAATTCTACTCCTGAAATCATTACTACTCTATATGTTAACTAACTTGGGTTTAAATTAAAAAAAAAAAAAGAAAGTAAAATTTAAAAATTTTCAGCACATAAGAAAGGAGTTATATCTATAAAACCAAATAAATAAAAATTAATAAATTAAAAAAGTAAAAAATATTAGTTGTATCATAAATAATATGGTTGGCAAACTGATGCCAACCAATGTTACATACAGTCATGTTTGACTGTATACAAATTTGTAAACTTTCATACTTCAGTTTCTTCTGTGATAAAAAGTGGTAAAAATATCTGCTCTTTCTTGAGGGGAGATGCTATATACTTCTGTAAATGAAAAATGTTCCCATTGATGAAATGTGCTCTGTTATAGGAGTCTCCCTGTTATCCAAGAGGCTATGTTAATATCAAATGAGAATTAATTTTGAATTGAAAAGGTTGGATTAATTTTTAAAAATTATTTACTTATTTTTTTATTTTTGAAAGAGAGAGAGAGCACTTGAGCACATGCACACACACGAGCAGGGGAGGGTCAGAGAGAGTGGGAGAGAAAGAATACCAAGCAGGCTCCATGCTGGATGTAGAGCCTGACTCTGGGCTGGATCTCATGACAGTGAGATCATAACTTGATGGGAAATCAAGAGTCGACCACTTAACTGACTGAGCCACCAGATTAATTTTTTTTTTTACAGTTTATTTATTTATTTTGAAAGAGAGAGAGAGAGAAAGCAAGGGAAGGGCAGAGAGAGAGGGAGACACAGAATCCCAAGCAGCTTCCACACTCTCAGTGTGGAGCCCAACACAGGGCTTGAACTCAGAAACTGTGAGATCATGACCTGTGCTCAAATCAAGAGTTAGATGCTTAACTGACTGAGCCTCCCAGGTGCCCCTGGATTAAATTCTTTAAAAATCTTGTTAAGAACTTGGAACATTACCTGGCACAAAGGAAATGCTCAATACAAGTTAACTATTATTCCTCCTACTATTATTACTGCTATTATCATTTTCAATAAAAATGAATTTAGTGTGGTTGTACTGTAACAGGAGGGGCCTTTAGCAGGTCCAGTATAAAAATGCATTTTGTGGCACTGGGAAAATATCCCAAAACCTAGATCTTTAGATTTCTTTTCAAACATGAATTTTTACAGTTCTGTGATTTGTCCAAAGAGCATATGAAAAAAATTCCAAACACAATGAAAATTGGCTTTTCCCTAATGCTCTCTGTCAAGGACTGCATATTTACATTTTATATTTATATTTGTATTTATATTCACTATCCTGGATGGTTTTTTTTTTGTTTAATTTTTTAATATTTTATTTATTTTTGAGAGACAGAGTATGAGTGGGGGAGGGGCAACGAGAGAGAGGGAGACACAGAATCTGAAGCAGGCTCCATGCTCCGAGCTGTCAGCACAGAGCCCAACCTGGGGCTCGAACCCACGAACCGTGAGATCATGACCTGAGCCAAAGTCGGAAACTTAACCGACTGAGCCACCCAGGTGCCCCGGGAAGGGTTTTTGATATGATTAGTTTTAGCTAATTGCAGAATGTGTGCTCTGTGTTATATGGTGGTGACACTCTTTTTTAGGCATTGTGGGGAACGTAAAGAAGGGGATATTTTAACTGTTATTCAAGATTCATAAGAAGAAAAAACAAACACATAAATAACAAGACAAAATATCATGAATTTCATGAGAGATTTGAAGAGCAAGGGGAATGCTGGGGGAAAAGCTGAATTTTGTGCAAAGAGATTGGCACTATCCCAAATCTTGTTTAAATGGTTCACCATCAACTGGAACAAAATATTCCTAATCGTGCTTGATAAATTTTTTTCCTTTATCCATTTTGGTAGAGGAAGTGTTGGATTGTAACATGGTTGCAAAATGGATGTTAGTTATACCATAACTAATATAGTTGGAAGAAAGTTAATCTTGGTATCATTTTAGGATTTAAGGGGGAACGTGGGGACCAAGGAACAAGTGGAGCCCCAGGATACCCGGGAAAACCCGGAGAACCAGGTAGAGTATAAACTGTATCTATTACGTTCAGTCATGTGTGCAGCACAGCCCCTAATTTTCTTCCTGTTTGTACTTATGCAGGAGGTAAGATGGACAGATGAATTGCTTTTATTCTCATACTTCAGTGTCCTGATTGCTGGAGTGCAACAAGTGCTGGTCAGGTAGTTTGGAGACTAAATAAAAGCTTCTGAGCTCGTGTCCTCAGTCTAGCTGTCTTTGGGAAAAAGACAGCTTCAGCTTCTCTGCCTGTGAGATTTTGGGTTTGGATGGACTTCGTGGAGATGTAGGGGAATACTTGGGTTGGGCCAAAACACAAAGGGTAGCGGACTACCATGGGTCGCTGTGGTTCTAAATCCTGTTTCTTATCTTAAAAGTACAAAAAAAAATAGAACTAGATTTATGAGATTTAAATATAGGTTGTCACTCCTTGGTGGCATTAACTCCTCTCCCCCTGTGAGAGAGCCGCAGGATCCAAATGGCACAGCTGTGGCTGAGACAGGAGTTGGGGTTCCAGTCTCAGTGAGTAGGTGTCATTTCTGTTTCGTAAGCTCTGTGGTAATAGCGTTCTGTTCAATGTGATCCTTGAATGTCATTTGAACTTTCTGTTTCAGGTGGCCTTGGTCCTAAGGGGGAGAGAGGAAACATCGGACTGACCGGAGTGAAGGGGCAAAAAGGCTCCAAAGGGGACACGTGTGCAAATGGTACCCAAGGAGATAAAGGAGACCAGGGGGCTGCGGGCTCACCTGGCTTGAATGGAGAGCCTGGGGCCAAGGGAGAGAAAGGGGAGATGGGGGAAAAGGGCTGCTGTGGGGAGTCTGGGCAGAGGGGAGGGAAGGGAGAAAAAGGTGAGGAGGGTCTGAAAGGGGAAAAAGGTAGCAAAGGAGATACTGGAACGGAAGGCAAAGGCGGCCCAGATGGCCTGCCTGGGGCCCCAGGGGATCCAGGAGTTAAAGGAGAAAAGGGAGAGTTAGGTCCTCCTGGTGTTGCGGGGCCTGTGGGGCCAAAAGGTGAGGTTGGGAGCAAAGGGGTCCGGGGATCTATTGGCAAGAAGGGCTCTCGGGGCTTCAAAGGCTCCAAGGGGGAGGTGGCCAGAGTGCTGCGGTCAGCCTTCAGCGCCACTTTATCGAAGCCTTTCCCTCCTCCCAACATCCCAATCAAATTTGACAAGGTTCTCTATAATGACCAAGGGAATTACAGCCCTGTCACTGGCAAATTTAACTGTAGTGTTCCTGGCGCATATGTATTTTCCTACCATGTCACTGTGAGGGGCAGACCCGCTCGCATCAGCCTGGTGGCCCAGAATAAGAAGCAGTTCAAGTCCAGAGAAACGCTCTATGGCCATGAAATAGACCAGGCCTCTCTTCTTATCATCCTGAAATTAAGTGCAGGGGACCAAGTCTGGTTGGAAGTTTCGAAAGATTGGAATGGGGTCTATGTCAGCCCTGAGGATGATAGCATTTTTACTGGGTTCCTTTTGTACCCAGAGGAAAATTCTGGAATTTCACCATAAGCTGTGTTTTGAACACTGTAGTTTGGGTTCAGTGGAATAAGTCAGGCAACACAGGTAGTGTTAGTAAAAAGAACAACTTTCATTATGTTTTTCATGAGTATAAAAATAATACAGAAAAAATAAGAAAAATATTGTATAACCTAAAGTCAATTACTCTGCCTATTTTAAGACATCACTTTTAAAAAATATATTTATATGTATTGGAAACATGTGTCTATTAATTTTGTAGTTAGCTTTTTTCATTTAGCATTATAATGCCATTTCCCATGCCATTTAAATAATATCTGCATATAAAATATGATTGACATCTGTAATTAATAAATATATTCTTACCAAATATCTTGTATCTCTCATATAGGTGTGTGCAACTCTTTTCTGTGTGAGTGTAAGGCTAACAAGTGACACATGATGGGCTGGTATGTCTCAAGAGTTTAGACACTGTTAGGATTGACCTCCAACGAAATGGAGCTATTCCCTTGTCAGTTTAATTCAAGGAGAATGCACAGAAAGAATGATAAAAAATAGCTAAAATATATTCAAAATTAATCAATGCAAAAGTTTGCCCATAAAAATCCTGTATTAGGTGGCCATGTGTGTTGGATAAAAGGTAAAAAGAAAGTTTGTAAAAGGGCTCCTGGGTGGCTCAATCAGTTAAGCATTGGACTCTTGATTTCGGCTCAGGTCATGATCTCGCGGTTTGTGGGACCGAGCTCCTCATTGGGCTCTTTGCTGACAGCACAGAGCCTGCTTGGGACTTTCTCTCTCCCTTTCTCTCTGCCCCTCTTCCACATATGCATGTTCATGTGCTCTCTCTCTCTCTCTCTCTCTCTCAAAATAAATAAACATTTAAGAACAAAGGAAAGTTGATAAAGCTATTGCTGAGTCATAGCAAAGATCCAGCCATTCATCAAATTGTTGTGCTTTAGAAAAACTAAATGTCCCCCAAAGAGTCAAGAGTAAAATTAAATCATTATTGATCTAAAATTTCAGCCCTTCCTTTCTTCATGGAAGAACATTTAATTTGGATAAGTTGTTTGGCTTCATTATCATCATGTCTATACTAATTAATTCTGGTTATTCACTGAACAGGTGGGTATTTGGGAATTCACTTGCAATGTGAATATTCAATAATTGTGAATATATAACAACTTAGCAGCCTCATTTTTAAAAGAAACTAATTTATTGAATCCAAATTAAATTCGGATCAATGAAGGCGTGTAGTTACATAGATTTGAAAACCTCAGTGAGTCAAACTGGGAAGTGGGTGATAGGCAGCTCTCGCTCTTCCAGAAAAATAAACTTTGAAAAACGTGATTCCCTTTTGAGATTTATATGTATATTTAAAATATATTTATTGAAAATATATTCTATCCTCTTATTTTAATGTATATTTTCATGTTGAAAAAGTGAAAAAAAAGCTATGGTTTTTAGGACTGACAGTTAACAAACTATCAAAGATGACTAAATTACTATTGTGTGTGTCTGGCTGTTCTATTAATGGGCAGGTGGTATTTGGATGACTAGTAGAGAAAGATGTTAATGAATTACTATACTTTTATCCTCTAGATGTTATTTTTAAAACTTAAATTTAGCAAAGTGTATGTTTTCATAATTAAGTTTTCCACATAATTCATGTTATTTTTTAAAAATTACTTTTTAAAAAGTTTTATTTAACATTTATTCATTTTTGAGAGACAGAGAGTGAGTGGGGGAGGGGCAGAGAGAGAGGAAGACACAGAATCTGACGCAGGTTCCAGGCTCCGAGCTGTCAGTACAGAGCCCCATGAGGGGCTTGAACTCAAGAACTGTGAGATCATGACCCGAGCTAAAGTCGGACGCCTAACCAGCTGAGCCACCCAGGCGCCCCCCAAATTATTACTTTTTAAAAGATATTTTATTTTGAGAGAGAGACAGAGGCAGAGAGACAAAGAGAATCCCAAGCAGGCTTTGCACTGTCAGCCCTATGACCCAGCAATAGCACTGCTAGGAATCTACCCAAGGGATACAGGACTGCTGATGCATAGGGGCACTTGTACCCCAATGTTCATAGCAGCACTTTCAACAATAGCCAACTTATGGAAAGACCCTAAATGTCCATCAACTGAGGAATGGATAAAGAAGATGTGGTTTATATATACAATGGAATACTACTCGGCAGTGAGAAAGAATGAAATCTGGCCATTTGTAGCAATGTGGATGGAACTGGAGGGTGTTATGCTAAGTGAAATAAGTCAGGCAGAGAAAGACAGATACCACATGTTTTCACTCATATGTGGATCCTGAGAAACTCAACAGAAAACCATGAGGGAGGGGAAGGGGGGAAAAAAGCTACAGAAAGGGAGGGAGGCAAACCGTAAGAGATGCTTAAATACTGAGAACAAACTAAGGGCTGATGGGGGGGGTGAGAGGGGAAAGTGGGTGAGGGGCATTGAGGAGGGCACCTGTTGGGATGAGCACTGGGTGTTGTATGTAAGCCAATTTGACAATAAATTATATTTAATACAAAAATAGATATAAAAATAGAAAAAAATAAAAAAATAAAAAAATTATTACTTTTTAAAAGTTATTTTATTTTGAGAGAGAGAGAGATGGAGAGACAGAGAGAATCCCAAGCAGGCTTTGCACTGTCAGCTCAGAGCCTGACATGGGGCTCGAACTCACGAACTGTGAGATCATGACCTGAGTTGAAATCAAGAGTGAGACACTTAACCAATGAGCCACCCAGGCGCCCCTAAAAAATTAATTTTTAAAAGTTAATTTCAATTTGGAGAATATTTGCTTAGCTGGGTTAACAATAAGTTTTAAAAATGAACCACGAATAGTACATACCATGTTCAAAAGTTGTAATTAGGGTTGTGCATAATGCATTATGATGGTAAACAATTTTGCAAATACTTAAATTTCATCATATAAACAATGATCACTTCTACTGCCATTTCCACCATCTCAACACAATATTCTAGAATCTAGATCCATCTTGAATTTTCTGTGTGGGCCTGCATACATACAAATTTAGAGAGAGATGAATTGTTTAATATTTCCAGCCACTGAGTACTTCAAGAATGATGAACTGGAACATGAAGAGAGCAAGAAAATGGATGCTCAGCACACCTGAGATACAATCTTAGGAAGTTGGTAAGTTGTATTTCTCTTAATTAAGCACATTCATTGCTCAAACCCTCTTCACACCCGAAAGGAGTATCCATCTCCTATGTTTGCAGCAATACCGCCCATTAGCCTTGATGGCATTTGGAGACAATCACCTTTTATTTGATGAACATTAGGCAAGAGGTGTGGAGACGAGTTTCCCCAGGGCCTGAAACTGATCGTAATAGGAATACTTATTTAAGACTGCAAGCTGTGCTGTGCTAGAATGGAGCCTTGATCTCTAGAAAAGATGCCTTGGGCACTATCATAAATTTACATGCTGTGTGTTTGTTTTATGCAGAACCCTCTAAAGCATGGAGCTCAGGGCAGGGGCCATTCTTGCTTGGGTCCAAAACCAGTATCTCCGTTTCTTCCCCTGACTCCTTCAATCAAAGAAATCCTGTTTAAAAAAAAAAAAAAAGTATCATCTTCTCTGCTCACAGCCTCGTAAGGCTCCTGTCTCATCTGGGGTAGATGCTGAATCCTTATGACCAGAAAGGGCCCATGTGATGTGGCCCCTGCTTTCCCTCGCACTTTCCTGCCATCTCCTCCACACTTGCTCTGGGCAGTGCCTTCAACGCTAATTCCTCAAATTCACCAAGCACATTTCCACTTACGGCTTTGCATGTGCCTTTCTATCCACATGGCTCTTACCGCAGGTAACTGCATGGCTGGCTCTTCCCTCTCTCTCTCAAGCCTTTGTTCAAAATCACCTTTTCAGTAAGGCCTTGCATACCCTATCCCTCTTCTGTGCTTTATTTTTCTCCATAGCACTCAGCACCCTCTAAAACATCATGTGTTTCACTTACTGATGTTGTTTATTTTCTGTCTTCCCGCTGGAAAGTAAGTTCCACGAGGCCAGGGATTTTTGTCCGGTTACTGCTCTATCCTCAGCACCAGCACATTAAATAGGTGTTCGATGAATAAAGATTGATGTTGTTGTAGATCTTTCCACAAGGTGGTGCTCACAGATTATTTTTGCTTTAGGATTCCATCTTAAAAGGCAACAAACTGTTGCAAAGTAAATAAAATGGTGACTTTGATTTCATAATTAAGAAACTGGCTTCACGAAATACCATGTTTTACGTTTTATCATGTCTCAGAGAGCTACACATTTTTTTTTTTCCCGGTTGGGACACAGGACGCCGAGTGCTTCTCTGGGGCTGCTGTGAGAGACTTACGACTCAACAAGAAGGGGAACATGTCTCCTGTCATCTGGATTTGATCCTGCTTCTGAGTGGGGGCCCAATCGATTTTTATCTCCCACTCCAGCCCCAAATAGCTTCATTTTCAGTCCTGGGAATTAATATATTCTATAGCTGTAAACCCAATTACAAAAAGGTTTAAAATGAGGCAAGAAGACTATAAACTTGAAGGTTTAAGAATGCTATCAAACCTGGAAGGATGTAGGGAGAAGAAAAACTGGGAGCAGTGCAGCTGCCAATGGTTAAGATGAATGGGGACAGGCAGGAGAGAGAAATGTTGGGAATTATGGAGTCATGATAACTACTGTTTCCTAGGTCCCACCAATGTACCAAGCACAGAGCTTTATGTGTCTACAGTGCCTTAAGCGTTATATACCTTGGGGCCTAATCACCCCAAGTCCTAAAGGACACCCATCTGTTTGGGGGAGCCATGAACCCACTCTTAACCAATGGAGCAGGACAGTTTTCTAAAAAGCTTGGCTAGTGAAACCCGGTATAATGCGGAAAAGAATGGTGCTAGCCTAGTTTCTCAAGGCTAGCACGCCAAGTGGGAAAGGGAATGAGAAGTGGGACAAGAAGCCACTGATATCGCAGCAGGGGGTGCAAGAGTGGGCCTCTTGTAAAACTGCAGGTGAATGCAAGGGCTTTACTGATAATCGGGACTGTACTTGGGTGTTCTGATCAGCCTAGTGTTTACTCCATGTGAATCTGATGGAAAAATTTAGTAGGAGGGCTTCATTGTTCTAGAAACTAGTATTAAAGCATACTTATTGTTGACTGAATTATAAGAATTATGTTGCATCTAACAGAGATGGTATGAGAGATGTACATATTCCTTCCTTGAGGTAGGAAAATGCATGGAAACCTGCCTTGTCCTGAGCTTGCAGAAGGAGCTGATGAGGCAGAAGTCTCACACACTCTCTGTGGAGTCACTAATTTGTTTAGGGTTTCTGTGTTCCTGGCTGAGGTACTGAGGATGAGTCAGTGAGCCCAACAGGGAGAGAAAACCCTCTGTGTTTATGGAGCTTATGAGGAGAAGGAGTGAAAATCTGACAAGCTGTTAGTTGTATAGTATATCAGAAGGTGATAAATGCTATGGAGAAAAATGGGGCAGGATGGAAGGTCGTGAGTATTACAACTGGGTGGTAGGGGTGAGAAGGATTTAAAATAGACATCAGAAAAGACCTCACTGAGATGCAGTATTTGAGTTAAGATATAAAGAAGGCAAAAGAACAAGTTATGAATATCTGAGAAGCAGAGGGAGTACAAGAACAAAATCCCTAAGGTAGGATCTTGCTTGCTGAGGAGGCCATTGGGGCTGCAGGAACTAGGGGGTGAGGTCAGAGAGGTAATGGAGTCACAGATCGTGTAGGACTTTTAGCCTATTGTGAAGCGTTAAGTTTTTACTCTGAGTGTGGCAGACATAGAAGTGCACCATCCTCATCAAGGATAACACTAGATGCCCCACTAAGGGAACTAAGTTCAGCTCCTTCAGGCTCTGCCTGAGCTGCAAGAACTGGCTCTTTTGAGGTTATACCTTTCTCAGGGCAGCCCAAATCTGGTAACCGAGCAAGGTGGGGAGTCCTTCATGGCCTCCCTGATTAGCTATCCTCACTCCAGAACTTTCCGCGGGTGACTGAGGCTTTGCTGGGCCTTCATCATGGTTCAGCTCTTCCCTGCCCAGTTCTGCCTCCTTTTCCTTCCCTTCACAGGGGTTGATTCCTAATAAACATCTTGCACCTCAGACTCTCTCTGAACATCTGGTTCTAGAGACCCAACTGGTGACCATGAGACATAAACTGTGAGAGAAAGTGGTAGAGGACAGAATTTCGTGGGCCACTTGTTCATTGCACACTTACGTGCACAGGAACATACACACACCTACATACTTTTTTCCTTTGTTCTAGGCCAGGACTGAAGAATTAATTAGTTAATTGTGGAGCACTATTGGGAGCTTTGGGCCTGACGTTTAGGTCCAAAGAACGTTCTGGTCTGACTGTAGTAATTAAGTGTGTGCACTCAGGAACTGGATGTCCTGGGTTAGAATTTCATTTACTAGCCACATGACCTTGGGCAAGACACTTAGTCTGTGCCTTGGTTTTCTCATCTATAAAATGGGATTTTGATGTTGTAAATGAATTTATCTTTGGAAAACTCTTAGAACTGTGTCTGGCACATAGTAAGAAAACCAGCTCTATTAAAGTCAAATGTGAGAGGATGCATTTTATGTATAGTTCAGACTCCTTTTTTCGGGTCAGATACATATTAGTTTTTCGGCTGATGGGCTTATGAGTGGAAGGGGAGGTGAAATCAGGATGGGTTTAGGCTCAGTGTAATATCAGAGGTGATAGTACTGGTTGGATTGGAGCTATGCATTTAATCCAGGTCTTCCTGTGAAATATCAGAGTTATTTCAAAAAATACCAAAAAAGTGTGTTTTATAAAGGATACATAAAAATAAAATGTTTTTCCTCTGAAATGAGTTTGAGGTTCACCCTTTCGTCGAAGTTAGTATTAAAAGAGCTAGTATACCAGAGTGCACGGATTCATCTTCATATTTTGGCACCTGGAACCACTGTTTTGGAGGGCCATGCTGACCAGGAGTTTCCTATACACCTGAACAAAACTCTAAAGGAGGGCCCCACTAAAGATGGATGTTTTGCTGATATGGAAGGTAATGACAGTGACAAACGAGACCTCCTAGTGGACCATAGCGGGGTTAGTGGCAGGAAATTGCATCGGCTCAGTGATTAAAGCAGCATCAGCAGTCAGAAGACAGTAGCAGGGCAGGTGGCCTTGGTCTTGCTGCTGCCTCATCTGATCCGTCTTGCAGGGCGATGAGTCTGAGATGTGTCTGCCAGGCCCACAAACACGATCCTCCCCTGCTGCTGCTTCTTCTTCTTCTTCTTCTTCTTCTTCTTCTTCTTCTTTTTTTCTTGAGGATAAATGAGCAACAAGAAATTTGGAACATCCAGATTATTCAGTGTCAGAGTTATTGCCAAAGCAGCACGCCCACTCTCCTTGGATGTTGAATGCAAGTTAAAATTGCCTCTGGCAAAAGGTTTGTGAAGGCCTTATTCATTCATTTTAATTCGAGAGAAATTAATGAGCACCTACTATGTACCAGGCACTGGGCTCCGTGCCAGGGATCCAAAGATGAATGAGATAATTTCTTGTCTTCAAGGAAGTCACACTCGAATGGAAGAGGCGACTAAGTGAGGACAATGGATGTTCCATCTTTTTTGTCTCAGGGATGGGCAAGGACCTAAATGCCAGGGCTATTACAGGGGAAATTGAGAAAACACTTAATCCAGCCAGTTGGTTGATTGATGTTCTTATTTAACTACCCCACAGAGTACTAGGTAAGCAATTTATTTCAAGAGGTTCAGCCTCAGCAGGAGAAAAATGTAAACAAACAAACAAAAAAAATCCAAGAACAACATTTTCACAATTGGGTGTTACCATGTGGGATCCTAAATCTTGTTTCTAAGACCTTGGATTGACAAGCAAGAGAGGACTAAAGAATTCTATGGGAAAATCAGAAGTTGACCTAACAAAAGTAAAAAAAAAAAAACCAAACAAAAAACAAAGATAGCAGAGGCATTCCCTTGAGCTTAGGAAGCATCTCAATAATCACCTCACCAGCTTCTCTTGAGGGAAAGAATCCAAAGTCTGGATTCTGTAACTCCCAACATGTGACCCAAGGATGCACAGATTGTTTTTAAAACATAAAAAAATATTGGGATATGATATGCCTGTAGAAAAGCACACAAATATTGAAGAATGGCTTGAGGAGTTTAAACAAATGGTGAGTTATGAAAACGCTACCATGTCATGATACGGAAAATTTCCAGTACCTGGGAAGCTTCCTTGTGCTTGCATCCAGTCAAATCACCTCACTGCACAAACATAACCACTACCCTAATTTCTATTATCATAGATTAATTTTGTATGTTCCCGAACTTCATATAAATAAAATCAGGCAGCTTGTAATCTTTCATTTCTGGCTTTTCTCCTCAACATTCTCTCTCGGAGATCATTCATGCTGTTGTGTGTATAAGTAGTACTTAAAATGTTGAACATATTTTCATATGATGATTGGCCATTTGTATATACTCTTTTGTGAAGCGCTTGTTAATTTTTTTTTTTTTTGCCAGATTTCAGTGGGTTATCAGTAGTTCTTTAGACTGCATGCAAAACTCTTGAGTTTTGATTGACTTCTTTTTTTCTACAAGTTAAGTCAATTTGTTTCCTGAACCCCCTCCTCTCTTTTGTTCACTCTTCTTAGGTTTCCCAAACTCTCAAAAGTAAGCTCCCCTGATGGTTCTCTTATCTTTATAGCACTAACATTTCTTCCAAAAAAGCAAATTAATGCTTAGATGTAAATGATTAAAAGTTCTTTGTTTGTTACCTTAGCCTCTAGATATTTATCTCTTCAAAAGAAATGAAACCTACCAACAGAATAGCTAATGGTGGAATTTCAAAAACTAGGAAGTTGATGGGAAGTTTTTTGGAAGGAGACTGGGGGACAAGAATGACCAATTGGAAACATTTTTTTTTTTTTTGTCTCTGAAGTCCGGCAATGCTGTCATTTCCAAACGTTTCCTTTGAATTTGGGCCAAATAGCTTTAAGAAATGTTGGATAAAGGAAAAATAAATTTATCAACAAATAATTGCTTCACACAAAAAAAAAAGGATAAAAAAATATGGGGTTATACCTGGATCACTGATTTCAGAACTGTTTTCTTTTCTTTTTAAATTTTTTTTTCAACGTTTATTTATTTTTGGGACAGAGAGAGACAGAGCATGAACGGGGGAGGGGCAGAGAGAGAGGGAGACACAGAATCGGAAACAGGCTCCAGGCTCTGAGCCATCAGCCCAGAGCCTGACGCGGGGCTCGAACTCACAGACCGCGAGATCGTGACCTGGCTGAAGTCGGACGCTCAACCGACTGCGCCACCCAGGCGCCCCCAGACCTGTTTTCAACAAAGATTGACCATCAGTGGCTTACTGACAGCCTGGGAGCCTTACAGTGAGGTTTTCCAGGGAGACTGTTGTCTTAGAAACCAGTGCTAACATTGCAGTAACGATTTTCCAGGGGATTACAAAGCATGCTTATGAAGTTAGTGACATTAAACTGGGAAGTGGAGTTTAACATCTTATAGGGAGGAGAATGATTTAAGATGACCTTGAAAATAAGGGTAAAAGACCAGAAAAGGTAAAAATAAATGGCAATGAAGGCTATTTATGTGATAAGAAAGAGGGACCCAAAGCAGTGGAAAGAAATTTAAAAAAGTTTGTGTGTGCTTCGTCAGACCCAAGTAGTCTCTGCCCATCCTCAAGGTGAGATTATGCTGGAAAAGAAAGCATGGTTCTGAGATGTCCATCCCGAGCAAACTGAATTATTTAATCTCTCCTTATGGATCCAGTTCTCAGTTATGTATGCCAAAAACAGAATGGGGGCACAGATTTGAGAATCCAGTCTGTTTCCACCATCAATAGTTCACTCCTCAAATATTGATTGGTCAGTAACTGTCAGGTGCTCTGATAATCATCGTGCAAGCTTGCAAATTCTTTAATTAAAGAATTTATTAATTATAACAGAACGGAAAAGAGGGTGAAGGCACCTGGGAGGGGTAGGGGCGCTTTTGCATTCATTTATTTCTCCATACAATAATACCTCATGCCAGGCATTATGCTAGATGCTGAGGATACAGTTTTGAACAAGAGAGATGCATTTTTGCCTTCATGGAGCTGACAGTTTATTGGGAAAGACAGAGGAGATATCATTGAACTATGTTTCAAAGTCCTTTCCTGGTGAAAAAGAGAGGGAGGCCGTTTCTGGCAGAGGCTCTGAGAGATAGATTCGCCGAGTTTAGAAAGAGGTCGGTGAATTTGGGGAACTGCAAATGGCAGCAGGTGGCTGCAACCATGTGGAACGCATTTGATGAGAATCTAGTGAAGCAGATTCTCCCCAAAATGTTGTAGGTAAAATCTGCCACAGGCTGGAATAGCTAGATCGATCAATCTGTCTATTTGTCATCTTGTTTAGGTGAAGTAAGACCCATTCTGTGTATGGCACTTACAAACACTGGGGGATACAACGGAGATGGGTATGACAGGGTCCCTATCTTATCCTTAATAGTTCTTAGAATAGAACATAGGAATGGCATTTCCAAATGATATTAAGGTGAGAGAAATTGAGAGGTGGATTAACATGGAAGGAGTTTAGGCTCACGGTTAATTTGGCTTCATTCTATCATAATCACTATAGAATTTTGCACTTTTTAATAGGGATTTCCCATCCTTCACCATCAGATGTTCCAAGACTTGTGTAGCAGTTTTGGGCTATTCAGCTCTACTGAGAAGTGTCAGATCAAACAAAAGACAAACCTATTTAAGTGTCAGGAAGAAAATTTCCCTTTGGGTTTCCAATGACTGTTTTCTGGTCAAATCTGTAAGTATCATATTCCTATTAGTGAGCTTTTTCTGCAGTAACAAACAACGCCCACATTTCTCAATGGCTTGCAACCTTTATTTCTCACTCATGTGTTTACAGGTTGGTTGTAGCTTCTCTCAGCTCTGCTTAGCTCTGCTAGTCTGGGCTCCAGGTCATGGTCATGGGCGGGGTTTAAGTCTGTCCCATATACCCTTTTATTCTGGGACCTAAGTGGAAGAAGCGGCTACTTAGGAAAAGTTTTCTTCATGGTGGAGGGCTAAAGCTCAACAAATGACAGAAACTTGCAATTCCACTAAAAGTTTCTGGTAGGACATGGTATAAATTATATTCACTCAAATTCCATTTGCAAAGAAAGTCCTTTGACCAAACCCATAGCTGGGCTGAGAAGTATACTTTTCCATAGGGCAAGGGTGGGAGATGGTAGGTGAATGTTTGCTATTCAAAACAGCCTACCGCGATGTTTGTGTATACGCATGCATGCATGCATGTATGTATGTATTTATGTACTTGTTTTGTAAAATAATTTCTACAGATAAACTGAATGAAATGTCTGTCAGAAGTGTTCCGATAGAAGCTATTAGAAAATACCACGTTTCAAAGGAAATGTTCTTTTCTCAGATTTTCTTTCATGTTACAGTAGAAAAGTTGATGTTAGAAGTGGATACATAGTAATGACCTGAAATGCTCGCGTTGGGGTGAGATTGCTGTGGGAAAAATTCAAATTCAGGCTATCATAATTTGGAGGTATCCATTTGTGAGAAATGTCTGTGCAGTTATTCATTAATTTACAACTGATATGATAATGCTAGCTCTTCAGGCAGGATTAGAGTGGCCCATAGGTCTTCAAACATGACAACACATTTTTTTTTTTAGCGGGGGAGCTTGGGATGGAGTGGGAGAGATAGTGAATGTTTTGCGGTGTAGATTAAGCTACATATAATTACTATGTTACTGATAAGAGTCTTTATGTTTTGTTTAGTTGAGGAATGTGCCTTCCAACCAATTTTCCCCTGCAAAACCAGGTGGTATATTGCCATAATTTCTGCTCTAACAAGTGACAGAAGTCGTCATTTTCCCTGTGTGTGGGAAAAAGCATAAATCGGTCTTTGCTATGTGACTATAAATCTCCATCTGAGGCATGAACTTGTGAGCTAAACTTGGTTATAGTATTGTGGATTAAAACTTAGAAGAGCTTCAATGCAGTGTATTTTGTGCAAATATTTAAGTGACTGGAGGACATTTCATAGAGTGATGAAAACATCACATTATCCATTCCTTCTTGTAGTTTTGTATTTTGTGCTGGTATTAGATGTTGTTCTTTAGTGTGCAACGATAATGATTGTAGATTATTATTAAAACTTCTGAAGCTTCAGTGACCACTAAACACTGAGCCATTGAGTAATTTCAATAGATGTAGAGATCACGATGAACCTCTCTAATTAAGAAGTATCATTGTGTACCATGCTTAGAGTGACTCCCAATTCTGTACAAGGCAGCCCATACTGTTGTGTGCATCAAATTAGTTCTGTTTTTAAATGTTTGTTTGTTTATTTATTTAGAGAGCTCAAGCAGGGAAGGGGCAGAGAGAGACGGTGAGAGAGAGAGAATCCCAAGCAGGCTTCACACTGCCAGGGCAGAGCCGGACACGGGGATCGATCCCAGGAATCATGAGATCAACCTGAGCTGAGATCAAGAGTCAGACGCTTCACCGACTGAGCCACCCATGTGCCCCTAGTTCTGTTTTTAAATACAGATGATGTAAAACATTCCTGTAGAAAACTGCTTGCTAGTATTCTTGAAGCCACAGAAAATGTATTAAGGGGATAGAGTAGAAGCTAGTAGAGAAATTTGATCTTGCATCTAAAGAGAGAAATTAAAGCCCTCATTAAATTGTTATGAGATAATTAGGGTCCAATTGCTTCTCTCCTTCTCCTTTTATCACATTATGTGGTTGGGTCCTTTCAGCTGTTACTAATGGGAAACCTAATTCAACCAATAAAGATTTATTATCTCACGTAACAGGTGGTCAAGAGGTAGTGTGGGCCCCAGCCATGAGACCAGGATGCTCACTGTATTTCTTTTATTTTCTTGGCTCTTTGCTCTGTTGTGCATTGCCTTTATTCTCAGGCTGGCATCTTTCATTGTAATGACATGGTTGCCAGCAACATCCAAGGAAACATGCATCCTTGATCTTGTCCCAAAGGAAATAATGCTCCCCCAGTATGTCAGACATTTTAGTTTTTACCCAATATCTATTCTTCCTTGTCACATACTGGATGGTTAATTTTATGTGTCAACTTGTCTAGGCTAAGAGATGCCCACATAGCTGGTAAAATTTTATTCTGGGTGTCTGTGAGGATGTTTCTGGAAGAGGTTAGCACTGAATCAGCAGACTGAGCAAATCATCTTCAGTAATGCAGGTGACCATCATTCAATCTGCTGAGGGCCTGAAGAGAATAAAAAGGAGGAGGAAGGGCGAATTTGCTCCTTGCCTGAGCTGGGATACCCTGAGTTATCGGTGCTTCTTGTTTTTGAGACTACAAACTCAGACCAGGACTTACTCAGTTGTACTCCTTCCATTTTCTGACTTTTGGACTCATAATGGGACTTACACCATCGACTTCCCTGGTTATTAGGCCTGTGGACTTCATTGAATTGAACCATTTTTCTCCAGCTTGCAGATGGCAGATTGTGGGACTTTGCGGCCTCAATAATCATGTAAGTCAATCTCTATGATAAATCTCCTCTTCTATGTAATGGACTGAGGGTTTGTTGGTGGGCTTAGTCCTTGAGATGGAAGTCCGGTATGGAAAAAGGCAGAGTGTAAGGTAGAAGAAAGGGGCTGGGCCATTTGACAGCTTTGTGGGGGACAGCTACCTTACCAGCTTGAATTTTATAGAATAATAAACTATTGGTTTTACTTTAGGTTTTTGTGAATAAGTTTCCTGAACTGATGTCCTTACCATCAGTGGTAAGTGGAATAAAGTCCACTCTTCAGGCTTTCTCTGTCTGCTTTGGTCAAGTGCTCATCCCTAGGCCAGAAATGGTGTTCATGGGAACCTATGGAGTGTGTTAATTGGCTTAAACCTAGGTTGCTGAACTAATCATTGGCAAAGAGGGATAGGATTACAACGATTGGTTAAGGTTATTCCAGACCCACTCTTGGAGTAGGAACCTAATGGGGTCACTGGAGGTTCGGTCATGTTGGGGCTTCTATTATGAGGACATGAGGGATGGTTGGTCCAGCAAGGTACATTAGAAGCCTGTCTCCTCTCATTGGTATAGCTAATGGATAGTAGTCTGTGAAAATAAAAGTTGAGTGATTTAGTCCACTGTTATAATCCTGGGGCCATTCTGCTTCTTAGATTACCTGGGTTGGAGAGTATAGCCTAAATGTTGGATGTTATTTCAGATTTAGCATGTTTGGTCTTCATTTATTCACATGTGTGAATGAATGCCTGTATGCTTGTATGTTTGCATGTGGGTGTTGAGGGGGGTGATCCATGTTACGTGTGGGTGGGGTGGGCAAAGCTCTCCTAGATCTTGTCATCTGAGAGAAGCTTACTTGATTTGTTAGCTGAAGGTTAGTTACAATTGGTACCACCAGGCTTCAGGAATATAAAAGAAATGGTCTCCAATAGTTGATCAGTCCGTTAACAGCCTAAATAGTTTAAGAGCTCATCAACTGACCAACTTCCCACCAGAGCTCTAACTATCCTGACTTCTTTGTGAGAGCAAGGTGGAGAGTGTTATCTAGACAGAGAGAAGAAGGGATGAATTTTGCAGTTTTACCTGGCATCGGCACCACTTATACTCCTGGAAACCATCTTGAACTACTCTCCTGGATTTCACACGTTCCTGACCCAGACCCTAAAATGTGTATAACTTATGAAAAACATGACTGAAGAAGTTAAGTAGATTATGGATTGCATAGGTAGTCTCTGAAGAAGAAAACCCAGAATATAGGTTAGGAACTTCGCATTAAATGTTTTGGGTAACTGGCTGCTGATAAAGCCATTGATTGCACAGTGGTGAAGGTACTGCGCTCTAGGAACCAACTGATAGTGTGAGGAGGCTGCCTCCTACTTGTGTAAATTTGGACAATTGCTCTCTCTTTCTCACATGTGCACGCAAGCGTGCACGTGCTCTCTCTCCCTGTTTCCTTACTATGAAAGGCAACAATGATAGTACTGACCTGTGGTGACTGGAGGTTTAGGCAAGAATAAGGCATTCAGCATGGAGTCTGCTACATAGGAAAGCTACAATCACAAAAGTCACTGCAGGTTATGTGGGTTCCTCAGCTTCTTTTCTAGTTGTTTCTTCATTTTGAAGAATATTCAGTGATGTGGAAAAAGGGATTTCTCTTGTAAGTTGAGGATTCCACTTTTACCAGATACCATCCATCTGTAACACTGACCAGAAACTTTGCTTATATTAGAAATCATTCATAAAGAAGTTAAGCACATACACACCCCTTTAAAAAGATCAATTTTTTTTTGCCTTTAGAGACAATTGCCAGCTGGCTTAACATCTTAGATGACATTCAGTTCAGGACTCTAAGCAGACAAAATTTGAATGGCTCTGAATGGAGGGATCTGATATAGCAACTGGACGGATCTCTGCTAATGAGCCATCAATTTCAGTTTCTGATAAAAACAAAAAACAAAAAACAACAACACTGTCTAAAAATTGTACTTGCCCTAAAATTTAATTAGATGCTCCCGGTCATGGTGAGTTGTTTCACAGGAGGTTTACAAGCAGAGGGGGAGAATCATTTATCAGAGAGATGATTGAGAGGCTCCTATCCAGAATATATGTTTGGACCAGGCAACTGCTTGGATTACTCTTCCTTCTGAGATGCTTTGACTGTGTCTTAATTTATAGTCATGTCAACATAAATACAACCTTCATTTAGAATTCGATCTATTAATAAGCCATTCTAACTCTTCACTTGGTGAGTCGTTGATGCCAGTCAGAATGTGAAATTCCTTGGAAAAGCCAGCAGTTAAAACTGCTCACTCAAAGACAAAGCTTAATCACCCTGAAGTTACAGTTATTGAAGTAGTCATTGAAAAGGACCTTAATATGACAGTAAAAAACAAATAAAAATTGATGAGGCCAAGTGAAAGGTAAACACAGTCCTTTGGAGAGAATTAAAAAATTTCATGCATTTACCTTTACTCACTGCAAAAACAAGGCAATTACAAGACTTTTGACTTTTTAATTACACTGTTGCCACATATTTCAACTTTAATGTTTTGAAGAATCTTGGATGAAATTGTTTTAATTGAGGCCAACTCAATTTTTGGTTATTATTTATAATTAGGTAGAATTTTCCCTTAATGTAATTTTGCTAAAGCCTTCAAAACAGCTCAAAGAAAAGCTAGCAGTATATGTAATGAACAGTTATTTATACAACCCTATTTTCTCATCTAATGAACTGAGCAATAAAAAATAAAGAGGAAGAAGGAAGCTAATATTCACTGGGCCATCACTCTGTGCTAGATGTCTTGCACACAGTATCTTATTTAACTTTGAAGGAATCTGGTAAGACAGACATTTGATATATGTTATAGATCAGAACTTTCAGACACATTAACTATCTTGTTCATGGTCACTAAGCCAATATATAACGGAGCTAGAATTTTGACTCAATTGCTTGAATCCAAATAAAGCCCATCTCTGCTACTCTCAGGTGGAGGCACTCCTATGTCAAACTCACATGCCTTCACTGATTAGGCAGGCACATCAAGGGCTGACTCTGAAGGGGAGGTGGGAGGGGGTGTAAGCCACATAGAGGCTGAACTGGAGGATGTCTATTTTGCCTAAAGGCATTCACATTAGATTAAAAATATCGTTTTGGCAGTGAAACAAACTTATCTCCTAGGCTTATCAGCATCCATGCCAAGAGTTTGCAACCTCCTAAATGCTGTTAAATTTTCATGCTATAGATTGAATGTACATATAGATTGAACAAATGATTTGAGAGACACGATCAAAATGCAATTTGGTCTTTGTCTCCCTGATCTCCCTAAAGTTCTATTTAGTGGAAGAGGCTTTTTCACTAAAAAAATGTGAGCAGGTTCAGTGAACTTTACCTAAGTAAAAGACATGCCCACAGTGGATTCAAGTCACAAACAATTCAGAAATTAGAATCTTTGGTTCTCCACAATAACCCACATTTCATAACTGATTTGTCACCCATCCTCTCCTTTCCCTCAGCTGGGCCCCCTGTATGGGAGAGAGAATCATGGTCCTTCTTTTCTTTCTTCCTTACCTCTTCTCTCAAGTCCCAGCTTCTTCTTATTCCTAGCAGGGAAGAAAGGAGAGAGGGGAGAGGAGAGAGGCAGGGGGTGAGATAGCTCCTCCCTGAAATGTGCTGCTGTGAGCTGGCTCAGGCAGGTACATAAAGTTCACTGTCTAGGGTTCTTTCCTATGATTCCCATTGCTGGGGATTTCTCACCTGACTTTGTCTTGGGAAGAGCAGGGGTTGCAAATCAATGTCAGTGGATGTTTGCGCCTTTGTCTGTGAGCTCTAGGATGTCTGGACTTCACGTATGCTTTTTGTTGCTTGAGTCTTTTCCTGCCTTCTGGACCAGACTCATGTTGACCTCAAGTTGGCTCTTACTTGTGTACAGTCAGTGCAGGTACATGGGAACACTTTTGTGGAGTATGGGCCAGTTCCAGCTCTTGTCAGTAATTCCCCTCTACGGTAGTCAGTCACTCGTGTGCACCCCGTTGGATTTCCCAGGTCAGGAGTCAGCTTCCACTCTACTCTGTCTCCCAATAGGAGGGATGTAAGTCACATGGACTGGGCTCTCTGAGTAGCTCGTTGAAGTCCCTGGTTACTAGGCTTGAGGTGAGGGAGCAGTTAGGTGAAGGGTATTTGAAGGTGACACTGTGGTTTTGTTCAAAGGAATCCTTCAACTAAAATCCTTTCTCTGACCTTTTTTTTTTTTCTTTCTTTCTTTAAATTCTTAGCCTGGCTGACTCATCCAAGAGTCAGGGGACCAGTTTTCAAAATTTTCTCTGTAAAATCTGCATTTTGATCTGATATCTATCACATGTTGGTTACCAATTGGTAACACTCAGTGACTCAGCTGTCACTCTAGGTAAGGCTGATACAGCACTGAACAGGACAAAAGTCACGTTTGTTTGGTTCAGTTCTCCTCAATCTGTCAGAACCTTCAAAAATGGGATCTAGAAGAGGTTCAACAAGGACCCCTGGATGGGCTTTGTGGGATCCGTAGACATCTTGGAATGGTGCACCAAGTTTCAATGTGTGTACACAGACATACATTCGTGGAGGGTTTATGAGTCCTAACAGGTTAGGAACCTCTGGAGAAAGTATTGCAGAGTTTGTCCGCTTTTCTGAGGACACAGCCATTCGTGATTACAAAAGTAATCCTATTACTTACTCAGGTTATTCCGCAAGTTGGTGAAGTCAAGGAAACAGTGGGTGTCAACAACTTTGCATCCCACTCCATTTCCTTCCTCAGAACTTAAAACTTTTAATTCCCTGGTTGTCACAGTTAAAATAGCTTTCAAATAACTTATGTCAGCATCTTCCAACGTGCTTTAAAACAAAGTAATATGGGGAAAGGGAGTTAAATCATGTTTTTCACCAAAAACGTCATTGTCTCTTATATGTATGTTTCTGGTTAGATTCATATATATATTCAAATATATATATTCAAATATATATATTCAAATATATATATTCAAATATATATATTCAAATATATATATATATATATATATATATATATATATATATATGTTATTTTATTTCCAAAATGCTACTAAGGAATTTATAGCTATACAATCTTTTAATGCAGTTTAGGGCAGAACTATTAAGGCAACAAAAATAGAATTAGGGAGAAAAAAACCCACAGCAAGTAATGGAGCAGTTAAGATGTTCTAATTAAAGTTATAATTGTAAATTGAGTGCATGAAGACAACTTAAAAATTTTTCTCATCTGGGCATTTTTATTCTAGATTTTAATTCTTGATGCCTTATGCTTAAAATTCCATGTTTTACTGAATCTATGTTGAACCCTCACTAAACAAGGAATTTAAAAAGTGAAATACCAATAATCAAAATAATGACAGAGGCATTGTTTTTATATCAGTTCTAGAAGACTTTTGGTGGAGTCTATTGGATTTTCCATGTATAATATCATGTCATCTGCAAAAAGTGAAAGCTTGACTTCATCTTTGCCAATTTTGATGCCTTTGATTTCCTTTTGTTATCTGATTGCTGATGCTAGCACTTCCAACACTATGTTAAACAACAGCAGTAAGAGTGGACATCCCTTTCGTGTTCCTGATCTCAGGGGGAACGCTCTCAGTTTTTCCCCATTGAGGATGATATTAGCTGTGGGCTTTTCATAAATGGCTTTTATGATGTTTAAGTATGTTCCTTCTATCCCAACTTTCTCGAGGGTTTTTATTAAGAAAGGATGATGGATTTTGTCAAAGGCCTTTTCTGCATCGATTGACAGGGTCATATGGTTCTTATTTTTTCTTTTATTAATGTGATGTATCATGTTGATTGTTTTGCGAATGTTGAACCATCCCTGCATCCCAGGAATGAATCCCACTTGATCATGGTGAATAATTCTTTTTATATGCTGTTGAACTTGATTTGCTAGTATCGTATTGAGAATTTTTGCATCCGTATTCATCAGGGATATTGGCCTGTAGTTCTCTTTTTTTACTGGGTCTCTGTCTGGTTTCAAAGTAATACTGGCTTCATAGAATGAGTCTGGAAGTTTTCCCTCCCTTTCTATTTCTTGGAATAGCTTGAGAAGGATAGGTATTATCTCTGCTTTAAACGTCTGGTAGAACTCCCCTGGGAAGCCATCTGGTCCTGGACTCTTATTTGTTGGGAGATTTTTGATGACTGATTCAATTTCTTCGCTGGTTATGGGTCTATTTAAGCTTTCTATTTCCTCCTGATTGAGTTTTGGAAGAGTGTGGGTGTTTAGGAATTTGTCCATTTCTTCCAGGTTGTCCAGTTTGTTGGCATATAGTTTTTCATAGTATTCCCTGACAATTGCTTGTGTCTCTGAGGGATTGGTTGTAATAATTCCATTTTTATTCATGATTTTATCGAAATGGGTCCTCTCCCTTTTCTTTTTGGGAAGCCTGGCTAGAGGTTTATCACTTTTGTTTATTTTTTCAAAAAAAACAACTCTTGGTTTCATTGATCTGCTCTACAGTTTTTTTAGATTCTACATTGTTTATTTCTGCTCTAATCTTTATTATTTCTCTTCTTCTGCTGGGTTTAGGGTGTCTTTGCTGTTCTGCTTCTATTCCCTTTAGGTGTGCTGTTAGATTTTGTATTTGGGATTTTTCTTGTTTCTTGAGATAGGCCTGGATTACAATGTATTTTCCTCTCAGGACTGCCTTTGCTGCATCCCAAAGCATTTGGATTGTTGTATTTTCATTTTCGTTTGTTTCCATATATTTTTAAATTTCTTTAATTGCCTGGTTGACCCATTCATTCTTTCGTAGGGTGTTCTTTAACCTCCATGTTTTTGGAGGTTTTCCAGACTTTTTTCTGTGGTTGATTTCAAGCTTCATAGCATTGTGGTCTGAAAGTGTGCATGGTATGATCTCAATTCTTGTATACTTGTGAAGGGTTGTTTTGTGACCCAGTATGTGATCTATCTTGGAGAATGTTCCATGTGCACTTGAGAAGAAAGTATATTCTGTTGCTTTGGGATGCAGAGTTCTAAATATATCTGTCAAGTCCATCTGATTCAATGTATCATTCAGGGCCCTTGTTTCTTTATTGACCGTGTGTCTAGATGATCTATCCATTTCTGTAAGTGGAGTGTTAAAGTCCCCTGCAATTACCACATTCTTATCAATAAGGTTGCTTAAGTTTGTGAGTAATTGTTTTATATATTTGGGGGCTCCCGTATTCGGTGCATAGACATTTATAATTGTTAGCTCTTCCTGATGGATAGACCCTGTCATTATTATATAATGCCCTTCTTCATCTCTTGTTACAGCCTTTAATTTAAAGTCTAGTTTGTCTGATATAAGTGTGGCTACTCCAGCTTTCTTTTGACTTCCAGTAGCATGATAAATAGTTCTCCATCCCCTCACTTTCAATCTGAAGGTGTCCTCAGGTCTAAAAGGAGTCTCTCGTAGACAGCAAACAGATGGGTCTTGTTTTTTTATCCATTCTGATACCCTATGTCTTTTGGTTGGCGCATTTAGTCCATTTATGTTCAGTGTTATTATAGAAAGATACGGGTTTAGAGTCGTGATGTCCGTAGGTTTCATGCTTGTAGTGATGTCTCTGGTACTTTGTCTCACAGGATCCCCCTTAGGATCTCTTGTAGGGCTGGTTTAGTGGTGATGAATTCCTTCAGTTTTTGTTTGTTTGGGAAGACCTTTATCTCTCCTTCTATTCTAAATGACAGATTTGCTGGATAAAGGATTCTCGGCTCCTTTTTTTCCCCTGTTGATCACATTGAAGATCTCCTGCCATTCCTTTCTGGCCTGCCAAGTTTCAGTAGAGAGATGGGTCACGAGTCATATAGGTCTGCCTTTATATGTTACGGCACATTTATCCCTAGCTGCTTTCAGAATTTTCTCTTTATCCCTGTATTTTGCCAGTTTCACTATGATATGTCGTGCAGAAGATCGATTCAAGTTACGTCTGAAGGGAGTTCTCTGTGCCTCTTGGATTTCAATGCCTTTTTCCTTCCCCAGTTCAGGGAAGTTCTCAGCTATTATTTCTTCAAGTACACCTTCAGCACCTTTCCCTCTCTCTTCCTCCTCTGGAATACCAATTATGCGTAGATTATTTCTCTTTTGTGCATCACTTAGTTCTCTAATTTTCCCCTCATACTCCTGGATGTTTTTATCTCTCTTTTTCTCAGCTTCTTTTTCCATAATTTTATCTTCTAGTTCACCTATTCTCTCCTCTGCCTCTTCAATCCGAGCTGTAGTTGTCTCCATTTTATTTTGCAGCTCATTGATAGCATTTTTTAGCTCCTCCTGGCTGTTCCTTAGTCCCTTGATCTCTGTAGCAAGAGATTCTCTGCTGTCCTTTACACTGTTTTCAAGCCCAGCGATTAATTTTATGACTATTATTCTAAATTCACTTTCTGTTACATTGTTTAAATCATTTTTGATCAGTTCGTTAGCTGTTGTTATTTCCTGGATGTTTTTCTGAGGGGAATTCTTCCGTTTCGTCATTTTGGATAGTCCCTGGAGTGGTGCAGACCTGCAGGGCACTTCCCCTGTGCTGTGGTGTATAACTGGAGTTGGTGGGCAGGGCCGTAGTCAGACCTGATGTCTGCCCCCATCCCACCGCTGGGGCCACAGTCAGACTGGTGTGTGCCTTCTCTTCCCCTCTCCTAGGGGCGGGATTCACTGTGGGGTGGCGTGGCCCATCTGGGCTACTTGCACACTGCCAGGCTTGTGGTGCTGGGATCTGGTGAATTAGCTGGGGTGGATCGGCAAGGTGCACAGGGGCGGGAGGGGTAGGCTTAGCTTGCTTTTCCTTCAGAGATCCACTTTGGGAGGGGCACTGCGGCACCAGGAGGGAGTCAGACCCACCGCAGGAGGGATGGATCCACAGAAGCACAGCGTTGGGTGTTTGTGCGGTGCAAGCAAGTTCCCTGGCAGGAACTGGTTCCCTTTGGGATTTTGGCTGGGAGATGGGCGAGGGAGATGGCGCTGGCGAGCGCCTTTGTTCCCCACCAAGCTGAGCTCTGTTGTCCGGGGCTCAACAACTCCCCTCCCGTTGTCCTCCAGCCCTCCCATTCTCTGAGGAGAGCTGTTAACTTATAACCTTCCAGATGTTAAGTCCCGCTTGCTGTCAGGACACACTCCGTCTGGCCCCTCTGCTTTTGCAAGCCAGACTCGGGGTCTCTGCTTGACCGGCGGGCTGCCCCTCCACCCCAGCTCCCTCCCGCCAGTCCTTGTAGCACGCACCGCCTCTCTGTCCTTCCTACCCTCTTCCGTGGGCCTCTCGTCTACACTTGGCTCCGGAGAATCCATTCTGCTAGTCTTCTGGGAGTTTTCTGGGTTATTTAGGCAGGTGTAGGTGGAATCTAAGTGATCAGCAGGACGCGGTGAGCCCAGCGTCCTCCTATGCCGCCATCTTCCTCCTTCTGAGAGAAGGTAAGGTACTCTTTGTTGAGCTTCTGCAGATCCTCTTTGACCAAGCTGTCCTAGCTTAAGTTTGCCTGGCTACCTTGAGCCAAATCAAGGAAGTCTCAGGAATCATTTGGGTGACCCACACTCAGCCCCCTTCCACAGACTTTTATTTATTCAAACCCTTTCAAGCCCTTTGTTCCCTCTTCATGTCAGTCTCTATTCATAGTATATATACTCGTAGTATATTTACTTGGAGTATATAATTTTGCTGCATTGGGGCTTAAGAAAATAGACACCTTGTGGTAGCAGCTTCATCATGTTTCTGCCCCTCTACTGGTCAAAGCACATAAAACTGTCCCATCCTTTTCCACTGTGATATAGAGAGAGGCCCTCCCTTTTCCTCCCAGCTAAGCCCTCACCTGTGCTGGACATCCTGTGTCCTCCTGTCTCGTCACTGATTGTGCACATCCCTTTTCCTGTCTCTCACATCTTCCGATGCTGCATCTTTAACAGTGTTTTCACTTGAGCTTACAAATGTTTCCATGTTCTTGACATCTTTCTAATGTCTCCCTACCCACCTCTACATCATTCTTGTCACTCAGATGCTCCACTCTTTCAATTCACATTTCCTTCTCCATCCTTTGCATGCCATCAGCCTACAAAAATGGTGCTTGAAAGGCCATTTTAAAGAAAGCGACAGCGAACAAAAAAATAGACAACGTGTGGCGCTGGCACCCTTCTGAGCCTTTCCCCATATATGTCCTCTTGTTTACAACTTTGTCCTCCCAGAGTAATGCAATTCTGTGTCCTGCCTCTCTTTGCTGAACATAATGTTTGATATACCGTAGATGTGCAAGGGATATTAAATGGACGAATAAATATTTAGCCCAATTTGGTTTTGTTTTTTGCATTAGATCACTTATCTATTGCCGCATAAATTCTGTGTAACAACTACAAGACCTCTGTGACAAGCAACAGTAAACACCGATTGCACAAATCTCTAGAGAGCTGCTGGTCTGGGTGGGCTCAGCTGATCTCATCTGGACATCCTCATGTGGCAGCTGTGGGCCATGTAGGCAGCTCTGATGATCTTGGTTGGGCTCCCTCATGTATCTGGGAGTTGCCTGGTTGTCAGTTTATGAACCACTTTTTTTTTTTAATGTTTGTTTATTTTACAGAGACAGCGCACACGTGCAAGTGTGAGCAAGCAAGCACGAATTGGGGAGGGGCAGAGAGAGAGGATAGAGAGAGTCCCAAGCAGGCTCTGCATTGTCAGTGCAGATCTTGATGCGGGGCCTCACAAACCTTGAGATCATGACCTGAGCGGAAATCAAAGAGTCAGACGCTTAACCAACTGAGCCACCCAGGCGCCCCACCTGGCTGTCAGGTTAGAATAACCTCAGCTCAGACATTGGGGATATTTGACTCCATTCCATCTGTCTCAGCCTCTAGCAGGCTCGCCTGGAATTATTCTCACAGAGTTGGCCGCAATGCTAGTGTGGGGACCAGAATACATGGGCCATGCTTGTTCATATCTCGTTGTCCAAGGCAAGTCCTATAGCTGAACTCAGAATCAAGGGGGAGAAAAATCGACTTGCCTCTGTTGAGAGTAACTGCAAAGTCTCCTGGCAAAGAGTATGAATCTAAGAAAGGGTTAAAAAAATTGGGGTCATTAATACAAGCAATCTATCACACTCATGATCTTCAGGTTGATCATTTAAGTCTGATTTATTTACATCACTATTCCTAATCATTTCCCATTTAGTAGGTAATAGGTTGCCTTCCTTTTTTCACTCCTATAGAAAAATATCTTGTAATAGTTATAAGCACATCACTTTTTTCCCCTCTTTTTGATTTCATCCCTTTGTGTACCATTAAGTGGCTCAAATAAATCAGGGTTTGTTTTTCTTACATAACAGATTTGGAGGTTGTATATGGTGGTTGTTGGCATTGATTTGGTGGTTCACTGATTTCCAGGCCACATCTACAATATTTTTGGTCTTTTATGTTCAGAATATGGCTGCTACGGCTGCAACTACCACTTTCGCTTTAAAAGCAGGAATCAGGAAGAATAACAGGTGTCCAGCAGACTTGCTTTTATTCTCTTTGACCATTACTGTGAGGCATGGCCACATCTGGTCAGAGGGTGGCACAGGAAAAAAGAGTTGAGGATGGGTCAGTGACTCTACAGTGTCTGTCATATCTGGTATACAGTCTCAAGGGTGAAATGGGTCAGGGTGCTATGGATTTTCCTCTGTCCCTTACTATGTATTTCCTATTCTTTTTCAGAAGGACTTTCCAGTTCATAATGCCATTAGCGGCATTCCTTAATCATACTTTAACCACAGCCTCGGCCACACTCTTTGAACACTAATGGGGTTAAGCATATGTGGTACTTAATAATTTTTCCTGGAGCTTTGCCATTTATATTTTTTGTTTTCTTTTTAAAAATTATTTTCTTATACATTTAAAAGTGCTTTTTACAAATTGAAGCTATTAACTTTGTCACATCTGTTGCCTGTTTCCTATTTTCCTTTTAGTTTTGAAAACTCCCATTTTAGGGACACTTAAAGATTTTTATATAGTTGCCTTGCATGGATAATATTTTATAGATATTTGATTTCTGCAGGACCACTGCTAGGCCATAAGACATCCTTTTGTGAAATAAAAAAGGTATCCTTCTGCAAAACACTTGACTTCCATCTGTTGAACAACTATCAAGGCATAATGATTTTGTTAGAACAAGCCACTTGAGTGCTATCTTTTAGAAACATTTTCTAATAAATACACAACTCTCCCATTTCTGTATGTAAATGGTATGTCCATAGCTGTGGTGTCTTTTGTAGCTCTGTGTTGAAGCTCCCTCCACTGAGCAGGCATGTTTAGTTTCTAAAAAGTCAGAAAAGATTCATTCAAACAGTTAAGTTGCACAAAAGGAAGATTATTAAGAATTGGGCTCTGTGGGAGACTAAAAATAAGGCATAATTGGCTTCAGAATCAATTAAAGTCATTAAAAAGGTGTCTGTTCAAAGATTTCCTACTTTGAATTAATTGAAGATAAATCTAAGATTATATTGCAGTTACTGACAGTACTAACAGCATATGGGGTTATCCAATTGAAATTTGAAAGGAAAGTAAATGATGTATGCTATGGATTTCTGTTTTAATCCCAAAACATTTTTTTTTTCAAACAAAAGATTATTTAAAAATGTATTTGTAAACTGTGACTATTTCTAAGTAAGCACAGTGAAGGTGAAAGGAAATTTTATTGCTAATTCTTCTGTTAATTAGTTGTGTGATTTTGGGAAATCACTTAATTTGTATGAGCCTCAGTTTCTTCATCTATAAAATGGAGGCCATGATCTTAGCTCCATGTAGCTTATAAGGGTGTTACAGTAATTATTTTAAAGGGATTTAATGGAGTCAAAAGGGCCCAACTTGTTTCAGTAGAATTTAAATGGGAACTATTATTCTTAACAATGCATTTAACTTTATAAGGTGTCAAATTTGCTTACTTGATTTGAAATGATTGAAGGAGAAAGAAGAAAACGGAGATGCATTAAGTAAAAAAATAAATAAAATAAAAAACCAAACAACTGTATCAGCAAGAAAGTAGAGTGAATTTAGGGTCTTTTTGTGGCCAAGGTTTGTTTGTTTGTTTGTTTTTTTTTTGATATTTATTTATTTTGTGAGTGTGTGTGTGTGTGTGTGTGTGTGAGAGAGAGAGAGAGAGAGAGAGCGAGAGAGAAAGAGAGAAAGAGCCAGCCAGGGGAGGGGCAGAGAGAGATGGAGACAGAGAATCCCAAGCAGGCTCCACACTACCAGCATGGACCCCGACATGGGTTGAACCCATGAACCATGAGATCATGACCTGAGCCAAAATCCAAGAGTCAGAGCTTAACCAACTGAGCCACCCAGGCACTCCTACAGCCAATCTTTTTAAAGGCCAATTTGTTGTGATTTCATGCTTTGGTGAAGAAACCTTGATATGGAGAAGAAAAGTTTCCAATCTAATATTAACTGCAAACTGAGCCTTCTCAAAGGTTATTTAATTTTGCTGTATTTTTCTTTCTAGAAGTTGAGGGAGTTTGACTTATAAGTATAGATAGTTTTGGCTGGATCTATATAGAGAATCCTTTTGAAAAACATACTCAGTAGTTTAGTTAAAACAAAACAAAACAAAACACTTGTCCTTCTAAACTTGGTTAGTCAGAGATTTTAACACTAATATGAATTTCTCAGGGGGTAATCTGAGAAATTTGCTTAAAATTAAACAAATACATTTTTAGAAACATTTCCCCTTTGATTTTTGTAGAAATCATCTTAATAATCCTATATGCTGTGATGGACTGGGATATACAGTGGAACTTCAGGTACTTACTTTTTCATGCTTTCTCAGCCAGCCTGGAGAATGGGTCCAGACTCAGGAATCGGGGAAGATTGGGTGATGCTGTGGCAGGGAGAAAAAAGCCTGGGCTCTAACTAGATTCTGACAAGTAACTTACTGAATCCTGCTTTCAAAGGCTATTATTGTTATAAAATTATCAGTTGCTTTTAGTTTACATAATACATAAAAGCTTAACTATAATTCCAGTTTGAACAGTTATGGTCATCACTGTGGAGATAAACTCTAAGCTGATAAATCCTCTGTTTAAAACAAGAGCATGTGATTCGTCATCTAGTTCCAGACAACAGTGTGGTAGTTTAATAGTTTAGCCTTAGGGGTAGTGTTGTTGCAATTTTATCGGTACGGTGTATTATTTATCATCTTAGCTACCATTCCTCTTTTCTTTAATGATCCATCACCTTTATACATGTACAGCTAAAGAATGTAGAAGTTAGCTTTCATGAAATTAAACCCAAATGCCTTAAATTTATTGCATCCACTCTAGGCCATGGCAGGGCTTCAATAGGGTCAACTAAATATTAGGTAAACAGAATGCTACATGAGAAAATTGGATTTTGTTATGTATGAGACAGGGCTAATAATAAAAAAAAAAAGCTGCTGGTTTCTATTTTAGATGGGTTGGGACTTAAATGTGAATTACTGAGTTTTATTGTGTCTTTGGAGTACTATTCTGACATTTCTAGTGATCTCCATAAACTTTCATTGCTCTATAACAGTTTATTAAGCTACCGGGTCTTCATAAATATGCAAACTAGCTTAATAAGATTGTCTGCCATGATTGCTCATCAATTTGGTATTGAAAGGGCACTGACCCAGTTGATACAAATATTCGGTGGTGGAATAGTCTTTGGCATTCCTAATCTCAAAGTTTATTTTTCTTAAAGGGGCCCATAAACTGTTAAAATACTACAATCACATTATTTATATGAGTGGACATGGCTATTTTGTTCATTAGGCCTGATGTCTTTTGTGTAGCTACATTTCACAAATCTGTAAACAGTCTTAATAGAATGTAAGTCTGCCTCTTAATACTTTTATTTCATTACATGGCACTTACTGTTCGGGAAATAAGTCAGTGGCAAATGAAATGGACAAAAAATTGTCTTAGATTGGATCAGGAAAAATGCATATTAACTCTAGAATAAAAACAATTTATTGAGAACAGGGTCTAATTTCCTACAGACAGAAAGTTTTTAATTTAATTTAATTTAATTTAATTTAATTTAATTTAAGAGAGCATGCAAGTTGGGGAGAGGGCAGAGGGACAGAGAGAGAGAATCCCAAGCAGGCTCCACACTCAGTGCAGAACCTAACATGGGGCTTAATCCCATTACCCTGGGATCATGATGTAAGCCAAAGTCAAGAGTTGGTTGCTCAACTGACTGAGCCACCTAGGGGCCCCTATGTTACTATTAGAAAGAATGAAGTTGTTACGTTTATTTAACTTTTATTTTTAAATAATTATAGATTCATAGGAGGGTGCAAAGAAATGTGCAGAGAAGTCCCATGCATTCCTTCCTAAACCTTCAATGCCAATATTCCACAAAACCATGGGACAATATTACAACCAAGAATATGACATTGGCACAATCCATAAAGATTATTCAGATTTCATCTGTTACACATGCATTGTGAGTGTATGTGTGGCTCTATGCAATATCATCACTTGTGTAAACTGTGTAACCACCACCACAATCGATACTCAACTGTATCATTTGAAGACTCACTTTGTGTTTCCTCTTTTCAGCATACCCATCCCTTCCCCTGTTTCTACTCCCTGGCAACCAATAATCTGTTCTGTTTCTATAATTATGTCATTTCATGATTGTTACACAGAGAGAATCTTTCAATATCTGAGGTTTACTTTCTTCATTGAGCATAATTTTATTGAGGTTCATTCAGTTGTTATAATAGTTCTTTTTTTTTATTGCTGAATAGTATTCCATGGTATGGATGTACCACAGTTTGTTGAACCATTCATCCTTTGAAAGACATCTGGGTGTTTCCAGTTCTTGGTTAATGTGAATGAATCTGCTATAAATGTTTGTGTAGAAGTTCTGTGAAAATAATTGTTTATTTTTCTGGGGTAAATGGTGAAGAGGACTTTCTACATGATCTAGCGATTGTACATTTTTAGTTTTGAAAGGAACTGCCAAACTGTTTTTCAGAGTGGTCGTACCATTTTACATTCTCACCACAAATGTATGAATGATCCAGTTTCTCTGCATCCTTGCCAGCATTTGGTGTTACCTTTTTCCCTTTAGCTATTCTTTTTTTTTCTTTTAGTACATTTTTTAATTTTATTTTTAATTTTTTAAAATTTATATCCAAATTAGTTAGCATATAGTGCAACAATGATTTCAGGAGTAGATTCCTTAGTGCCCTTTACCCATTTAGCCCATCCCCCCTCCCACAGCCCCTCCAGTAACCCTCAGTTTGTTCTCCATATTTATGAGTCTCTTCTGTTTTTATATTATTCTTGTTTCCCTTCCCTTATGTTCATCTGTTTTGTCTCTGAAAGTCCTCATATGAGTGAAGTCGTATGATTTTTATCTTTCTCTGACTAATTTCAATTAGCATCACTTTAGCTATTCTGATAGGTGTGTAATGGAATCTCATTGTGGTTTTACTTTGAATTTTTCAGCTGGTTAATAATGTTGGGCACATTAGTTATCTTTTAAAGAATCTTCTTTAAGATTTTTAGATACTATATTAATCAAGGATTTCCAGAGAAACAGAATGAATAGGATCTCTCTCTCTCTTTTTTGATCTCTCTCTCTCTCTCTCTCTGTCTCTGTCTCCCTCTCTCTCTCTCTCTCTCTCTCTCTCTCTCACACACACACACACACACACACACACACACACACACACGGGAGGGAGAGAGAGAGAGGGAGGCAGAGAGGAATTCAGTTTATTTTAAGGAATTGACTATGCAAATGTGGGGGCTGGCAAATGTCAAATCCATTGAGTAAGCTGCAGCCTTAAGTCTGAAGGTTGGAAATTCAGGCATAATTTCTATATTGCAGTATGGAAGCCAAATTCCTTCTTTGAGAAGCTTCTGTCTTTATTCTTGAGGTCTTTAACTGATTGAAAGAGGTACTCTGCCCCCCCCCCCATTATGAGAGTGATCTGTTTGACTGCAAGTCAAGTGATTGTAAAGGTTAATCACATCTAAAAAATACCTTTATTGTAATATCTAGGCTATATTTGACCAAACACCTGGTCACCATAGTCTAGCCAAGTTGGTGGATAAATTTAACTATTACAGATACTTTTCAATGAATGGATATGTTATATAAAAGATTTTTCTTTATTTTTAAAAAATTGTAAAAAGATGCATATATATTTATATGTACATATATATTATAATATGAAATTTACCATTTAAACCATTTTAAGTGTATACAGTTCAGTGACATTAAGTACGTTCGCGTTGTTGTACCCAGATCACCATGATCTGTCTCCAGAACTGTCTTCATCCTACAAGACTGAAACTCTGTGTCCATTAAATAGCAACTCCCTACTTCTCCACCCCCTAGTCTCTAGCAACCACTATTCTACTTTCTGTCTCTATGAATTTGATTACTGTAGGCAGTTCACGTAAGTGGAATCACACAGTGTTTGGTCTTTTGTGACTAGCTTAATTCACTTAATATGATATCTTCAAGGTTTACCTATGTTGTAGCTTATGTCAGAATTTCCTTCCTTTTTAGGACTGAATAATATTCTATTGTGTGTAGAGACCGCATTTTGTTTATCCAGTCATCTGTTGATGGGCAGTTAGGTTGCTTTCACCTTTTGGCTATTGTGAATAATGCTGCTGTGCATATGGGTGTGCAGATATCTGTTCACATCCCTGCTTTCAAGTCAGAAGTGAAGTTTTTGGATCACATGGTAATTCGTATATCTGGTATTTTCACCACAAGCGTCTTTGCTACAGATCTTTGGTGCAAGCATTGTTGCCACAAACATTTTTGCCACATAGCTAATTGGCTGTAAGACAATTTTTGCCATAAAAGATAAAAATGTAACTTGTTGACAGTTTGGTTTCATTTGTCCATTGATGCAGTATTCCCATTTTTATGTTGTATAAATCTTAGCCTCATAATGGTCTGCACAGAATGACATAGAGTTTTGAGCCCACATTGCCTGTAGAACTTGGGAACATGTATCAACAAACATGTGACAATATGCCAAGGAGAAAGAACAACGTAGAAGGTTTTGCAGTGCAATACAAATCAGTTACAAATGTGCACCCTAGTACTTGGAGGTAGGTATCTCTCTTAATGAAAGAAGAATTTTTAGTGGAGAAAGAAAAACTGTGATGCCAAATAAGATGAATAAACAAAGGAACAAACAAAATTGTGTAATACTATGAACAAAAGACCTTGAAGACAGGAGCTTAGGTGCAATCAGCAGAATCAAATCCATTATTTGCACAGTATTGCCATGAATCTATGCTATACATTTTGCATGTATTCAAATATTTTGTAATCTTTAAAATTTTTTATTTCATTTTCATGTTTTTTTTATGTCCTTTTATTTTTCATGATTTTATCTTTTATGGCAAAATCACCATAGGCCCAATTAGTTAGGTGGTGAAAATATTTCTGTTGAAAATATTCGTGGTGGAAGTGCTTACAGCAAAAAATGCTAGAGGAAAAGATGTTTATGGCAAAACTACTCAGAATCTGTAATTCTATGTTTAATTTTTGGGGGCAACTCCATAGTATTTTCCACAGTGCCTGTGTCAGTTTACATTCCCACCAGTTTTTCCACATCACCAACATGGTGCTATTTTCAGTTATTTTTTCTTAAGAACTTTTTACTTGAATTTGGTCATTTAATAGCAGTATCTATATTCATTAGCAAATCTTGCTAAATAGCACTTCATGAGAGCATATGAGGAAAACTCAGCACACTGGATTTCAGTCTTGGCTCTACAGTTGAGAGTTGGGTTACTTTGAGCAGGCCACTTAATGTTTTTCTTAATTATAAAACAGGAATAATAATATTGGGAAGGTTAAGTGAGTTTTTAAGTTTTAAGTTAGCATAAAGACAGGTGCCAAGCTTATTATTATTGTTATTGTTTTTAGTACTGTATTTCCTGAAACACCCTACCGAAGAGTGCTTTTAGTTTTTCTTTTTTCTTTTTTATAGGTGGTAAAAAGATAAAAACATAGCCTTGGGGTGTCTGGGTTGCTCAGTCAGTTAAGAGTCTGACTTCAGCTCAGGTCATGGTCTCGTGGTCCATGAATTTGAGTCCTGTGTCAGGCTCTGTGCTGACAGCTCAGAGCCTGGAGCCTGCTTCGGATTCTGTCTGTCTCTCTCTCAAAAATAAATAAACATTAAAAAACAAACATTGCCTCTAATAACAGTCCTTACTCCTTTTTTCCTTTTCTCACCCAGTATTTAATAATCTGCATATCTTAAATGGTTTTAATTTTTGATAATTTTATTGATAAATAATAAATGACGGGGTGTCTGGGTGGCTCAGTCAGTTAAGCGTCCGACTTCGGCTCAGGTCATGATCTCACGTCCGTGAGTTCAAGCCCCGTGTCGGGCTCTGTGCTGACAGCTCAGAGCCTGGAGCCTGCTTCGGATTCTTGTCTCCCTCTCTCTCTGACCCTCCCCCGTTCATGCTCTGTCTCTCTCTGTCTCAAAAATAAATAAACATTAAAAAAAATTAAAAAAAATAATAAATGACAACCTGTAAATTTATAAATTTCTGAATACCTTTTACCAAACTACCTTATTATATTTTTTCCAAGTTTTTATTGAAATTCATGTTAGTTAACATATAGCGTGCCATTGGTTTCAGGAGAAGAATTTAGTAATTCATCAGTTATATATAACACCCAGTGCTCATCACAGGTGCCCTCCTTAATGCCCACCACCCATTTAACCCATCCCCCTACACATCTCCTTTCCAGAAACCCTTAGTTTTTTTCTCTATAGTTAAGTCTGTTATGGTTTGTCTCCCTCTCTGTTTTTATCTTATTTTATTTTTCCTTCCCTTCTCCTATGTTCATCTATTTTGTTTCTTAAATTCCACAAATGAGTGAAATCATATGGTATTTGTCTTTCTCTATTTTACTTAGCATAACACACTCTACTTCCATCCATGTTGTTGCAAATGACAAGATTTCATTCTTTTTGATGGTTCAGTAATATTCCATTGTATCTGTATACCACTTCTTCTTTATCCATTCATTAGTCAATGGACATTCTCTTTCCATAATTTGGCTATTGTTCATAATGTTATAAACATCAGAGTGCATGTGCCCCTTTGAATCAGTATTTTTGTGTCCTTTGGATAAATACCTAGTAGTGCAATTGCTGGGTTGTAGGGTAGTTCTATTTTTAACTCTTCGAGAAATGTCATACTGTTTTCCATAGTGGTTGCAAGAGGGTTCCCCTTTCTCTGCATCCTTGTCAACATCTGTTATTTCCCAAGTTGTTAATTTTAGCCACTCTGACAGGTGTGAGGTGGTATTTCATTGTGGTTTTGATTTGTATTTCCCTGATGAGTAGTATTGAACATCTTTTCATGTGTCAGTTAGCCATCTGGATGTCTTCTTTGGAAAAGTGTCTATTCATTTCTTCACTTGATTCTTTCTTTTTTGGGTGTTGAGTTTGGTAAGTTCTTTACAGATTTTGGATACTAGCCCTTTATCCAATATGTCATTTGCAAATATCTTGTCCCATTCCAGCAGTTGCTTTTTACTTTTGTTGATTGTTTCCTTCACCGTGCAAAGCTTTTTATCTTGATTAAGTCCTAATAATTCATTTTTGCTTTTGTTTTCCTGACTTGGGATATGTGTCTAGTAAGAAGTTGCTGTGGCTGAGGTCAAAGAGGTTGCTTCCTGTGTTGGACTTTATGATTCTGATGGTTCAGTTCTATCTCACATTTAGGTTTTTCATTCATTTTCAATTTATTTTTGTGGATGGTGTAAGAAAGTGGTCTAGGTTCATTCTTCTGCATGTCACTGTCCAGCTTTCCCAACACCATTTGTTGAAGAGATTGTTGTTGTTGTTGTTGTTTTTTTTTCCATTGGATATTCTTTCCTGCTTTGACAAAGATTTGTTGGCCATAAAGTTGTGGGTCTATTTCTAGGTTTCCTGTTCTGTTCCATTGATCTATGTGTCTGTTTTCATGTGAGTACTATACTGTTTTGATGATTACAACTTTGTAATATGGCTTACATCCAGAATCCATAATTGTGATGCTTCCCACTTTTCTTTTTCAACATTACTTTGGCTCTTCAGGGTCTTTTCTGGTTTTGTACAGATTTTAGAATTGTTTGCTCTAGCTCTGTGAAAAATGCTGGTGTTATTTTGATGTATATCGCTTTGGGTAGTATAGACATTTTAACAATATTTTCTCTTCTAATTCATGAGCATGGAGTGTTTTTCCATTTCTGTATCTTATCTTCAGTTTCTTTTGTAAGTGTTCTAGAGTTTTCAGAGTACAGATCTTTTGCCTCTTTGGTTAGATTTATTCTTAGGTATCCAAGTGATTTTATTTTTAACCTTAAAACATTCCCAGGGGTTATATCTGGTTACTCTGTCATTGTACAAATGAAGACACTGACCTTCAGATAGGACAGCATTGTGCCTGTGGGGATGGAGCCAGACAAGGCTCTCCCTGGGCTGGGCGGAACCCTCTGTCTCCCCAGTCTCAGTGTGGCCATTTTCCAAAGAAGTAACTATAGCTTATTGATCTTATTAAGTTTTATTTTGGGTTTATCAAGAGTAATTGTCAGAGCAATCTTTCACCTGGGCTACCTTTGCAAGATGTCCTATTTTATTCAGCTAATTACTTTTTGGAGAATTTTTGATAATACCATAAAATCATGTGATATGAAAACATTGACCAGTGTCAGAATCTACCCCAAGAATCCAACAATTTTATTTCTCATAGCTACTCAGTATCTTTGTGTTCCATTTATAATGTATCCACCTACATATCTTGTTCATGATAACATTAGGGGCAACTTAAATGTGTTTTAAATTCCCAGCTCTTGATATAAGATGAAAGCAAGCCCTGAAGAAGCCAACATGAGTAAAACAGTCACCACCACAAGCCCACAGGCAGCTGTTCAGAATGTGTGTGTGTTGTGAGGAGCAGGGACGTGCTCTTTGGAAGTTTGGAAGAGTTCTTTTATCACATTTTCTTGGGGCTAAAATCTGAGCATTCATTGTTCTTGATGTGCTGGGGACTTTAGTCCTCTCTCTCTCTCTCTGTCTCACTGTTTCCCCTGAAATTTATCACAAATATCCCTAACCTAATTTCCCAGAAGGAAGTTTTTTTTTTTGTTTGTTTTTTGGTGGGGAGGCAGGGTCTGTAACTCAGGGAAATGTGATTGCAGTCAAAAGTCTCACAAGCTCCATTTCTATTTGGTCTCAGTAGAAGATGAGAGACATTCTGAGTATGACTGGCACCCATGTTCTCTCCTCTGAGGCTCTCCTCTCCTCTTTGCCTTAATTTGTGCACACAGGAGCATGTCGTAGTAATGAAGTCAATTGACAACGAAGGCCTTATCACAAGAGGAGGAGGCTTCTTCACTCTTTACATGGCCATCCATCTTACAAATGCAGGCTGTTCCTCACTGGGGGGAAGTGAGAGCAGAGAGCATCAGGGCAAGTCAATCACATCCAGAGGGAAAAGGAACCCCAAAAGGACTGGTTTGTTGGATCAGGACAATACAACCTTAAGGGTAAAACATGTTCTAGGCATACTTGTTGATTCTTTTTGTGTATTTCTATCCTTTTATTCCAAGCCTTTCCCAGTGATCTGTTCTTTCTGTAAGTTTCCTTTGGGAAAAAAAAGGAAAAAATTTACATTTATATATATTTCTGTCCACTGACAAAATAAATGGAAAAGCATCTGGGCATCTTTAACCTACATTGGCGAAAATTTTTACTTACTATTGTAAGAATGAATTTTGGCCCACTTATTCACAACATATATTGTGTTATTAACTTATTTTATTTAGTTTGCCATCAACCTTCTTTCTCCTGGTGGTTATGAATGATAAGCAGTGATGTAGATGCCATTCTAAATAATCTGATCTTTATTCTCACTGGGGACTCTAGGGAGGTGACTATGAGCCATGGTTATAAAATCCAATTTTTCTTCTATCCCAGAGGAAAAGCAATTGGTGAGTGATCTCCTCAGCTGAAGACAGGAGAGACTTGATAAAATATTTCATTAGTACTTTAAGAAACTGCTGTGAGAATGGGGCTGCCAGATTTTTACTGATAAAAATGGAAAAACACTGAAATAAAGTCAGGGTAACTGGGCACTGTTCCTACTTAACTAGCTGAGTGACCTTGGGGAGTCATTCAAACTTTCTCTTTTTCATTTGTAAAATCAGGCTAAGAATATCTCCTCCACCAATTTCTTATCACTTCTTTTTTAGAACAATCATAAGAAAAAATGACATGAAAAGAATTTGAAAAGTAATGATAAAGTATCCTGCTCATGTAAAATAGCATAATAACATTACTGAGAGGAAAACAGTGAATTTACTTTTACTGTTCCCAATGCTAAGTAGGTTTAAGTGGCAGATTTATGCTGCTTATTAGAGGTTTATTTTGGGAAATATTCATTTTTTAATAATGCCTGAAAAAGACTGAATGAGATCTGTTCCAGGACTGAATGTGTTTGTATGTGGAAAAAGATTCATTAACCAAGGAGGCTTTTCTACTTCCAAAATCAGTGAAAATGCGTCTTTGTAGAAGTTTTTTTGTGGAAATATAATAGGTCAAGATTTCTTTATATTCCTTTAAAAATGTCACTTTTTAACCAAACCTATTAAAACAGCAAGAAATCAGAGACAAAAGTTGTCCATAGAAACCTGGTCAACATTGTTATGGGTCCAAGTTATTTTCTAGTCAGTACTCATTTCCATTTAAAATGTTTACATTCTGTAGTAATAGCACAGATAGAGCTTTTTAGTCTTTATTCTTTCTTAATGTTACATCGTACTTTTTCCCCGCATTATTAATCTTTTATTATTTAAAACATTTTTTCTCTTCTGTTCATCAAGGTAACCAACTGGTACTGGTGAGCAGACTGGTACATGTCTTCTCCATCATGAACCTCTTTGAAATCAGCAGATACGGGTGTAACTCACGCTTTTAAAATAGGTTTATGAGATTCCATAATAATGAATTTATTCTTCTATTTCTCTACTGTTGGTGTTTCATGTTTCTCCAAGGGTTTTTTTTCCCCTCTATAACAATGCTGCAATAAAGATCCTTGCATTCGTTAGACATCTATCTATTGAGCATCTACCATGTGTCAGGTACTCTTCTGGTTCTTGGGAAACACTTAGGGACAAAACAAATTCCCAGTCCTTATGGAGCTTATGCTAATGCTAAGGGACACCAGGGTGCCTGGGTGGCTCAAAGGGTCCGGCTCTTGATTTTGGCTCAAGTGATGATCTCAGCATTCAAGAGATTGAACTCTGCTTTGGGCTCTGTGCTGATAGCACAGAGCCTGCTTGGGATTCTCTCTCTCTCCTCTCTCTCTGCCCCTCTTGTACTCGCACTGTCTCTCTCTCCAATATATATATATTTATATATAAACATATATTTATATATATAAACATATATTTATATATATATACATATATTTATATATATAAACTATATATATATATATATATATATATATATATAAACAATAAGCACAATAAAATTGGATTATAGGGTGTGCTAGAAAGTGATAAGTGTTACACAAAAAAGAAAAAGTGGAATAGTGAGATGGAATTTGGGAGTATCTGGGGTTGAGGTGAATTGAGTTGCAATTTTAATCTGAGTAGTTAAGACAGCCCTCATTGATTAGGAAGAATTTGACCAGAATTTTGAGGAGATGAGGGAAATCGGGGAGGAAAAGAATTGTGGGCTGAGGGAGCAGACCACTACAAAAGCTCTTAGGTGACAGTGTGCCTGGTGTATTTGGGGGCAGCCAGGAAGCCAATGTGTCTGGAGTGAACTGCACGGTAAATATGTTCAGAGAAGTAATAGAACTGGATTGCATAGGGCCTTCTAGGCCGCTGTAGAGTCTATAGCTATTTTGAATAAAACAGGAAGTCATTTCTGGGTTTTGAGTAGAAGAATAAAATGACGTTTTCATTCAACATTGTTTTTAAGAACTAATTATATAAAGCTTTTTACAAAACATAGTTACTGTAGTATATTTCATCATATGATACATCACATTTGACTCATCCATCGCCCTGTTGATGGAAATTTAGGTTGTTTACAATTTTTGGCCTCTAGAAATCTTGCTGTACTCAAAATAATGTACCTGTCTTATATAAATGAGGGAATCCTCTAGGATCTATACTCAAGTGCAAATCCTGTGTCATTTTGTGTCTGGCTTACAAGTTACTTCTTTAAACAAATTTTTATTAAGATATTTCCTAATAGATTTTTCCTAATAGACTTAGTTTTATTTTCTGTATTCCTGTATTCAATTTCTTCAGAATTTATTTTTGGTTGAGGTATAAGGTAGGGATCCAACTTCAATGTCTTTTTTATGGAGAACTGCTTGCCCAATATAATTTCTGAATAGCGAGTGTGTGTGTGTGTGTGTGTGTGTGTGTGTGTGTGTGCACATGCGTGTGTGTGTGTATAAATATAGCAGGCAGAATAATGATCCTCCAAAGAGACCTATACCCTAATCTCTGAAACCTGTGAATGTTATCACACATAGCAAAAGGGACTTTGCAGACATGATTAAATAAGGGTCTTCCTATGGGAAATTATTCTGGGTTATTCAGGTGGGCCCAATGTCCTCACAAGAGTTTTCAGAAGAGGGAGGCAAGAAATCAGAGTCAGAAAAGATGTGATGACAGGAGCAGAAGAACTTTTGAACACTAAATTTTTTTTAACGCTAATTTTTCCTTGTTATAAATGAATAGAAACTCTTTGTGCCTTACGGATGACCTGTTCTATGGGTTGTAAACACTTTTTCTCTGTTTCTCTCTCCCCTTTTAATACTATTTTTGGTGTTTTCTACCTCCCTAGACAAGTATTTTAATTCTTGTATAATGAAATGCCTCTTTTCCTTAATGATTTCTTGGATTCTTCTCTTGTTTTTGTTTTGACAAAGTAGAGAGACTCATTCGCCTTAAAGATCATTTTTAATTTTTTTAAAAGTAATGGCAGCATTGTTATTACAGTCTTTTACAACGTAGTGTTAATATGAAGAGAAAAGCTTCTGTCATTATTTTCATTCGCTCAAAGTCCTATTCAGGTCTTGTTGTTGTGGGAGAACATATCTGATATTGAATTAAAATGACCATTCCCACCAGCATCTCAGATCAATGTTAAAGTGCCCTAGGAAACAGACTGTGGGTATTTTTCTTTATTTTCAGATGGAATCGTCTTTTTATTGGCTTTACTGGTCAAACTAGTCAGACGCTAGTTAGACTAGCTAGAAACACACAACAATTTGAATGGTTCAGTGTAACAATTTGTAGAAGTTTTTTGCTGGACCAACTTTGGTTGCTTTGCTTTGTCCTAACTAGTCAAATCAGTTAAGGCAGTGATTTTGGCCTGCTTTGGGTATAATTTGGTGTTACTCTATCCATTGAGATACTTGGCTGTGAAGTGTGGAAGAATCTGAGTAACTCTTAGGACTCTGTTTTGGGATCAGGGGTTCTACCACATAAGAAAGTGATAAAAAACACTTTAAATGATAACTGATCATTGATCACTCATCATGCACCAGTTGTGTTTGAAGCACTTTGCATGAAGCAACCCATTAAGTCCTGCAACAGCTTCCAGACACTACTATTACTCTCACTTTGCAGGTGACAAGCCTGAAGCACAGAGAGGTTAAGTCAATGTCCCCAAGATCACACAGCTATATCGTGTGAGAGGCATTTGCAGGTAGGAAGTCTGGCTCTAAGCTTTGCGCTCTTAACCACTACCCTACCCTTGGTTAATTTATTTTCCTGTCACCTTGACGACTCTACTGGATATGTTTCAATTTCTTTACTATTAGAAAGAGAAAGGTTTAGGTCAGCATTTTTCAGGCAGTTTCTCTGTTCAGCCATAGAAAGTAATTTGAAGTTCTTTCTGTGGTAATAGATGTGAGAATTGGGGTGGGTTTTGGCTTGCATAAGCTATGTGTGTAATTAAGGAATCTTTCAGACATAAGGGTTGTACAAGTAAGTAGAAGTCAGGTTGCCACTGCCAGTGCTTTGATAAAAAGGTAATTAATTCCATTATGACTAATTTTGCTGCTTTTATTTGGCTAAAGGAATGAGAGATACTAAAATCATTTCTAATTGATTTTGTTTCCGGTCAAGAGCTAACAGTGATAATGATTTGAGCCATTATTAGAGACCACTTTTTAATATTCTAGATTTAAAGACGTATCTCCAAGCTTTGTATTTCTAATACACAGTGCTGGGGGGGTCCATTCGAACTCTTTTTTAAAAAAAAAATTTTTTTTTCAACGTTTATTTATTTTTGGGACAGAGAGAGACAGAGCATGAACGGGGGAGGGGCAGAGAGAGAGGGAGACACAGAATCGGAAACAGGCTCCAGGCTCTGAGCCATCAGCCCAGAGCCTGATGTGGGGCTCGAACCCACAGACCGCGAGATCGTGACCTGGCTGAAGTCAGATGCTTAACCGACTGCGCCACCCAGGCGCCCCTGAACTCTTTAAAATAATACAGTCGTGTAGCCTCTAAGCGCTATAAATAACTTTCTTTGGTCCTTGGTTCTCCAGATCTCTTTCTTTTTTTAAAGATATGGTTGGATCAGGCAACATGCTCCTGAGGCTCCTGTGGCAGTTGACTCATCACAACCGGGGACAGTTCTAGTTTTTTTGTTTTTAAATTTTTAACACGTTTATTTATTATTGAGAGACAGAGCATGCACAGGGGAGGGGCAGAGAGAGGGAAATACACAGAATCTGACGCAGGCTCCAAGCTCTGAGCAGTCAGCACAGAGCCCGACGCGGGGCTCGAACTCACAGACCGCGAGATCATGACCTGAGCCGAAGTCAGACGTTCCACCAACTGAGCCACCCGGGCGCCTCTAGTTTTTTATTGAGGCATAATTGACATGTAAAAAGCTGTATATACTTACTGTGTACAACTTGGTGGGTTTGGAGAGAAGTATGCACCCTGGAATCGTCACCAGCAACAAGGCCACCACCTCAAGTTTCCTCATACCCTCTTTATTCCTTTTTTTTGGTAAGAAAAATTAACATCAGATCTAAGTGGTAACTGTATTGTTAGCTATAGGCACCATGCTGCCTCGTAGATCTTCAAAACGTACTCATCTTAGATAATTGGAACTTTGTGCCTTTGACCATCACCTTCCCATTCCTTCTCCCCTGTCCCCTGGCAGCCACCATCCTACTCTCTGAGTCTGGGAGTTTGGTTATTTTAGATTCCACTTAAAAGTGAGATCGTGCAGTAAATAAAGGTCTTCCTGTGTCTTTTGTAGACCAGCTCTAGTTCCTTCTCCTCCTATGCTTAGGCTATTTCTCTTAATTATGTTCATTATTATTTTTCTCTTTCACTTGAATTGTTTTTATTTTAAAATAATTTCAAGCGTATGGAGAAGCTGTAAGAATCCAGGAACCTTTTTCCTTGAACTTCAGAGCAAGTTGCTGACATGATGCTTCACCATCCTCAAATAGTTTGTATTTCCTATGGAATGGATATTTTTCTACACAACCATGGTATAATCCTCAAAATCAGGAGATTGACATTGTATATTACTCCCATCTAATTCTTCCCCCTTCAAAGTGTCATCAGTTGTCCTAATAGTGTCCTTTATAACGAAAAGGTGTAGGTCAAAATCATACATTGCATTTAATTGTTATGTTCCTCTAGTGTACTTTCACCTGAAATCCTCAGTGTATTTTGACCTTGACAGTTTTCAAGATTACAGTAGGTGGCTGTTGGGAATATACATCATTTGGATTTTTTTGATGTTTCTTTATGAAAAAATTCATTTTACGTGTTTTTGGTAGGAATATCACAGACATAATTCTGTGTTCTTTTTATTGCGTTCTGTCGGGTGTTACATAATTTCCATTAGCTCCTTTACCTGTGATGTTACCTTTAATCACTTCATTGAGGTGGTGTTTGTGAAGCTTATCCACAATAGAGAATAACTCTATCTTTCTTTGTAGTTAATATATATTTTGTGGTCAGGTACTTTGAGACTTTGTAAATATCCCCCTTCGTATTAAATTTCATCAACTAGTTTAACATCTACCGATGTTTAATTAATAGCTTGATTGATTATCACTATGACATAGCCAGTAATGATTTTCCTCTTATTTTTTTCTGTTTATTAGTTGATATTATAAGAAAAACCTCTCCCTTCCCTCTATTTATTTATGTCAGTATAATCTCCTGAATTCCTATGTTATTTGATGGGTTACAATCTGTTAGTGTCATTATTTATTCTGATGCTCAAATTGATCCAGATCTGGTCAGTGGGACTCCTTCAGGCTGGCTTCTCTGTTATCTTAAAGTGTCTCTGTCATTTTTGAAGCCCTTTTTAACTTTTGGTACAGGATTTCAGGGTTGTTTTGTACTTTCCTTCCTCCATCTATGTCTCCAGTGTACCCTGCTTTCCTTTAGTGGAGAACAATATTTAGGAACCAAGATCTGGTACTAAATGTACTCCATGATCTTGGGGTGTTTTGCTCTTGTACAGAGCTATTTGATATGTATTTGAATGTGTGTATCTGTGTGTGAGAACATACCCACATGAATTTACTTCTGTACCTAGCAATGTAATTGAAAACTAGGAGTTATATTAATACTTGCAATTCTAATATAACATTATGAAGTTTATTCCGGTTTTCTCTTTTCATTTTTGTAGTTCTCTTCTCCAGCAGTGAAAAATGTGGCTTCCATTATCTTCATTATACATTTTTAAATTTGATCAGTCCCAGGTGACTGGGTGGCTCATTTGGTTGAGCATCTGACTCTTAATTTAAGCTCAGGTCATGATCCCAGGGTTATGGGATGGAGCCCCACTTCGGGCTCTGTGCTGATCGTGGAACCTGCTTAAGATTATCTCTCTCTCTCTCTCTCTGCCCCTCTTCCCTGCTTGTACACAGTCTCTAAAAATAAATCTTTAAAAACAATTTTGATCAGTCCCTTATGTAATCATTGTTCCCTCCCATTCTTAGCTCTGCCTAAATATACTTCCTACCCCATTCAGGCTCTAAACCTCAGAGTGGGCCAGTGCTATGACCTTCTGGAGCATTCTTCCACTCTCTGCCATGTGCCATCATTACCCACCTCACTGCTGAGGCTCTGACACTCTGAATGGGGCTATGCTCACCTCCATTCCTCTCCACTCTGCATATCACACTTTGTTGTGCCCTGCCTCATTGTATTTGGATTCAATTCTCCAGGATGGAAGGAAGATAGTTACATTCTTTTGATGTTTTATTTGTTCTCTATGATATAGGAGTTATTACCACCTTTTGTAGAGATAAGGACATACAGAGATTGTTAGCTCAAAGTCATGACTTTGGGAGCTCCAGCTAAACTTAGGTTATTCTGATACCAACTCCAGTGCCTTTCTTAGGATTCGCCATGATATCTAAAGGGGATTCTCTAGTTTTTATTAATGGTTCCCACCCAGCAGCTCAGCAGTAACACAAGTCTAGACATCTCTATTTGAAGGAGAGATATGTACCTCCAGGTGCCAGGCTTACCTCAGAGATCATCACCCTGATTGCCCTCTCTAAGTCTCAAGAAAATAGCTGGGAGTGAAATTCAAAACATTCAACAGTGGGTCATGTGCAAGGGCTGACCAATAAGAATGGACACTGGTTATTGTGCTAGAGCAAGAATTTTTTAGCATTCCCCCAGCCCTGCCCAGCATCCCCTCCCCCCGCCTCCCACCATGAGCCAGTTTTTATTCCTTTGGAGGTTCAGGAGGTTGCTGGTGGGGGGGCTGGAGCTTACAGGGTAGTAGTGGCAAAACTTGCGGCCACTATTTACCGAACAGTATGGAACGATGTTAATATTTTAACCATCACTAGGGCTTGCCCAGTGCTTACTGGATGGAAATCAGGATTGTAGTTGCTAAGGAAGACCTCATTCTTTTTTTTTTAATTTTATTTCTTTTTTTTTAATGTTTATTTCTGAGACAGAGAGACAGAGCATGAGTGGGGGAGGGACAGAGAGAGAGGGAGACACAGAAACTGAAGCAGGCTCCAGGCTCTGAGCTGTCAGCACAGAGCCCCATGTGGGGCTTGAACTCACCGCGAGATCATGACCTGAGCCGCAGTCGGACGCTCAACCGACTGAACCACCCAGGCACCCCATGGAAGACCTCATTCTTAATCCTTTCACTTGGCAGAGTTTGGGAAAAGTAGGAAATAGACAAAGTCACCCAGGTACATTTGGTATAAATAAACAATAATATTAGGATGGGAATATTTGAGGTATTACTTCACATATTTTTCTGTTGTTCCTGGTTTCTTCTTACCTGGTCAGGAGACATCCATTGCCTTTGTTAGGAATGCTGTAGCAGAAACAAAGAAATCCCAGGTTCCGGTGTACCTGAGTCTAAGGTTTTCTTCTTCCTGAGCTCAGATGAAGTTTTCCTGAATAAGAGAACAGTAAGAGTGAGAGAACAGGAGGGGAAGTAAAATGATATTAGACTGAGCTGTGTCATGAAAGTGAAGCCCTCTGCTCTTTGTCATCCCAGCTTAATCTAAGGGCAGAGGACAGAAATTCAGATAGGATTGGAGGAACCGAGAGGGAGGGGACTTGTGCTCCTTACTCAGAGGGACCCCCAGTTTCCCCTCATGCCTCGGTGATAGTGGAATGGTAAAACGATTCCATTGCTCCTAAAAGATGCCCAGGAGAGGTGAAAAGCCTCAGACGGCCTCCTTCAACTGCCCATAGCCCCAGAGGGGACATGGGAATTATAAGTAGCCTTGCATTAGGGAACAAGGACAACTCAACAATGACCACCTGTAACACATGACAGGAGCGACAGTGTCTTAGGGGATGCCAACACACAGAGATGATGACTCAGACATGGGGACTATCCCTTGCCTTATTGCAAGCGTTATAAACAATCCGATAGCTAAATGCCACCCAGGGAAAATGGGGATAATCTCTGAATTGCCCTCTCTCTACCTCTTGGGGAATGGGGATATTAGTAGAAATGAAGTTCAGTTATAGGAAAATAAAGTTACTTTTCTTACACACCTGAACTGGTGGTCTGCTATTCCTCCCCTTTACACCCGGCACTAATCAGTAGAGATATACCAGGATTTCATACTTTTCTTTCCAGATGGCCCAAAGTAAACTGCCCAATGTGTGAAAGAGATCATTCTGACTCAGCAGTGTAACAGCTCAAAGACACTCAGTGCAGGCAGGAACTTTTGAACTCCACTATTTTGCAAGTGACAGTGACTTGGGGGAATATAATTATCCAGGACAGTTCTCCCCACATATAGCATCTGTTTTTCAGTCAGCTCCTGCTGCTTGAACACACACCGGCAGCAGGCTTGACTGAGGCACAAAGGAGTCAAGTGGCTTGACCGGGCCACACAGAGAGGTGGCGGCTCGGTCCACCTTGGGATCTGGGACCATTATGGCATTCAATTATCTGCGGGAAACACTGGGTCTTCCTGCCTTATGAATGCAGCTGCAGTCTCTTGCTGAAAAATTCACCTCCTTTCACATAGAAGGCGTAATTAAGAACACAGCTGCAAATTGGCTCTTCTCAACAATTTTCCCGGCTGTCCCATAAAATGTGAAAAATACGGGCCAGTACATTGATTAGACAGACTCTTAGGGCTGAATTGTGTGTAATCTATCCACTGCTGGCACTTTGAAATAAGTTTTTGCTCTTCCACTGGGATTTAAAGGAAGAAACAGAAAATAACAGTAGCCGGGGTGTTTCCTGGTTGGACTTTTCACGGACACAGAGCGAGATGATCTAATCTGCTCACATCCTCATGCGAATATGTAACACACACACGTGCACACTTCTTGATGACGAGGCAGGGTGTATATTTTTGGGCAAATATTGATCTAGTTATCTTCTGTCTGAATATTTTCAGCCAAGAAACTTTGAAGCAATTAGTCGGTTATTTCTGCTCTGTTCCTCTCTGTGAGATGAAGGAAAGGAAGTCTAGGCGGGTAAACTGTGCTTCCCAAGGGTGTGTTCTATTTTAGCAGTGTTGTGTGGGATAGTGAACTCACTATGCACATTGGATCCAGACAAGCCCGCTTCCATGTCCATACCCACTATAAGGCTCTGAAGTCCTAGGCAATTAATTTAACTTCTAGGAACCTCAGTTTTTCCATCTGTGAAGTTGCAGCGATTGTGTTTATCTGAATGAATTGTCATGAACGTCGACTATAGTGGCAAATTAAAGCTATCTGGTGCACTTCCAGGCCTAGAATATGCACTCAATAAATCGCATGATGATCAAAACCTTTACTGAAATATAGACACGAGAAACCAAAAACAAGCCTCTTAAAGGGCAACGGGGTAATCTAGCTTTGTTTTCATTGAACCACCACGACATTTACACAAAATAGTTTGAATTGGAATGGGGCCAGTAAACTAAGAAAACCTATGGAGAGTATTACTTTAGTGTAAGTGCTCTGAGCCATCTGTATTTAGGGGAAAAACTCCCAATAATGAAACCCTGTATAACCTAACTCTAAAAGAAACCGAGAAAAAAATGGTACTGTTGCACTGGGTTTTAAGGTAAGCCACCTAAGGGGGACGAGGTACAGAGCAGACACCATAAAGACACAGGGTACGTTTTCCTGCGTCTTTATTCACTTCACCCCGATTCTTTCCTGAGCTCAAGAGAATTCTTGGCAGTTTCACAGCAAGCTCCAACTGAATTTTCCCACTCAGATTTTCTAGTTAGCTGTAGACGATGCACAACTGCCTTCCGTGCAGATTCACCCTGATAAATGACTGGACCTCTGCGGAATCCATGGCCCCAGGTTGCAGGATGAAACAATTGTCAGTGTGGGGGTGCTTGGTCTTTACAAGGCCCCCAAAGGAGAAGAAAAGTGACAAATGTATAACAGCAACTTGCAATGGAAGGGGACTTCCACTATTCCTCCTGGGCTGCTGCCCTACTTTTGCTCCTTGGGAAGATCCAGCAGGAGTGGAAAGCAGGGTTTGGCAGTTTCTACAGACACAGTTAATGCACCTGTATCTTCCTCTGCAGGTGTAAAGTTGGATTCTAAATCCACGGAGGACATCTCAGATCAGAAAGTAAAGCATCCCATTAAGCGCTTTTGCAGCTTTGCTGTGCCCTTTCAACTACCCTGTGTGGTCCAGCCCACCACATTGAATCATAAAGAAATGAGCTGAAGAAATAAAAGGACGTGCACATAAATAACATTCTTTGTAGAACAAAGCAGATGTATAAATCTTTGCTGGTACTTATTTTAATGAAGGCGGCTAAATTCATCTTAAATACTCATCTGTATATGGGAGAGAAGATCTTTTAAGATCTGAACCAGTGCAGATTTCCCTGTGGTAAGAAAAGGTGGTTGGATTTACCATGTCAGGGGAAGTGCTACTCCACCATTTCAGTCCCCACAAATGCCACTCAGAGCCACACTACTTACAGCAGAGACAGATGAGCACAGGAAGCCTGGACGGCGGGGGTGGCATTGTTTAACCTTTGTTCTTCGCATCCCTCAGGAGAGCAGACAACACCTCTATTTTCAATGTTTCTTCTGAATGATTTCCCGCCTAGTGGATTGACAGGTACTCTGATTATCTGCCTAAGGAAAATGAAGGGATAAACAGCTGAGAGATGAAGATTGACTTGAAAGGAGTACGTCAAGGAGTGTATGTTACACTTGGATAAAGAAGAGTATAACAAGGGGACATGCAGAGAAATGTCAGATTAGCACCTAAATATACTTTGAAGAAAAACATAGCATTTTGCCAAACCGGTCTTTACTTGAATAGTAACGATTGCAGATTGTCACTGTCACAAGCCTACAGATTTATTTGAGGGAGATAAATGCCTTTCACTTTTGACCATTTTGAACAGAGTTCTGTAACGGAGATCTTGAGACATCTTATTGAGTAAGCTGGGGGAGAGGCCAGGAATCCTTATTTTAGAACCTTCTCATGTCAGGTGAATCAGAAGGGAGGCGGTCAACAATAACAGAAGAGGTGGACGGTATACTCACTTCTTGGCACTTCATCCCAAGCCCAGACTCCCTGTTCTGTTTGAGAAATCAGCATTGGTTTCCCCCAGTTCCGTGTTTGATGTTTCAGATGTTCTTCCCACCCTGTTGAATCTACCGAGACCAGACAGGTCTAGGGATGCCTGCTTTTGTGTGTCTGATTCTCTCCTGCTCTCCACTGTCTGCTCCACATCATCCATCTTCTTACCCCAAACCCAACTTAGAATGGTCTTTGGGGCAGATAGCATGTGACTGAATATCCTTACCTAATGACAGACTTTCTCCCAGGCGGATATTTGACTGACTATGGGTAAACGTAGACAGAGAAGATGGAAACAGGAGATTATTTCCTACTCCACCTTCTAGTTCCAACAGATGCTTTATAATGGTGGAGCCTCACTTGTATTTTCCTTGAATGGTGATGAAGGTATTTTCTGATGTCGTATTAGGGTTTTTGAAAAGAAAAGAGGCTGAGAGCTGAGGAAAGGAGTGCTATAGCCACGATGACCAAAAAGAACTGCCAAAGTAAGTGATCAATGACCATGTAAAATCATTGCTCATCTGTTTTGTTTTAATCCCACAGAGTTCAATGATCTGGTGGGTTTCGAGAGAATTCTCTGTCAAAACCAGTTGTGTAAACGAGCGATGAAGCCTTCGGAAACATCGCTGCATTATCTCCTTCTCACTGAATTAGAAAACGCAGCCAAGAGCAAAGGCTATTTTATGACCTTTCAGCCGTGTGATCCCTGCCTTGCCCGCATATGTCAAGACCAATGCATGGTGGGGGAATTCACTTGTAGCCTGGACAAATGGGGTCATTAGGCCTTTATCTCTTTATCCTTGGCCGTGATTTGCACTGCTTTAATCCCCATGCTCACATTGTTGCCGAGGCAGGGCATAATTCTTGTCATTAAGAGGGTGCACAGTTGTACGTGTGTGTCTGTACACATTCTCTCAGCTCACGCTTCACCTCTTTTTTTGGAAAATGAAATACCCTGAGTCCTTGATAACTGAATATGAAAAATGCTCTGGGTCAGCCTTGCTTCCAAATCTGCTCCCCAGCTGTGTTTATATCTGTCCTACTACTAGGGAGATGTCCCCTCTTTGTGAGGCTGGGGAAAGGCCCATCACCGTGGGGCTGAGAAGGAAGCACTGTGCTCACCAGCTGGCGCAGGCCCTTGATCTCAACCTTAATGAATACATTCAGCCCTTCCCTGGACCCTCTCACATTCCCCAGGCCCTGGCGGAGCTCATTTATGTTACTGTTTTTCACTGCAATTCTCTGCTCTCCCCATCCCTTCTACAGGGAACAGTGTACCGTTGTCGTGTTTTTTTTGTTTTTTTTTTCCCATGGGGAGGATTTGGAATCTCCAGATAATGCAAGTGATGAACAAGACACCTCAGAAGAACTTGATGTTATATTTAGCAGTCTGAGGGGAAGAATTTATTTTTTAATTTATTTTAAAATTTATATCCAAGTTAGCATGTAGTGCAACAATGATTTCAGTAGATTCCTTAATGCCCCTTACCCATTTAGCCCATGTCTCCTCCCACACCCCCTCCAGCAACCCTCTGTTTGTTCTCCATTTTTAAGAATGTTTTATGTTTTGTCCCTCTCCCTGTTTTTATATTATTTTTGGAAGGGAAGATTTTTTTTTTTAAAGGCCTCCATGGTTACCGTTGTCTTTTTTACTTGAGACAGCACAACAAACACACTCATTCTCTGCTGTTTCTGTGTCTGGAGGGAGTAATGGGTATCTGCTCCCTACTCCCCACCCCCCCAACCCCCCAGCTCAGGGCCCCCTGTCCTGAACCCAGCCATGTACCTTCTGCCTCAGGTGTGTGATACAACTCGCCTGCTGCTTTTGCTCAGAAAGAGCCTCCCTCTACCCCTCCCTCTGATTCCCATAGGTCCTTCTACCCAGTGTTATTGAGGTTGGGCCTCAGGGGTCCTTAAAGCTGGTCTTTGCTCTCCCCACCCGCAGACTGCTCCACCCCCCTGGCCAGACTCGCTTCTGGTCTCTCTGCTGGCCCCATCCTCGCACTGGCTAAATCCAGTTATGGCTGGGTGCAGGGACCACTGTGTCCAGCCCGGCTGCATTCCAGAAAGGTCAGCAGAGATTCCCTGAGGGGGGACAATGCTGCACATTCTATCTAAGCTTACAGATGACAGCTTGACAATAAGCTCTCACCCCCACCTTTTAAGAGGCCGTCCCCATGCTCAGAACTGTGGGGCCCTGATGGCTTTTCAACCGGGAAGGAGACGTGAGCTAGACTGCTGCATCGGGTTTCCCCCAGGGTACTGAGCACTGAGGGAAGAGCCCCAGGTTTTAACGATCCCACAGTTTCCCCCTCACCCCAGCTCCTACTCTTACAGAAGGGAATATTTGAGAAAGCCAACTGCAGCGGCTCTGATGGCTGGCCGGATCCCTGGCAGAGGCCTGCGCTGGCCAGAGCCAAGCATTGTGTGTGGCTTCAGGACTGGCCGACTGGTTTTACGGTGAGGCCCCGGCACCTTGCCGAGGCTCCAGCCGCTGGATGTGTGCACACCGTCAGCAAGACCAAGCGCATTGCTCTCTGGAGTGTGGCCAAGGTCCACCGTGGCAGGCCAGGTCGTGCCAGACTTGTGCTATCCAGCGCGCAGCTGATTTGTTCGGAAACACGTCTGATGTGTGGTAGTAGAAAATCACCTAAATGTCCTTAAGGCAACCAGGCAGCCTGCCGTGTGGGCTGTGCTCTGTAAGCCCACACAGGGTTGTCAGCAAATTCTTTCCTGAGCTGTCACCATTGAAAATTTATGCTGCACATTAGGTCTTCCCTTGTTTGTAATGCTGACTCTGGATGCAGGCACTTGATTTCTCCTCATTTTGCAGATGAGTTGAAGACTGGAATTAAAACATGAGTGGCTTATCAGATAGCAGCAATGAATGTGGCAGGAAGCCTAGAACCCAGATTTCATTTTCATTTCCTCTTTCTTTTCCTTTCTCTTCCTCTCTGGTTTGCTTTTCAAATTGTTATTTGTATGGTTCACTGTGATCAAATTGGTCTCTAAAATATTTTTGCTGTAAGCAGGCAGATTCAGTTTGGAAGAAAGCATAAATATTAGCTATGCCAGTGCTGGCCGATAGAACTTTCTGTTGTGATGCAAATGTTCTATATCTGCCTTGTGCCAATCAGTAACCACTAGCCATATCTGGCTATTTATGGGGCATTTGAAATATGGCTAATAAGGCCAAAGAGCTGAATTTTTTATTTTATTTAATTTTAATTAATCTAAATTTAAATAGCCACTTGTGACTACTGACTATTGTATTAGACTGTAGATTTATAGACCAACCCATGCATTTTATAGATGAGAAATTGAGACCCAGTGAGGTCACTGGGATTTACCCAAAAGCACCTAGTTAGTAGTTGCCTCAAGTCCTCTAAAAGATTAGTTGATACCTTTTGATCAATAAAATAGAGATTTTTTGATATTTCAGCATCCTGTTTTACAATTCTTTGTATTTTAGAAAGTGAAAGAAATGGGGTAATATTAAAACGTATCCTGAGACAGGTTAACTGTTCCTGTACAAAGGGGATCACGAAGGGAGAAAGTGGGCTGGGAAATGCTGGCCTGTAATTATTCCTCAAGAGGCCCTAGAGTGGCGCTGTTGTATAACTTCTGAGGCCTGCAGCATCCCAAATCAAAAACTCAAACCAAAGAAAAATCCACCTTGTTCTTTCCTATTCCTGCTCTGTCCACCCCTAACCGTTCATTCTTTTAAGTCCAGATCTTTGAATATTTTACTTCCCAGTAGAAAGAGAAATAATACTCTCTATGTGCCTACAAAAATAGAATTCCATATATAGGGGAGAAAAGTCTGAAGTTTGGTTCTTATTTTTAAAATATGTTGAGAATACTGTGTGGACTAACTCCTAAAGGAAGTTTAAACATATTTATCAGTTTTTTTCAATAGGTAAGGATAAGGTGACATGAAGACATAATGCATCAACACCCTGAGGTCCTGTCCTTTAAGGACACCTTCTTACATGACAATCTCAGATCTCTTAAGTTGTGAGTCTTAGAAATTGTGCATGTCATACCTGGGGAAGGTGGGGCAGCACATGTTTGCAGGTTGTGGTAAAATAGGCCCATTTAGCAGACAATGTGCAGGGTTTCAGTTTAAGGTTTCTAAGGACCTGACTAAAGCACATAATAAAAATTTTCCATGTAAGCCACCTAGTGCGTTAGCATCTGAGGCACCCCCCCCCCCCCATTCAGTACCTCCCATCCTATTAATGTTGTTCTCTCTCCTGGAGAGAACATTTCATGTAGACATTCAATAATGCTGTGTGCCTTGTAATTCTCTTAAAAGTTAATGAACGTGTTTGAATTAATTTTAATAAATGTTGATTAATTGCAGTTTGACTTGTGTTTTGAAGAACAAAGGCGTCCCACAGTATTTGGCAGGCTTTTCCTCAGTCGCTTTGAAGATGCTCACAGCAGGTGGCAGTGTGGCTTTGCAGATGCCACTGGAAAAGGCTGGTGCAGAACCAGAGGGATAATTCCCACCAGATCTTCAGAATTTTGGGCTCCACAGCAAGAGCTGCCCCCTCCCCACCAAATTTGAGCCAGGGCAGAGACCGAATGAAGGGCTCAAAGAAAATTCAGAAGAATCACTGACACTGATGTGAATTCAAAGGATGAGAATTACTTGAGTCTTGTGTAACTTTATTCAATTGAGTTTTGTATAGTTTTTGACAGGTTCAGAACCACATATGTGAATAACATGATCACTGCCTTCAAAAAATTTCACCTCATGGCTTGTCGTGTGTGTGTGTGTGTGTGTGTGTGTGTGCGCGCGCGCGCGCGCATGTGTCTACTGCATGTAGACAAATACAGGTCTTTATCTGTCTGTCTTGTGTATATTACATATGGGAACTACAACAGGCCAATAATTGCTGCCACAAGGGGAAAGATCTCTTGATACAGGTGCACAGAGAGGAAACATAACTAAATGCTTTTCTTTCTTCCCTTCCCTTCCCTTCCCTTCCCTTCCCTTCCCTTTCCTTTGCTTTATGCTTTTCTTACTAGAGAATGAAGAGACAGGGATAAGTTACCTTCCAAGGTTACTGTCAGCTCTGACATTCCAGAAGTTTGTGAATCTTTTCAGATCCTTTGACACTTTCTATACTTTGAGAGTTAACAAAACAGACAATTGTCCTTCAAATAACACTGGGATGAGGGAAGTCATGGAGCTGGATTACTCTCAATGTCATATCTTATTTGGCCTTTGTTTGCTATTTAGCAGGACTCCCGTTCAAATGGCATGCGATGGTGACCAGAGCAATTAAGGAGATTGATTTGGCCTGCACAATTTCATTCTCTGCTTCCTGCGGTGAGGGATGGAGGGGCCCATCAGGGTCCAATAGAACTAAATTTGATTTTGCCCAAATTAGGACATCAATTTTTCAAGTTGGCTTGGTATTGTTATATTTAACTTAAACCTTATTATTTTTTTAAATAAACGTCCCAGAAAGATTTTCAAAATTATATTAAATTTACTTGTCCTTTATAAAGGTTTTTTTGTCCCCTCTACATTAGTTGATGGCTTAAAAAGAAAAAAAAATCCAGTGACTTTTCAAATTAATTTCACAGTGTTATTTTCTGAGCCTCTTTGTGTATCCTGTAGTATGTCACATCAATCTGTTCATTAATTTTAGATTGCTTCATTTTATTACTATTGTTTCTATGTCCTTTGAAGGCATTAAAATGCCACAGAATAATAACTTAGAACAACAACAAAAAAAGCATGGCTAAAACAATTCTGATATTTTCTGGATATTGATTCCCTAATTGGATTAGAGTTTCCCTTTGACAGAATTCCAACAAGGTAAAGGGCCAGACGATGATTCACAACTGACTAGATTTTGTCCCAATGGCCGTGAGTGACGCTTGTTCATTCAACAAACCCTGATTAAGGGTAGGCAATGGGCCTGACTCTGTGGGCTGCCGCCTTGCTCACACAGCTGCTTCTCTGATGTCAGTCGTAGGGTGATTAGGCAGGAAGGGCAGCATGAATTTTAGAGTCTGTACCCATCTGATTTCACGTCTGCTTCAGAGGAGCAGAGCTTCTGGGAATTCCTCAGGAGAGTTGAAATGGCAGGCGACCTGAGCAGGGATGCTGAGGCTTTCCTCTCTGTGTGCCTGGAAATCGTGTGTGGCTCTTAGGTGACAGGTCTGGACTTTATGGGAAGCTATTGGATCAGCCTCAGAGACTGTGTGGCTGCCCCATGAGCTCAGAGCATAAAAGTCAAAGCAGCTTTCTAGTGGGGATGTAGGCCTATGATGCCAGCAGATAGCTTCTGAAATTGCAGCCGATGGGCAAATATGGTTCGTGAGATTTTGAGAGATATTGGGAGCCTTGTAGATATTTTCACTGAAATGTTTACCCCAGATATTCATACAGAACTGGCTATGAATGCCTTTTTTTTTTTTTAAAGATTAATTGGTTGATTTCTTTCAATGGAGCTTTCTGGGTCTCTGTGATTAGACTTCTTGCAGGAGGAGCAAGCCGATTTATCCGGTGTCCTGCCCTGCGTCACCGTTCACGCACCTCCACTGCCAGCACCCTGCAAGTAAGCTGGGTGTTTTGCACTTTGGAAACAGCATCATGATCAAACATCTACTGTGTATTAAGTGCTTTCAGATGCCTTACTTCATTTAATCCCCACAACAGCCCTCTGAGGTAGATATTACACTAGTGACATTTTATTGAGGATCAGAGAAGTTTCATGTCAGAGGCAGGATTTAAATCCAAACCTGTGAAATTCTGAAGTGCGTGCTGTTGTAGCCACCAAATGCAGCTGTCCCCACAGGGATGGCAAATGCTGCACGGGTGCGAGGTGGGCTGAACTACTGTCCACAGTGTGGACTGAAGCATCCGTGTGGCTCCTGTGTATGTAACAGTTGAGAGAGGCCAGACTGGACTGAAAGACTCTTACTTAGCATCTCTGTCTCCTTTCATGTTACTATAACGTGTGAATCTGCTAATATCTTGGTGAGACAAATGCACAGAATGGCAGCTTTCAGCAGTTTGAGAAGCGACTGCAGCATTGTGTGTTTGATTTGCTTGAGACCTAGTTATCTTAGCCTTTCTCCCAACTGCATCAGCCTCCTTGTTCCTTATCTGTTAAAGTGGGATGCGGGACCACTGACCTTTGGCTAATGGGGAAGATAAGTGGGGAACTTCTGAATGAGGCCCCCACTGTAGCAGAGGCAGGAGACAGAGATATATAGATGGCCTTTGGCTTAACAATGATTTCCCCATCTATGCAGTCTAAAGAGGTTTCTAGGGTGTTAATTCTTTAATTTTAAAAAAAGTTTAGGGGTGCCTGGGTGGCTCAGTTGGTTAAGCATCTGATGCTTGATTTCAGCTCAGGTCATGATCTCAAGGTTCGTGAGTTCGAGCCCTATATTGGGATCTGCATGGAACCTGCTTGGGATTCCTTCTGTCTCCCTTCTCTCTCTGCCCCTCCCCTGCTCATGCTTTCTCTCTCTCTCTCAAAATAAATAAAATAAACCATTAAAAAAATGAAAGTTTAAAGGCAAGTTACTCTTCAAAAGAGGAAAAATCCCACTGTAGACTGAGTTTTGGTGATATAGGGAAAATAGAGTTAATCCAGGACCTACTTCATAACTAGAAATAACAAATCGAGCTGGCCTATGTAAGAATTACAGTGAAAAAAAGTGAATTATATCTAATGGGTTCTGCTTACTTCTGTTCTTTATCTGATAACCATGAGTGAATTGAGCAAGAATAGTAAAACTATATTCTAACACTGGCTCATTAATCCATACATGGCTTCCAATATTCTTTCTATCCAGTTGTGTCCTTTGACAAACCACAAATCATCATGACCTCATGGTTGACAAATAAAGTATATTAGCTGCATCTGCTAAAAAGAGTTTTTTTTGTAAAGGCTCTACTATACTGTAGTAATATATCTCCCTTAGTTTTCAAGACATAACTTGCAAGCTTGTACTTTGTATTCACTAGCAGGATACATTTGTGTTTTTTTTTGAGATATACACCACTGTGATGAATGCCTCTGAGAAGAAAAAAAAAATCACATGGCCAATATCTTTGCAATGTCTCAAAAATACGTAAACACTTTAGCACAAAGTTGTTACCTGCATGTATTGCTATAAGTGAATTTATTTCTTTTAATACTTAAAATCTTTTTAATGTTTATTTATTCTTGAGAGAGAGAGCGAGAGAGAGAGAGAGAGAGAGAGAGAGCGCGCGCGTGCGCGCTCGAATGGGGGAGGGGCAGAGAGAGAGACACACACAGAATCCCAAGTAGGCTCCAGGCTCTGAGTTGTCAGCACATGGTCCGACGTGGGTCTTGAACCCATGAACTGTGAGATCATGACCTGAGCCGAAGTCGGATGCTCAACTGACTGAGCCACCCAGGTGCCCCATAAGTAAATTTATTTCTTACCTGCATGACAATTGAATTTTGGTGGCTTTTTTCCACCCAATATGGTTTTTTTCCTCTTTTTTTCTGATATGAGCCCAGAAATTGAGATTAAACCTGGCAGGTAAAAACTTATACTCTCTCCATCATATAACTGTGAACTCTTTAGGCTAGTTTACAGTGCGGACCTGAGTTTTCCCCTGTCTCAAAGTAGGATTGCCAGAAAGACACTCCTGATATTTATATCTTTGTGTTTAAACAAAAATGAGGGTTACCTTGAGGTGAAGCTACACAGTGACTAGGAATAGATGCATAATAATGGTTTCTGACTGCTACATTTAAAAAAATGAAGGGAATCTACTAGTTCTTTTTTTTCCTTCCTTTAGAAATCACAAATTTATTAGTTCAAGTAAGTGCCAGGCACGTACAAAGCCCCGAATAATGCGTTTACAATTTATAAAATGTTTTCAAGTACATTATAAACCCAACTTTATTATTCCAGATAGTCATGAAATAATTAACAGTGAACACCAATGACCCCAAAAATCGTATAGCTAATTAACTAATATTTGGCTTCATTTTATTTTCCTATTTCTAGTTTTAGTTGCTTCTTAATTGTTTATCTTCTTAATTTGCATCATGCCTGATTTTCTCATCTGAATGACTGCTGGGTTGCATATTTGGACACAATGGTGGTAAATTTTAGAGTTGACAATTTTAGGATTGATATAAAAATGAATAGGATTTCCTCAAGAAGAGGATTAGGATTTTGCCTGAGGGAAATTGGTATTTTCTCAGTCTGTGATCGCACTGGTGAAGCTTAGAAAGTAATTCTAGGCTTCTGAATATATTTCTATAAAATTCTTGCTCTAAGGAATGGAAAGACTTTTGTGAGTCCAGATGGATTGTAGTGATGCTGTCATGATCACTGCAAGGAGGTAGAAGGGTAGCTGTGGATAGTGCTCTGTGGACTGTGGTAGAGACAGAGACCACAGAAGCAAGACTAGAGGTGTGATGGTAAGGCCATTGGGCAGACTTTGCGACATTCCAGAATAATGCTGTTTATTTCCCTGAAGGATTTGCATTTTTGTATCTAAAATTAAGAACAGGAGAAAATAGGATATAGAATCCCCCCCCCCCCGCCTTTGAAACTGTGAAGCGAGTCTCTTCTAAATAAGGCGATGGTGACAAGGCATAGTTTTGTAACAGATAATAATACAATGAGGAAAAGATCTTTGTTGCTGGTATTTTGGCTTTCCTATGCTGAGCATTCGGTTGGTGACATTTCTTTCTTTATTTCTTTGTCACGGATAAAAGAATGCATTTGTATGTATTGTTTCCTTGAGTTCATAAATAAAATATGCAAAATGTAACTGTTTTCAAACTGTATGTTGGATTCGGGAGAGTCGTAAAATTTATTTATTGTTTCAAAGCAAGCGCGTGTCTATATCACATTGTGAGCTTAATGGAAGAGGCCAGTGCTATTTCCAATGCTGTGGACCAATGGCTGTTAAATTAGGAGACAAAAACTGATTTTTTTTTTTTTTTTTTTTTTTAGTGCAGGGGCAGGAGAAGGGGAAGGGCAGAGAGGGAGGGGGACAGAGGATCCAAAGTAGGCCCTTGCTGACAGCAGCGAGCCAGCCAAATGTGGGGCTGGAACTCATGAACTGTGAGATCATGACTTGAGCTGAAGTCAGATGCTCAACTGACTGAGCCACCCAGGAACCCCTGATTTAGTACATATATAGTCTTTCAGTGGAGGGGAAGGACAATGAGTGACCTAGAACTTTCGTAAACTCTCTAGTACCTTGGCGTAATGAAAACTTCCCACTGGAGACATGATGGTTTAATGAGAGTGGCTAAGAATCTAGTGCTACTAGAATAAAAACATTTGATGTTATCTCCTCTAAGTTGACCATAAAAGCAAATCTAGATTTTTTTCCAAAGAAATAGTTATATGCGTTTTTTCTTCCTAAAATTCATGGTACGGTGTACAATGGAAGGCATGTCTGCTACACATGGACAGACACAAGGAGACACAGAGAGGGGATAGTATAACACAGGAGGTAAGAGAGGCAAAATAGCTCTATCTTACAACACGCAAGAAAATGCCTCTACGCAACAAAACTGTCTTGGAAAAATATCTGTGACGTTGAAGCAACCGTAACTACGGTCTCTGACATTAGTTCATCTTAGAGACAGATTCTTGCTAGAAAACAAGGTGGCTTTTATGATACATCCACTTGGTGTCCAACAAATATCACCCACGGTTATTATTAGATATAGTTTTGATTTAGTAGAAGTACTAAATCTTGAATTTTAATTTTGACCTAAGTCAAGTTTTCTTAAGATTTCTGAGGGAAGTGTAATTAATGAAAACCAATAAATAAGAAGTTGATGTGTATTAATCAGATCTGGAGGAGCAGTAGGAAGTGTGCCGAATGGTTGCAGCCCATACATCACGGGGAAATTAAATATGGAAATATGATATCAGGAAGGGAAATAAAAGACAGAACCCTATGACCTCATCTATGTTTTAATTTTTAACTTACTGTGAAAATCAGGGAAGGGGTATACTGTAGCAGGGGTAACTCGTGGCAGTGTGGAAGACAAAGGAAGTTGTTGGGAGTCGATATATGTAAGAGCAATAATCGTGTCAGAGTGGAAGAACAAACAGAAAGTCTCTGTTTTGTCTGTGCAAGCTGAACAAGCTTTCCCTACGCATTTTGTAGTGAACACTCTGAAATTCCAGATCTCTCTGCCGGCACAGCTTTCGCTTGTTTTATTTCTGCTTGCCTTCACTTCAAAAGGTGAATTGACTTAGTGGACTTGTGGAGAAGTAGCAAGTTTGCCTTGCTTTGGATATTACATTTCATTGGTTAAAAATCCCATGCATCTCATTAGACTTACCTGGGACTAAACTTGATGAAATATATGCTATGGTCATGTAACTTCGATAAAGAAAAATATCTGTGGTCTTGCTTTAAATTAAGGGAAGTAATGCAAAGCGTGAATGGGACATTAAGGAGGTCACTAGCATTTCTGGGAATAATGCATTCTCAGCCAATACAGGAATGCTTGATGGTGGCGTTACCCCATGAGGTGAAAGAAGAAGGCACAGCAGCTATTTCAATGGACGTTATAACTGGTCTTGATGAGGACATTTAAAGGAAAAGGAAGATATGGCAATGATCGACATTGAAGGTAAATTTATGGTAGAAATGAAATTATTTAGAGCAATGATGTGGTTACGTAGGGGCATAGGTTAACTGTTTCCTTCATATTTTATTATGTTAGTTAGGTATAAAAAGTCAGAGTGCCAAGTGCTTGCATTTTTGACTCTAGGCAATATACTGGACTTAAAAAGAGAGACAACTATTAGTGTTTTATTTGGCTCTTCTATAGCAAAACCAAACTTTAAAATGACAGTGTGGGGGCGCCTGGGTGGCGCAGTCGGTTAAGCGTCCGACTTCAGCCAGGTCACGATCTCGCGGTCCGTGAGTTCGAGCCCCGCGTCAGGCTCTGGGCTGATGGCTCAGAGCCTGGAGCCTGTTTCCGATTCTGTGTCTCCCTCTCTCTCTGCCCCTCCCCCGTTCATGCTCTGTTTCTCTCTGTCCCAAAAATAAATAAAAACATTGAAAAAAAATTAAAAAAAAATGACAGTGTGTTTAGCAATTTTTAAAAAAAGTGATCTCTCCACCCAACATGAGGCTCGAACTCCTGACCCCTGAGATCAGAGTCTCATGTTCTACTGACTGAGCCAGCCAGGCACCCCTAGAACAAGTTTTTTAACCTTATGTTTTTGGTGTTCAGTTTCTAGTTTTGGAGATGTAACTTTAATCTAGGAAAATGTTATTTGTTAAACTTAACAAATTTATAATAAAACAAAGAAAATGACGTTTGTAAGCTCATGATCTGCAGAACATCTCAAGTTATACTTGGGAATATGGGGCCCCTTTTGTTTTTCTTAAAAGAAGAATAGAAAGAACTTAATTAGATTCCTGATGAATCTTAGCCTCCTGTAGACACAAAGAGAAACAGAAAGCAATGACATGAAAGGTGACTTGAGTAAGCTCCATAGAGGTGGCTTTACTGGGACTGGCCGTGGCTGATGGAATTGGGCGGTGCCCAGCCTCTTCAGTAACGCTTTGCCTGAATCACCAATGTCCATGATGTCACTGTGTTTAAAAGACTTTTGTTCAGGTACCACAAGGAGGAGTAGGTAATGGCTGAAGTGTGCAGTGGGGGCATGTGCGGGGAGTTCGAGCGAGGTAGTCAGGCCCCAAGGAAAGAAACACAGGGTGTTATCATGGCACCAGCCTTAGCGAATTAGCAATGACCTATTTTCAGTTCTGTAGGGTTAAGCCTGGGGTTTTAAAGTTCCTGGCCGAAAGAAGTACAGAAGTAGCTAGTGGCTGTCTGTTGACTGGATGGGGACTCACTGAAGGTGGGGAACTCTTTGAGGGTAGAGCCCCTGCTCACTGCTGCAACCCAGCAGCGCCTGCCAGAGTTGCGTTCAGTAAAAAATTGAATGAAGGAGAGAATTACCAGAGCAGAGCCTGACTCACAAATTGTGAGGTCATTACCTGAACCAAGATCAAGAATCGGATGCTTAACCGACTGCACCATCCAGGCGCCCCTGTATTTTGGATTTTATATTGTCTCTATTTTTAATTATTCTTTTCAGTAGTTAATTTTTATTGAAGTTTACCATTCAATCAGTCCATGATGGATTGGAAAAACAACAACAGAACTGTTCCTTCATCCCTGATCACTTGAGAAACACTGCTGTAGGGGACTCAGTCTCTGAAAATGTCATGCTATTACCTCATACTACTTACAATTAAAAACAAAAAGAATCCTAGAGTTCGAAATAAAAATTTGGAGGGAAAGAGCACAAAACGTAAATTCTAGAATCTCTAGATGTTCTTCCCTGTCTCTCTGGGCCTCAAGGACATGCTCCATCTGCCTCTTGGCTAACAGAGCCCTGGAAGGAGATTCTCAAATACATTGGAACAAAACTGCTAGTGACTTGTAATTTTTTGACTGACTGTAGGATCTTGGTTAGCCACCGGAGCAGTTCAGGAACAATCTCATCCATGTGGGTGTCTGTTCCGTCTGTAATCAGGGGGTGCTTTCTCCTTCTGTGGCAGTCTACACTCAGGGCATATTGGGGTCATTTCTGGGTAATGAATCCCTTTCCCTAACATGGTTAAGATGAGTGACTCCTACATAAGAAGGGAGCAGACAAGTTCAGGGAAATATAATTTAACATACAGTTATCCGCTTCTGGTAATTTTCGGCTCAGGGCCGAATAGTCTGGACTAGAGAGAGTCTTGGGATTGCTCTGTCAGATGGGATAAATCTTTTTGCTTGCAAAATGAACAGTAGGCTTAAATGAACATCACCAGTTTCAAGGCCAGTGCACCCAATTCCACACATCTGACTCTGTTAGAACTCCCATTGATTTTAATGATGATGTTCAAAGATTCAGTCTGTCACACCTTGATGAAAACTGGCCTCATAAAATGTACCTGAAGCTGGTGGATTTTATTGGTAGGTATGGTAACACCACTCACCCTGGGGGAAAATACTCATAATTGGCTTACCTCTTGCTGTTTGTGATTAACCATCTCTTCTGGAACGAGATGATTTTGTGTGGTATGCCAGTAATTGTATAGTCATATGGAAGGCTAGCTGGCTAGAGAACAAAAGTAAGTCTAAGTTCTTTATTCTGTCTTCCTTTAAAAAAATCAGCAAACTATAAAATCGTGTTTAAGTATTCAAGGATGGTCTAACAATTAAATAAACCATTTTGAGTTCATTATGTGATTTGCTCATCCTAAAGTGGAGGTTGGTTTGGGGGCACTTGTTTTAAGGTGATATGGTAGGTTCATGCTGGCTCCATTTCCTGTGGGAGCCATGCTATTTCCTCCCTTGGTATATTGGTTTTGCTTGTAAAGTAAGGAGACTTAACTTAAACACTTCTGACGTCTCTTTTAGCTTCAGCTTATGAAAATTTTGTTTGTTTATTATCTAATGGCTACTCAATAATAATTCAAAGTGCTAGATGCTGTAGAGAGTATACAAGAAAGGAGCAGGACCTTTCAATGCATACATACCGATGTGCCATGCAAATAGGTGTCTGAAGATGAAAAAAAAAGTATTTTGTGTTTTTTAGTTTTGAGAAAAATCCCTGATACTTTGTTCTCAAGTGTCACAGAACTCCTGAGGGTCTGCAGTGAGGTGAGGGATAGGTTAGTATAGAGTTGCTAGAAGTTAATTGTTAAAAATAAAACAATTTCCTAGAAAACACATATAGGCAGTCCCCTCCCTTATTTAAAAATTATAGGAAGGATGTGCAAGATTATTAGTAACTAGAGAGAACTGACAGAGCTGTCTAGAAGGTGAAAAATTCAGGTGTGATAGGCTAGATTTGCTGGGATAACAGACAACCTCTGAATTTTAGAGGCTGCGTACAATGTGATGTGCTACTTAGAATGTAGTCCTCTGCAGGTCTGAAAGACTGTTTGGGGCGTCTGTCTTCTATGCTGCAATTCAGGGAATCCACCATCTTATAGAAGCTCCATCTTGAAGATCTGACTTCCTTGGACCATGTATCATTGGGGAGAGAGAGCAGGCAGAGTTTTGCACCAACTCTTAAATTCTTCAATCTGAAAGTGACAAATCATTTCTACTCACATTTATTGGCCAAAGCAAGTCCTCTGGCTACAGCCAGCTTCAAGAGGGCGAAGCAGTAGAATTCTTCCCTGTACATGAAAGGAGAGGGGGAATTGGGAATATCAATGTGCTGTAGTATATTTACCACGATTATCAAGTATTAAAATAAGCAGAGGTATGAAGGAATGGGCAGTTTGTATACTGCTGGTGTATATGAATTGGCTCAATTTTGTAGGTGGTCATGTAAAACAATTGACAACATTTGCAGCTGATTGGGTTTGGCAATTTCAGCTAGACTTGATTGAGACTCACTGTGTGTCAAGTGCCATCTTGAGACATTCGTATACTTTATTATACCTAGTTCTTACTTTGGGGAGTTTATCCTAAGGAAATAAGTTGACGTGTGTAAAAATTTCCATAGGAAATTTTTTTCTAGAGTAAGAAACATTATTAAAAAAATAGGAAATAACTTACATATCCACCAGTCAGGGATTCACTTAAATAACCCATCTATCAGTCCAATAGATAGATCCAACAGGTGTTATGTTATATCACTCCAACAGATATTATTATGTATCTGTGTTTTTTTCCATGATCTATTATTGAGTGAAATAAAGTTACAAGAAATCAAGTCTAATATTGTCACATGAAAAAGTACCTATAGGGGAAAAAAGTTTGGAAAGATAAACACTTAATGTTTTTAAATGTAGTTCAGTGTCATAGAATTACCGAATCCTGAATCTTTTGCAATGAGTATGTGTCCTTTTTTAAAATAAAAAAAGCAAACTTTATTTGAAAATACATTGTAATCACTTGTTTTTTATTTTTATTTATTTTAAAAAAAATTTTTTTTAACGTTTTATTTATTTTTGAGACAGAGAGAGACAGAGCATGAACGGGGGAGGGGCAGAGAGAGAGGGAGACACAGAATTGGAAGCAGGCTCCAGGCTCTGAGCCATCAGCCCAGAGCCCGACGCGGGGCTCAAACTCACGGACCGCGAGATCGTGACCTGAGCCGAAGTCGGCCGCCCAACCGACTGAGCCACCCAGGCGCCCCAATCACTTGTTTTTTATTACTTCAGTTTGCAAAAGTGGCATCAAAATGTTATGCACCTGTAAAAGACCTTTGTAAGAGGGGATTTGCTTTCAAAAAACCCAAGAACCTTACAAGGAGATAAAGATTTCATGTTTCAATTAGAAAAGAGTATAAAATAATACAGTATACTGGCCAATGTGTATGGTACAAAGGAAAATTGCTGGAGGAGGTAAGGAGAAATGAGGATGAATTTGCCTTGACTTACTGAGAAAAATTTCATGGAAGGAAATCAGACTTAGTTTGGGCCTTAAAGTTGGCTCTGGTAGAAGAGTTGAGGTGAAAGGGAAATCATGCAAAAAATGTACTACATTAAAGTAGGAGCAGACATGGTGTTTGAGGCTAAATCCAGTTCGTTTTAGAAGGTATCATCAGTAAGATAGAAGGTTCCAGATGTTCTATTATCAGAGGGATATGTAAATGAAAACACTTCTTTGAAAAAGTAAAGGTTAAGACTGACTTTGGTTTATTAAGAAAATTGATGTCGGGAATTTGTTGTTGTTGTTGTTGTTGCCTAGCGAGCCATTCTTAACCAAAATTTAAACAGAATACCAGGCTTTTATGTGAGTAAAGAAAAACAATGATTTACCTGTTTATATATTTAAACTGCCTTTTTCTTATTTTCCCCTCCAACACATGTTCCAAGTAATCAAATCTAGAATTATTTTCTATGTTACAAATCTAGAGTATTATTTCTTAGAGAATAAAGATGTAAATTTCTTTTCACTTACTGGATATGGTGAACTTCTGGCACTCAAGAGGAAAGAATTTATGTGCCTTATTGATTGCACAGAGAAACCATTTTTTATATTAATCTATATTACGTAGGGTTCTGGATTCAACAACAGATTTTATTATTCAGTTAGTTATGGACATTTCCATAACTGTGAGTTGAAATCCTGTCCAGGTCCTAATAGGCAGATTTTCTCATATCCTTTTTTTTTTAAACATTTATTTATTGTTGAGAGACAGAGAAAGAGAGCACAAGTGGGGGAGGGACACAGAGAGAGGGAGACACAGAATCCAAAGCAGGCTCCAGGCTCTGAGCTGTCAGCACAGAGCCTGACGCAGCTCAAACTCGCTAACCATGAGATCTGGACCTGAGCAGAAGCCAGATGCTTAAGCAACTGAGCCACCCAGGTGCCCCTTCTCATATCTTTTAATGTCAATTTAAAGAAGCTCTGAGAACCTCCACTGTGGAATTAAAATTTCTAATAACAGTGTACTGAAACATTTAATAAAATGCAGTAGGTCAGGGCATTCTTTGGAGAGAATTTCTTTAATTTTAAAATTTTTATTTATTTATTTTTAAGTTTATTTATTTTGAGAGAGAGAGTGGGGGGGAGAGAGAGAGAGAGAGAGAGAATCCAAAGTGAGCTATGTCCTGGCAGTGTGGCTTGAATCCACAAACCATGTAATCATGACCTGAGCCCAAATCAAGAGTCAGGGGCTTAGCCGACTGAGCCACCCAGGGGCTTGAACTCACAACCCCAAGATCAAGAGTCACAGGTACCATTGATTGAGCCAGCTGGTCACCCTGCAGAGGATTTCTTTAAATAGTAAGATAAATGTAGATAGTTTTCTAGTTGTAGGGGAACCTGGGTGGGTCAGTTGGTTAAGTGTCCAACTTTGGCTCAGGAAATGTCTCACAGCTTGTGGGTTGGAGCCCCGCGTGGAGCTCTGTGCTGACAGCTCAGAGCCTGGAGCCTGCTTCGGATTCTGTGTCTCCATCTCTCTCTGCCCCTCCCTCGCTCACACTCTGTCTCTCTGTCTCTCAAAAATAAATAAACATTAAAAAAAAGTTTTCTAGTTGTAAAGTGTTAGGTTTGCCTTCCATTTTAAACCAAGTGATTCTATATAATTCAGTTTTAAGGTCAGCTGTTCTCTACCTGTAGCAATCAGACAGTAAACATTTGTATATTTCTTTAGTATTTTTCCTGCTTAGGACCTAGTACATGGCAGAACTGACTAGAAAAGTCTACACAAGTCCTACACTTAGTAAAAAAAAAAACATACCCCTCTATAGCAAGAAAGCTACATAGACTTAAAATGTTGAATGGAACAATAAACAGTTCTGTTTTGGTGATTTCGTTTTTAAAGATATTGCTGCAATTATTTGAATATATAACTTTGATTTTTTTCTCCCCTAAAGGAAAAATGAAAACAGTCCAAGCAAATGGTGAAATATTAAGTTGAATGTGATTTTCCTATTCCAGTTTTAAATGTTCTCAAGGAAAATGAAGTGATGCTGATTGCAGTTCCAAGTTCCTATGGTGCCGCAGTGCTAAATAATAAAAGTGAAATATATTTTTATAACCCAGGAGTGCAACAAAGCTGTAGTTGGCTCAACCACATACAAAGAACCCTTGTTTTGGCTGCCTTTTGCTGGGGATGCTTTCTCTATTTATAGGCTCTGCAGCCAAGCCTTAAGCCTTCTGGGAAATGACTACTCAGTGTAGCCATGTTTCTGTCAAAACATCTGAAAAAAAAAAAAAAAAGACGGGGAGAAACCTCTGGTGTAGTACTTACTGATCAATATGTAATGATACGGTTGGATCAATGACTTCTAATTTTCTTGGTTTGTAAAATGTCAACCGTATGAATGTATTGGCAGGTTAAAAAAAAAGTTTCCAAGTAGAACAAATGCCTAAATTCAAGACAGTTTTGTTATCCGTTTTGTTCATGAGTATCACATTTTATTTCAGATGAAGTTAATGGTTTAATAGCATCTTCGGTCTGTGACTATTACGCAGCCCACATTTTTCTTTTCCAACAATAGAAGTTTTGATTCCTTGCCCTCACAGTGTGGAGTTTTCATTCACACTGCATAACATCACCCTGGCGAAAAGACCAATATTTAAGAGGTAGCAAGTATCACAATTTGTGAAGATGTAGTTTTGTTTACTCGTTAAAAGAATTTTTTTTTTTTACATTTCTAGAGATCAAATGGAAGTAAAAGATTTTATATGTAAAATAGTAGAAACAGGTTACCTCTAAAATGCTGTGATTTCCTGTAATCTGCGTCCTGTGCCTGGTTCTGTGTGTGTCGCTCTGACTGGTGTTCCTCACATTCTGAGTTACGGGGACCTTCCCTGCCTGCACCCCTTCCTTCTTTCTCTTCCTCTCTTCTGTTTCATCCTTTCTGTTTTCTCTCTTACCTCCCTCCTTTCAACTGCCTTTCTTCTTGAGAACTATAAGAAATTATTATAAAATTAATCCATGCTTATTTTGGACAATTTTAATAAAAATGGAAGAGTATAAGATAAAAATGGCATTCTTCAACATCCACCGTCATTAGCCTTTCCGTATATTTCTCTTCACTCTTCCTTTTAACAAATGTTTTGTTTTACAAAGCTGACAAAATAATATACATTCAATTTTATATTTTTCACTTAAAATTTTTTTTTATGTTTATTTTTGAGAGAGAGGGAGAGACAGAGCGTGAGCAGGGGAGGGGCAGAGAGAGAGGGAGACACAGAATCCAAAGCAGGCTCCAGACTCTGAGCTGTCAGCACAGAGCTCGACGTGGGACTTGAACTCAGGAACCGCAAGATCATAACCTGAGCCGAAGTCAGACGCTCAGCCGACTGAGCCACCCAGGCGCCCCTGTATTTTTCACTTTTTTACTAATGCCAAGTATCATAGTTTTATTAAAAACCCCTTCAAAAAGTGTTCCTTAAATTATTTGTCCCATGAGTGTGCTATTTGTTAAACGCTTTAAAAGGGCTGCATCCTTTCAGCATTTACTCTTGTCTCTCTTTTGGAATTTTATTTTATTTTATTATTTTTTAAAAAAAAGTTTATTTATTTTTGAGAGGGGGGAGGGGTAGAGTGTGAGGGAGAGAGAGGATCCCAAGCAGGCTCTGCACCGTTGGCCTAGGGCCTAACCCAGGGCTCGATCCTATCATCCCATGAACCTTGAGATCATGACTGGAGCCCCCAAATCAAGAGTCAGATGCTTAACCAACTGAGCCACCCAGAGACATCTCTCTTTTGTAATTTTAATCTTTTCCTTTAAATCACTTTAGTGTCTGCCATGTGAAAGCATGTACAAGTCTCTCCCATCTTCAACATATCATTTTGTAATCCTCTATTCCACTCTAATTACTGCCCTTTCTCTTCCTGGGAGTCAACTCTTACTCATTTTTAAAGCCATTCTACTCAGTCTTCTGCCTCCATAAGTCTGTACAACTTGCTCTGGAAAATGGCACCAGTGACAGTTGGCCTACTCAACCTACCAGTTTCTTTGCCATCTTTTCTGTGCCATATTTTTCTGAAGGGCTACTCTTCCTCTGCCTACACCTAAGTGTGCTGGTGTCCCCCAACGTTCTGTCCTTGCTTCTTTTTTTTTCAATTTTCAGACTTATCCTCTCCAATGATCACATTCACAACCCATATATGTCCACTCTCAAGGACAAACTCCAGACCCAATTTTCTTTCCAGTGGTTATTATCACTTAGATGCTCCTCTGATAATTCCAACTCTTCATGTTTAAGTGCTACTATTCCCCTTCTCTCTGTTTTGTTCTCTCTTGCATTTCCTCTCCCACCCGCCTGGTTCCAGAGTCAGACTGTTGGCAATCACATTTGCTCCTTCATCTCACCTCTCATTCCCTCTGTTTGGCAAGTCATAAAGTCCTGAAGGAAAGCCATCATCACACCGCTTATGTCTGTCCCTCCTCTCCTCTCCAAAGCCACTGCCCCAACTGAGTCCTATGGTATTAGTAGTCTCCCGAATCCAGCTACTCAGTCCCTTCTTATCACGGACGTTAGTGATCTTCAATGTGTTTGCCGAGCACCTCAAATTTCAAAAGTTAGACTAAAGATCAACCCCGTGAAAAATTTCCTGATTTTCCTCATCCCAATGTAAACTTAAACGTTCTTTCCTTTGTGATTTTCTGCCGTATTGTGCATCCCTTTTCTCAGAGCACCTACATTCGTACTGTATTTACATGTCTTTCTCTCCTCATTAGACTATAACTCACCATAAAGCAGCGATGATGTTTGTAATGTTTGTGAAAGCACGTCTTATTTGTCTTTGTATTTCTTTTGCCTGGATCATTGGAATCTGTAAAAAGTGGTAAATAAATGAACAGATGGCTGAATTTTTTAATCTTCTTGGTTAAGTATTTTAAATATTTTCAATTTACTACTTATCTATAATTCTATAAGTCATGTAATAAATCTTTATTTGAATTTTGCATTCTTTGCTATGGAAAAAAAGTAATCCGCAGAAGTGGAATTATTGGGACAAAGAACATAAATATTTTGAAGATTCTTGATACATATTGCCCAAATATGTATTAGAATGTTTGCTGTTTTTAACAGTTCCAGTCCAAGTTTTATTAAATACTTGTTTTTGAACAATAACATAGTAAAATTATACATTCTTTCTCACTTCTTATTGGGGAGTTATTTGAGGGTTGGGTAATAGTTTCTGTTTGCAAAGTGACATGGCAACATGCTGAAGTTAGCAATATTAAATGACCTTCTATGGTAGATAGCATTCAGTATAAGCCAAATAGGCAATGTATAAAAGCTTAAGTTTTTTCTTTCTTTTTCTTTTATCACAGTCTAATAAATTCCCAGTGGACTTTGATTATTAAGACACGGTGAAGGGCCTACCTTTTTAACCTTCCTTTCTGAATAGACTATTGATTCAATTTAACCTGCTTTTTTAAAAACTCAATATGCGCATCTGGGGAGTGTGCTACCCCTGTGCTTTCCAGGAAGGTTGTGAGGATTAATACATTTATAGAGCATTATGTGCCTTTCGGATGAAAGGTTGGGTATAAACTACAACTCTAGTATTGTTATTTAAAAGCAAACTTTCTTTGGGGAAAGAAAAAAGGCTTTCACAGTAACTTTTGATTAAAAGTGATGTACTCCAGTACTTTTTTCCAAAGGCGATCTCCAAGGAAGTCTTGAAAATTATACATGTTGCCATCTGCTGATACGATGAAGCATAAAGGAGAGGTGATATGGATTCATTTTTGTCCATCTATTTTAGGCTCAGGGTGGCCTTCATTTGGCCTCAGCTCATCCTACCAACCCTGAGCATTGTGTTTTTCTCATGTTTTGACTCATTTGTTGACTGATTTTAATTGTTTAATTATAACTGGATTCATGTGGATAATTCCCTGGCAGACCTCTCTCTCTTCTCTTTCTCTCTCTCTCTCTTTTTTTTTTTTTTTAACAGAACAGATCCCATGTGATCAGGAATGCATGGGGTTTTGGTAGCTATGGTAACCACATCATAAACCTTGATGGATGGCAGGTGCTTTAAGCACTTCAACTATTAGAACCTTATGGGCACTCGATGTGTTCAGCCAAGAATGACATTCACCCACAGGGATCATAAAACAAAAGGAACCTTTACTCTTGATTTGGCAGTGAGAAGATAACAGACACATACTAACGAGGACATAATGAAACTGGATGAGGATTACTCTGATAAATACTCCTAAAAGGTAGAAACCTGGGGCAAAAACAGTGCAGTTCAAATGGCAAAGCAGTGTAATCATTCTCTATACTGCTAGTGCAGCTGATAACAAATACTGTGCATATTATCTGTGAGTTGTAACGTCCTGAGTTGTGTGTGGGTCACAAATCAAGTTTTAGGGATCAATTCTAAGTCCAGAACTTTTGAAAATTGTACTATATTTATCTGAAAGATGTGAAAGAAAACATACTAGGTTTTTGATGACTTGGGAAATGGGGATGAAGAGATGGTGGGTAGCTTGTTGGATGACAGAATGGGATTCAAAATTAGCTGGATTAACGAAAGGCGATAGAACCCATGAAATGTGATTAGAATGGCAGAATGGTTAAAGTAATGGGCACAGTGGTCAGATTCAAGGACATATTTTAGAAAGATATTGAATATGCAAAGGAGACTAAAAGTAACTAGGGACCCATAACAGAAAATAGTGTGTTCGGGAGAATAGATTCCTGAGTGCTACTTAATATGCTAAGAAATTCAGACACAGGTAGGTTTGGATAGAGTAACAAAATAGAATAAATGAAGCAGTTCCAGAGGATTGCGACAGTACAGGGTCCAAGAGAATATGAAAGACAGAATTAACAATGGCCTTGAAGGGCATGTTTGTCACTTAGAGCTCCTGATCGGCTGTTTCCTGGGCTAAAAGAAGCAAACCACAAATGGAGAAGGAGAGAAGGAGGAAAGTCATAAAGACATTTCTGGGCGGCGAATTCTGTTAATTATTAGAAAAGCTTTACTGGGGGGAGATTTTAAAATCCATCTCCTTAAGGGTTTTTAAAAAAACAGGTGGTAATTTTGTTGGGTGATAGAGAGAGATAGAGTAATTAACGACCCAGGCTGCAAAGGGCTCTGTGGTTTTAAAATCCTCTTCAACCCTCTTCAAAACGTGTTTCCTTTTCAGATGGAGAAAACCTAACAATCTCAGTTTTCTCCCTGAGATTGGCCTGTAAGATTCCATGGAGTGTAAGTCCACCCAGTCTAATCCATCAGTTACTCAAAAATTCTGTTTCAGGAGATTTCAGTGGGCCCAGGCATTGTGGTAAAATTTCCTCCTTGGGCATCCTTAATGAACTTGAGTTGGCAATTCTTCCATTTACTTCTCTCCTTCCAGTCTTTTCCTTATTTGGTTGGGATATTTATAAAAGAAACGCATCGAACTTTCCAGCTCTGTCATAATATGAATGATTAGAAGTTTTTCTGACAGTTTAAAAAGTTAGCTATGGACTAAAGTTGCTCCAATCCAATGTAGTGTTTTATTGGACTTGATTATTTTCTCTGTTTGTTGTGGTTATTTAGAACATTTCAGTCTTAATCAGGGTTACGCCGAGTTATATAACATAAGACATTAAAAGTAGCTGAGGTCAAAACCAATAATGTGTCGGTAGACCATGAAGAAAGTTCATGGAACTGGAGGGCCTCAAGTCCAATCGAGCCTCCCTGAAGGCTGCAAGGAGGAACTGCAAATACGTTAGGTATCAAGGCAATCCTCCACATATCCCCTTTCTTTAGGTACCTAGTATCATACGTAAAATCCTTTCTACATGAGTGACGTAAGCGATATATAAACGATGAGCTTCAATATCAAAGTCTTGTGAAAGCCATCCTAATAATATCATTTGGATCAGCTGTGGACTCCTGCACTCATCAGCTCATGACCAGGAGGTACTGTCATGGCAGTGGCTTCTCACAGTTTGGCCCTTGGACACCAGCATCACCTGAGAATTTGTTAGAAATGCAAATTTTTGGACCAGACCACAGACCTTCTGAATTCTGAATTTTTCTGAATTCTGGTGGTAGGGCCCAGAAATCTGAATTTTTTTTAAGGTTTTGAGAGTCTTTTTTTTTTTTTTAAGTTTATTGAGAGAGAGAGAATGAGAATGAGCAGGGTAGGGGCAGAGGGAGAGAGAGAGAATCCTAAGCAGGCTCCATGCTGTCAGTGCAGAGCCCCATGTGGGGCCTGAACCCATGAACCATGAGATCATGACTTGAGCTGAACCCAAGAGTCAGACGCTTAACCAGCTGAGCCACCCAGGTGCCCCAGAAATCTGGATTTTAACAAGCCTACAGGTAATTCTGAGGCACTCCAAAGTTTGGAAACTGCTCAGGATGACCAACCCATCTGGCTTCTCCCTTCTGTTCTGAGCACTTGAAAGTCCAGCACCCCAGAAATCCTCTGGCCAGGATAAACCAGGATCATTGGCTACTTTATTCCAGACTTACTTACTACTCATAGTAGGGGCTATGAGTACAGGTGGTCAAAGAGGCCCAGAAGATTCTCTTAGGGGATGTAAGGGCGGTTAAAAAAAAAAAAAATATATATATATATATATATATGTGTGTGTGTGTGTGTGTGTGTGTGTATGTATGTATATATATACACACACATATATATACACACATATATATATGTGTGTATATATATATATATATATGTATATACACACACACATATATATAGTTATTTTTAAGGCAAAAAACTCCCCAGGTACTAATTGCACTTGAGCAACCCTCCCACATTCACTGGAAAAAAAAAAAGATAAGTTATTAAAACAGCCATATCTGAGATATCGTGGCATCCCTGGTGTATTCTCTTCACTTTGTACTTTCAAATTTTTAAGACATGATGAACGCTCCAAAGTTAGCTTCTCAGAGTATTTTAAAGAATGTTAAGCTTCTAGAGCTTCTTTTGTGTTTGCTCACTCCAAGAGTTAAGTAGGAAACTGCCTAAATTAACTGCAATAACAATGATGAATAGACAGAAGCTACAGCTTCTCTTGTTTTGGAAACACAAGGTCAAAGTACTATATTTATAAATAAATTTTATTTTGTAAGAATAAGCATTCTGCATTACAGAACTCCAGCCAAGTCAGGGAAGTACTTTGTTGCCATGGATAGCCAAACGTATTTCATTATTGAGCTCACTCAGGGGAAGGATACGTTTCGTTGTTTGTTCTTTCCAGAAGTCTGAGACTCAAGGGAGTTATCATTCTACATTAAATCAAAAACCTCTAAACACCTTCATCGTAATGAAAAAATCTTTCACAATGGACAGTTTGAAAGATGTAAAAGTTATTCTCTGTCACTGAGATTTTATGGGAAAAGCTGGTTCTAAGCACTACCTTTCTAAGCTTTCCAATAAATCAACACTATTGAAAACATTTAAAAGTGTCAGTGTGGCATAGAAATTATCCCCGTAGAAAATTATGATTTTTTTTCCTTTCTGTTGCTTCGAGAACACTTGACAATATTGCCAATGCCTGCCGCTCCTCCCAACCTTATAGCAGATGTGAATAGAATCATATATTGGAAAACATGATAGCTGTGCATCCATAAGAAAGTCTTATCGAACAAAATGCATTAACATTTCCTAGCTGCATTGGGATTTATAGTAAATCACCAGGAATCATATTCTGTGAGATTTAAAAGAGACTTAGAATCTCCTGATTTAAAAGACTTAAAGGGGAACAGCTCTGGGGGATTTATAGAGTTTTCAAATTTGCTAATACTGGAAATGTTATTATTCTCGTAAGTCTTTATTAAGCAAAATAAATAACGTCTTTTATCTTTCCAGTGGGAAATTTTAAGTTCTAGAGGAAAGTACTATACAAGGTATAAATGTTGCTTTAACATTCCAACTTCTTCAATTGAAGAAGGTGGCTAATGACATGCTAATGTTTAATTCTTGTAAGAGACCCGTTCATGAAGGCTCATTTATGTTTGTCTGATTTATGAGTTAATCCTGGATCAAATAAAAATTGGTAGGTAAACCTAGATAAATATATGGAATAATTATTCTACAAACACCTTGCAGTGAAATATTAAAATGCTTGGACATTTCTGAATCTTGGGATAGTCAAATTTCCCAGAGGGAAGCTAGTCCCATATTTCTCAAGTGCTTTAATTATGAGCTTGATTTTAAACAAAGACATGAGAGAAAGTTTCTGCCTTGTCATTAAATTATTGAGTTGGAAGAGAATTTAGACCATTAGGTCCAACTTCCTAATCTTACACATGAGAAAACTGGAACCATGATTTGACCAAGGTTGTAAGATGCAAGGTGCTTATTTCATGGGAAAAACACTGATAGTTACATTTGAGCCAGCTGACAATGACTTCTGTGAATTCTCCCACCCCCTCCCGAATTTTGGCCTATTGTTTGGAAAATGAAAGGTTGGTTTGAGAAAAAGAGATGTTAGGATTTAATGTGTAATATGTATGAATTCAATAATTTCCTATCAGGTGTGTGCAAAGTAGAACTTTTTCTAAGAACTTATTTTCCTTTTTGAGTCTTTATTACTGCTCATCAGCAGAAAGTTGAAATCTTTTATTTCTACATATTCCAGTCACTTCTAGTTTAAAACATAATTGTTCTCAGGTCCATCAGATTCAGATATGTTTTTATAGTCCAGTTTGGGTATTATTGACTCAGTCACTGGTTGGGTCCCAGCACTGTTCCTTTGAAAACTCTCTTTTGGACTTCCTGCCTGCCTGCCTTGCTTTCCCACAGCATTGATGATGTTATAGTAAGGCACCTGCAATGGAGGACCAAGCTGGACATGCTTGTGCAAATCCTGGCTTGGTTTTTGGTGCAGATCATAACTTACCGCTAGTTCTTTGAAAAATGACTCTCCCGGTTACCCTATTCATAAGGCACTTGAGTTAATTGTGGGACACCTGGCTGCCTTGTTTCTTATGCTTCTAGCAAATCCATGCCAACGCCAATGTGTGACCCTTTTACCTTCTTGTGGGGCTGGGTACCTCTACTATTCATGCTCCCAGTTACCATTTATGTTTTTATTCTTTTTAAAAATGTTTATTTTTCAAAAGCGAGAGAGACAGAGCGTGAACAGGAGAGGGGCAGAGAGAGAGAGAGGGACACAGAATCTGAAGCAGGCTCCAGGGAATGAACTGTCAGCACAGAGCCCGATGCAAGGCTTGAACTTGAGATCATGATGCCAGCGGAAGTTGGATGCTTAACTGACTGAGCCACCCAAGCGCCCCTCCCAGTTACCATTTGAAAAGGATTCTCTGGTCTCAAAGCACTGCTGGATCTTTCCATAGCTGCAATGGAAAGAGAGAGTTCAGACCCAGACCATGCAGAGGTCCTTTCTGTCCTTACATTTTCTGTGTACTTGTATCACACTGCCCTTTCTTTATGGTTCTCTTCCCTTAGTGCCCAGCACCAAAGGGCATGCCTGATGCTCTAGCCCATAGCCGACTCCTATGGGAACAAGGAGACCATTGAAATTTCTAAACTCTTGGTCTTCAGGAATCCCAAAATTTCATGAGTAGGCTAGTTGAATGCTACCCTCTATTGGATTTGGACAAACACCTTCTTTCTCCAATTTGTCTAGGTTCAAACAACCTTTTATCTCTTGAGTTGGAAAAGGCCAAAGTGTTAGTACTAACTTATTCACATCCTTTATGGATTTAGGGCCTGACAGCCAGTGGTAAAATCCTACTTGAATTTACCTATTTTAGAATATATATATTTTTGTATCCTACAGCTTCTGCAGTAATCTGTGCCCTTTTGGTTTAGCCACGAGAAGAGAGGAGAAGTCTGCAGGGAGTCTGGGAGAATAAAAAGGGAAATTTTTATTGACATTTTATTTTCCCGTGGCTTTGGATGATCCAGTACACGTCGGCAGAGAAAAGTAACTGTTATATACAATTGTAAAGATTCCACTGCCTATATGCCTAATACCATTGATTAAGTGGTTTAGAAGATAATGGGAAGAGCATAGATATTTTCATTTTATTTCATGAAACAGCTTTAAAAATTTTTTTAATGTTTATTTATTTTTGAGAGAGAGAGAGAGAGAGAGAGGGAAAGAGAAAAACAGGGCGCAAGTAGGGGAGGCGCAGAAAGAGAGAGAGACACAAATTCCAAAGCAAGCTCCAGGCTCTGAGCTGTCAACACAGAGCCTGATGTGGGGCTGGAACCCACAGACTGTGAGATCATGACCTGAGCCGAAGTTGGATGCTCAACCAACTAAGCCACCCAGGCACCCTGAAACATCTTTGAAAGATAAAAAATAGGTGGGCTTAGATACTAAGGGAGGATTTTTCAAACACTACCCAAATTACACTAAAAGTAGATCATGTCTTGGGACACTTGGGTGGCTCAGTCGGTTAAGAGTTCGACTTCAGCTCAGGTCATGATCTCACAGTTCGTGAGTTCAAGTCCCACATCGGGCTCCATGCTGATAGCTTGGAACCTGGAGCCTGCTTTGGATTCTGTGTCTCCTCTCTCTCTCTGCCCCTCCCCTGCTTGCACTCTGTCTCTCTTTCTCTCAATTAAAAAAAAATTAAAAAAAAAAAAAAAGTAGATCATGTCTCAACCCAGGATGGCTGACCTACCAGCATGATGCCTTTTACAAGTCATGGTCAACATTTAGTGAGCTCTTGCTATTGGCCAAGCACAATTCTAAGTACTTTATGTATATTCAATAATTTAATCCTCATAACTCTTTGAGATAGCTTTGTTATTTTACCCTTGCCAGTTTATAGGTGAGGACATTGAGGCTCTGGGGGGTTAAGTAACACGCAAGTATATCTGCTAAAGAGTGGCAGAGCTAGTATTAGGCACCGAGGTACATGTGCTTCTAACCACTAGACAATACTACCAGTTTCTCCAAGATACTAAACCTAACCATCAAGATTACTTATACCAACCTGAGAGTTAGGTGTGAAGAAGGCAGCACAACCACCCTGTAATGCAGTTCCTTTGCTGGGCCTGGCTGAAAGTGTCCCACACTATTCCTGTCTCAAAAGGGTGGTGACCCTTATTATCTGTATATTTAAAAATACGGTTCTGGGACCCATACAGAATTAATTCAGCAGGTTGGATTGGAGTTCTGGGATCCCCATACTGTGATAGGGCCCAGATGGTTCTAATATTATGCAGGTTTCTCTCTGGAGAGTGCTGGGTCTCTCTAGTTCTGGTCCCTATGCAATGCTTGTCCACATATTTCAGAGGAGGAATCAGCAGGACAAAGGCTCTAGGGTGCAGTGGGAATAAGATTTGCATGTTTAAAAATCAAGATAAAGGCCAGTGTGGCTGCAGCTAGGCGAGAAGTGGGAGAGGAATAGAAAATGTGATCATAGGGGGTCAAATCACGTAGGACCTGATAGGCTATAGTATGAGGTTTGCATTTAATTCCATGTAAAATGGAACACTAGGGGAACTTTTATGCAGGGACTGACATGGTCAAACTTAACGTCTTAACCATCAAATGAAATTCAAGCAGGTTTTCAAAATAAAACATTTTCACCAGGCTCTCCATCTAAGAGGAAATCGGCATCTGGACTGCTTTTCCTAACATATTTAAATTTCTTTAGATATTTATTTCTACAAGATTATTTTTATCTCGTGTTTCATATATAATATCATAGGCCACCCTACTGAAAAACTCTGACAAATATTTAATTCTTTTTTGCTGTTTTTTTTTTTTCAACATAAGTTTGCAAATTCTATTCTTTAAGATTCATGTTCTGGAATTTGTTGTATTCTATTTCTGCTGGAACAAATTACCACAGATTTAGTGGCTTAAAATAACATGAACGTATTCTCTTACAATACTGTAGGCCAGAAGTCTGATACAGATCCTACCGGGCTAAGACAGAGGTGTTACTGGGGGGCTTCTGGGGAATTGCCTTTCCTTGCTTTTTCCAGCTTCCGGAGCCACCCACATTCCTTGGCTCTTGGACCCCTTCTTTCACCTTCACAACCAGAAGTCTTCATCTCCCTGACCATTCTTCTGTGGTTACGTCTCCCTTCTCTGTTTTAAGCACTCATATGATTAGCAACACTCAGATAACACAGTATAATCCCCCTATCTCAAGGTCCTTAACTTAACCACATTGGCAAAATCCCTTTTGCCACGTCAGATAACATATTCATTGTTTTTGGGGATTAGGATGGGGACGTCTTTGGATGGAGCATTATTTTGCTCACCGCACTGTGCTTCTCCTGAAAAGAAATTGCCTTCAGATTCAAATTTTTATAAAAAGTTCAATGTAATATAAAAGTTAGGAGCCTGTTTGGATCTGGCATTCTGAATGGTGATTTCTCAGTGAGGTTTTCTTCTTTTTCTCTATGAAATCAACAGAATATTTCATCATTTTCTGAAACCTTTACCAGCCCTTTTATGCCTTAAATGTGTACAGAAGCTCCTATATTACACATAAATTGTTTTTCTTTCAATTGTTTCCTCTCCCCAAGTATTCGTTCCTTTTATTTGTGCGTTATCTTTATGTCAAAGCATTTCTCAACTTGACATTTTCTTTCCAAGGTTTTAGCCTCCCATTACACAGGCTTTTTATTGCTTCACGGGAGAAACTTACCACAAAGTTATTTTTATTCCCTACCTGATTACTTCACTTTCTGACACCAACATTATTTTAACCTCTAAAAAGTACAGATGCTTCATATGATATTTATTCGTAAGAGGTCATAGATACAGACAATTAAAATTCTGTTGGTGTTCGTGGTAAAGTGTCAGCTTTAAAATTGACAGATTTATGTTGATCTTATTTAAACATATACCTACATACATATGTATATATTTTATGAACTTTCACTTGTACGATCTTTCCACTGTCTTATGACCTGGTGGCTGATTACCTGTGAGATAGACTGCCAAGAATTTAAATTTTGACTTAGAGATTAAGTACAGGTAGAAAGGGTTTGAAATGTACAATCACCAACCGATTATAACTCCTATTGATATATATTTCCAAAGACTGTACAAGCCCGTTATATTGGAGTTCCTATTAGCTCCTTCACACAGAGATTTGGATTTAGAGCTATAGCTCTTTAAGCAAGACTTAAACTTGAAAAGTACATGATGGCACGTTTGTAGGTCTATTCCACTTAGCAGGAAGGACCAAAAAAACTTCTTATAGGTTTTGTCGTTTCATTTGCTCTGTCCCTACATTTTTGTAAATGTTATGGCTGTTCTTTGACAAGTCTCTAATTTTTCAAATAGAATGACTGTTCATGAGAGGATTTCAATCTTCAGCACTTGGCTTTTCTCTTTCTTCCTTCCTTTCTTTCTCTTTCTTTCTTCTGAAATATGCAGCTTAAATTGTGCAAATGCCAGTGTGAACTCAGCTACTCAAATTCAAATATCAAACAAAGTCTCCTTAATTCCTATGGTATTTCATTTCTGCTCAAATCCCCAATTTTTAGGTCACATTTGGGGAACTCTGCTCTTCCTCCTCTTCAGCTTGAGGGATAGAAGACTCTAGTTTCTGCATCAGTCTTGGGGGGACAACATTTTTTCCTCTAGTGTTTCTGCCTTTGTATCCAAGTTTTGAATTACAGTTAAGTTTTCTCACAGGGTTAGTCGTATATTCTGAATCTCCCAGGAGGTGGGGTGTGTTTCAGGACAGCTGATAAAGGAAGATGGCATAATCACTGTGTTGGGCCACCGGGGAAGCTGAGTTATAGGAGTGGCTTTTAGAGAATCTATTTTCCTAATCTCTGGATTAAAACATATGAATCTTTTGAAAAGTATATTTCAATATAAACTAACCTAATTCAGGAAAATATCCAGGACTGTAAAATAGTTACTGGGTAAATTTGAAATGATGTTATGGCTCAGTTTGTGAAAATATTCAGGGCAACTTACACCAATTTGGAAATATCATATTTGCAGACAAATGGCACAAATATATCACAGGCCTAAAAATTGGTTTATAAAACAATCTAAACATTGCACGCAGAGTCAAGATATTTTCAGGATGTGCTTGAGGGAGTGCAAACCTTCATTTCATGGAAAAATAAAGAACTCAGTGCTAAGGAAATTGATGTTATGCTAGAAAGTTCCCTATCTGAGATATGTATACAAGCAGTGAAGGGGAAAAGAATGCCATCTGTCTAACTCTTGATTTCCAAGTGTTAAAAACAAAAGTCTAGACTGTAATGGGCATACGTCAATATTTTAATACTTCTATTAACAATGTTAAGATAATTATTAAATACTTGAAAATTGATTGGGTGAAAGACTGTGTATTTGCTGTGGAGTATTTAACGTTGAATCTAACATGGCCTATGCACTCATGGCCATTTAATTGGAGAGAAAATGCATGCATGAAAATAATTACTGAACTTGGTTGAGAATGTTTACTGCCACCAGGAGGGTAGAGTTCAAATTTTGTAGGACTTTAGAGGACAAATGGTTACTTTCAACTGGTTTGGAAAAAGATTAGTGGCATTGGTATTTCAAATGGGCCTTGAAGGTTAGCTATACATCTGGGCATTGAGAAGGAACAATACAGGGGAGGCTTGGGATTTGGGAACTGGTAGAGGATGTAGTTTAGCTTCAAGTGTGGAAGAACAGAGGGAGAAGCAGGACACACATCCCAAACCTGCCCTCCTTAGGTCTCATCTCATCTGAAGATGCCTTTTTACTGATTTGAGAAGTATCCATTTTTCTTTTGAATTAGTTTCCTACATTAAAAAACCAGGAGTTTTTATACAAAAATACAGATTTCTGGCTTTTCCTAAGACATGGGTCCATGTTGTCTTAAGTGGTCAGCTCTCTTCAGATGCAGCTATGGTCTCCCTTTTTTTTTTCTACCCCAGGACCACTTTACCCAATTATGTGCCCACTTTGTCTCCGTTGGGGTTTGAGATCCCCTCACACTGAGTGAGGACCAGATCATTAAGGGTCTTGTAGGAACAAACTAGTAAATTTAACTTTATCTTCCCCCTGTAGAAAATGGTTTCTGAGGAGAGGAGTGACATAAACAGTGGTTCAGAAATATCTGTCTGGGAGCTGGCTTACAGATGGATGAGAAAGGGAGAATTAGATGTGGAGGGAACAATTAGGAAGCTACCACATGAGTCTGTGAGAAATCATGAGATGAAACTAAGAGAGTGTCTAGTCAGAGGAATTATGAGAACAGGATTTATAATTTTGTGGCTCCATATATATATGGAGAGAGGGAAGAATGCAAGTGTTTTATTTTTCTCCATCTCTGTCTTCTACATAGCGCCTACATAGGATTAATTTGTGCTTGAGAGAGATCAGAGCAAACAACTATCTGAAAATTTGGCATATTTATTATAAGTATGCTAAGGATTTTGTTCATATATTGTATAGAATCTCTTCAGGAGAACCCAGGAAGTAAATTTTTCTGTGGCTTTGCTATTAGGAATGGGGATGTGTATACTGAATGTATATACTGAATAGCTGTGTGGCTTTTCTTTATGGGCACGATGTAACTACTCAGATTTATTCTTTCTCACTGGTGAATATAGAAAGGTCAGAGCCACACGTGTGACCACATTGATTTCACTACATGCACTTATGTACTTAATTTCATTCTTAAGTTTTTTTTCAAGAAAACAAAGTAATTTTTAAAATATGCTTTATTTTGTATTCAAGTATAATCAACATACATGTTATATTAGTTTCAAATATACAACATAGTGATTCAACAATTTTATACATTTCTCAGTGCCCATCAAGGTAAGTGTTCTCTCTCTCTTTTTTTTTAAAGTTTATTTATTTTGAGAGGGCGAGAGAGCAAGGCAGGGTGGACAGGGGGAGAGAGAGGAGAGACTGCCACAGGAGTCCAACACACGAACCGTGAGATCATGACCTGAGCCAAAACCAAGAGCCAGATGCTTAACCGACGGAGTCACCCGGGTGTCCCAAGGTAAGTGTCCTCTCAATCTCCTTTGTCTAATTCATCCATCCCCCTACCCACCTTCCCTCTGGTAACCCTAAGTTTGTTCCCTATATTTAAGAATCTGTCTTTTTGTTGGTCTCTTCTCTTTGTTCATTTGTTTTCTTTTGTAAATTCCACACATGAGTGAAACTGTATGGCATTTATCTTTTTCTGACTGACTTATTTCACTTAACACCCTTTAGGTTTACCCATGTTGTTGCAAATGGCAAGATCTCATACTTTTTTATGGTGGAGTCATATTCCAGTGTGTGTGTGTGTGTGTGTGTGTGTGTGTGTGTGTGTGTGTGTCTTCTTTGTCTATTTATATATGGATAGACACTAGGCTGCTTTCATATGTTGCCTATTGTAAATAATGCTGCACTAAACATAGGGGTGAGTATATCTTTTTGAATTAGTGTTTTTGTTTTCTTTGGGTAGATACTCAGTAGTGGAATTACTGAATCATGTGGTAATTCTATATTACTTCTAAAGACTCTACAAAAAAAAAAAACCTAAGTGAATTCAAGTAAGCCATAGGATATGAAATTAATTTACAGATAATAATATGCAAACATGTTGCATTTCTGTACACTAATAATAAAGTAGCAGAAAGAGAAATTAAGAGAACAATCCCATCTGGGGTGCCTGGATGTCTCAGTTGGTTGAGCATCCGACTCTTGGTTTTGGCTCAGGTCATGATCTCATGGTTTTGTGAGTTCAAGCCCCACATCGGTCTCTGTGCTGGCACCAAGGAGCCGGCTTGAGATTTTCTCTCTCTCCTTCCCCCACCCCGGCCCGCCCCCACTCACACTCCCTGTCTCTCTCAAAATAAATAATAAAAAAAATTCCATTGACTATTGCACCAAAAATAATAAAATACCTAGGAATAAACTTAAGCAAAGAGGTGAAAGACCTATACTCTGAAAACTGTAAAACACTGATGAAAGAAATTAAAGATGACACAAACTAATGGGAACATATTCCATGCTCATTGGAAGAACTAATTATTAAAATGTCCATACTACCCACAACAATGTACAGATGTAATATAATCTGTATCAAAATAGCAACAACATTTGTCACAGAACTAGAGAAAATAATCCTGAAATCTGTATGGAATCACAAAAGACCTTGAAGAGGCCAAGCAATCTTGAAAAAGAAGAACAAAACTGGAGATACTGCAATCTCAGATTTCAAAATACACTACAAAGTTGCAGCAATCAAAACCACACGGTACTGCACAAAAATAGACACACAGATCAATGGAACAGAATAGTGAGCCAAGAAATAAACCCATGCTTATATGGTCAATTAATCTACAACAAAGGAGGCAAGAGTATGCAACGGGAAAAAGAGTCTCTTCAACAAATGGTGCTGGGAAAACTGGACAGCTACATGCAAAAGAATGAAACTGGGCCACTTTCTTGCATCATACCTAAAAATAAACTCAAAATGGATTAGAGACCTAAATGTGAGACCTGAAACCATAAAGTTCCTAGAAGAAAGTGTAGGCAATAATTTCTTTGACACTAGCCATTGAAACATTTTTCTAGATATGTCTCCTTTGGCAAGGGAAACAAAAGCAAAATTAAACTTTTTGGATTATACCAAAATAAAAGGCTTCTGCACAGTAAAGGCAACCATCAACAAAACAAAATGATAACCAACTGAATGGAAGTAAACATCTGCAAATGAAATATCTGATAAGGGGTTAATATCCAAAATATTGAAAGAACTTACAAATTTAACACACACACAAAACCCCAAATAATCTGATTAAAAATGGGCAGAGGACATGAATAAACATTTTTGCAAAGGAGACATGTAGATGGCCAACAGAAACATGAAAAGATGCTGAAGATCATTAATCATCAGGGAAGTGCAAATGAAGACACAATGAGATATCACTTTATACCTCTCAGAATGGCTAATCTTGCATAAAAACCAGGAAATAACAGGTGTTGGTGAGGATGTGAGGATAAAGGAACCTTAATGCACTGTTGGTAGGAATGCAAACTGGTGCAGCCACTGTGAAAGACAGTATGGTGGTTCCTCAAAAAATTAAAAACAACAACCCTTTTTTTAAATTAAAAAAAATTCCTTTCATTTTATTTTATTGTTTTTACTACTATAAAAGTTTTAATGTAATTTCAAGGTATTTAAATTTTTTTTAATGTTTATTTTAGTTGAGAGAGAGAGAGAGATTGGTGGAGTGGCAGAGAGAGGGACACAGAATCAGAAGCAGGCTCCAGGCTCTGAGCGGTCGGCACAGAGCCTGACATGGGGCTTGAACTCAAAAACCGTAAGGTGGTGACCTGAGCTGAAGTTAGACACTTAACCGACTGAGCCACCCAAGCTCCCTATGGTATTTTAAAAATTACCTTACATCCTTTAAACATTTTTAATTTTAATGTTTAGACACAGAATCTAAAGCAGGCTCCAGGCTCTGAGCTGTCAGCACACAGCCTGATGCAGGGCTTGAACCCACGAATGTGAGATCATGTCCTGAGCCGAAGTCAGATGTTCAACAGTTGAGCCACCCAGACTCCCTGCCTTACATCTTTTTTAGAGCACTGTAGAGTATAAAAGGTATATTATAATAACATTAATTAAATTCATGTTTAAATTAAGCCTGAATTTCCCCTTTTGTGACTTTACAAAGATCAAATAGAAAGGTAACTGGATTTGATACAAAGTAAAATAAGTGAAATATTTTATGAAGATTCTTAAGGTTTGAAAACCCAGGAAATATTCATTGACAAAAGACAAGCCAAGAAATGTTACTCAGAAATTGGACAATATTAAAGATATGTTAATCCAGTTAGTACATGATTAGAAGAAGAAATCTTATTCCATCATGAAAGAATGTTTAAAAATACACATATTCTAGCATTAAGATGGTGTTCATTCTGATTTGTATACAACTTTGTCCTGAAGTTATGCCTGGAAAACTTTTTCCGGGCTTGTGAAAGAAAACAGAGTCATTGGCTGTGACTCAAAAGTAGATTAAGGACGATAACCCACTGAATTCAGACATCTTGCTAATAATTAGATGCTAATTTGGTAGTTCTATTCCTTGAATGTTTTTTTTGTTTGGATTTTTGAACAATTATTTATGTTCTTTCAACAACTTTTTAACATTCTGAAACTACTGAAATGAGTAGAACATATTTCTTGACCTCAGAATGGAAAGGCGTTGAACCATAGACCGTGATGAAAGTATGCAGAGCAAAACATTAAGCAGATGGAAACAATTCAACATGCATTTTTTTATTTTATATAAGGAAACTAATTTCACTTTCAAGGACTGGAAAAATGTGTTATTATCTATTTTATTTGAAACTAATACATCTGATAGTATTCCAGTTTATAGAAAACAGCATTAGACTGGGAGTCAGGCTTATTCCAGATCAACCTCCAATTGGCTCAATGACATTAGGCAAATTGGTTAATCTATCTACAATTTATTTTCGTTTCTAAAATGACATTGGTGTCTTTGAGCTAGGCAATCTCTTCCAATTCTGACATTACGTGATTTTCATCTGTATTATTCATATGTGGCTTAAAAAAAAATTCACACTGGATGAGTCTTCTCTATGCATGAAAAGGTCCTTTTCGTTCGAGGCTTTAGTTTTAAAGGGCTGCCTCTTGGTTTTACATTTGTCCCTTGCTTTGTGCCTGCTTATTTTAAATTTGACTCTATCACCGACAGCTTTATAAAGTGAATGGAAATAGATCATGCTGAGGAGAAGGAAGATTGATTAAAGAGAAAGGTGAAAAAGGCTGAAAAAGAATAAAAAGAAGCTGAGAAAATAGTTAAGACAGTAGCAAGAAAGGAATGAGAACCATAGCCTCAAAACCTTTTTGATTCAGGAAATATTTCTGCACTTTATCAGTTTATTTAGAAGGAACTCTTCAGATGAATTTCCTCAGACAATTTCTATGTGTCAAGAACCAAGGGTCAAAGGTATTTGTCTCATTTTACTCTCCCTTTTGCTTATCTTATGCCTCTTATTGACTAAAATTCTAAAAACAAATTTGTGTACTCAATTCAGCCACTCAGTATTCAAATGTATTCTTGTTAAATTTTTAGAGCTGATTCCTTTTTAAAAGTCATGATTGAAAAGCCCCTTAGCTTCTGGAACACACTGTCTCTTGTTTCTTATTCCACTTCCCTGAGGAACAGACTGTCTCTTCTTTCTCATTAGACCTCCCTGACGATTCTTTTCTGTTTCTGTTGCTGTCCCCTTCTCATTTTTGGGATGCACTGCCCCAGGACTATCACCCCAGGCCCCGCTTTATTCTTATCTGCTCTGATCCTCAGGTGACCCCATACTGCTGTATGACATACCATCTATGTGCTCAAAGCTCAATTGTCAGAAGTCCCATACAGAGACCGCAGGGAAAACCTGCTAATTATGCAACGCTGGTTTATTAAACTTGCTAAGCAAGGGAGTATCTCACCTTGACAGGGTCTCAGGGGTGTCTCAAAAGGGAGACATAGGGAAGGGCACTTACTGGGATTTAAGAATTGGAGTTAGTCATATGGTAGTTTTAAGATGGAAGCAAGTGAGTGTGTTTGGGCAAGAATTGATGAGAATTGAGTGAGTTGCTATTGAAATGCCTTTTTTTCAGAGAGGCCTTCCTTGATTATCTTATATGAAATAGAGCAACTCCATTCCAACTTTCTATTCACTCAAACTGCTTTATGATTCATAGCACTTTTCATCACTTGGCATATTTTATATCGATTTATTTTTTATCGTTGGACTCCTTCCGCTGTTAGGTAAAGTTCCACTAGGGCAGGGCTCTCACCTGTCTGGCTCACTGCCAGATCCTTCGCACTTAGAACAAAGCCTAATAAGCATTCAATGCACATTTGTGGAACAAATGAATAAATGGTACTCTTAATTAATGCTAGCTGTAATGACTACTTTTTCACTTTTAATTATTTAGTAATTATTTCCAAGCTTAAATTTGTGATTACTTCTGAATCCATTTCAAAGGCTACAAACAGTCAGTGTGTCCCTAGCAGGGGCTCCTCTGAATGCCAGCTTGTGTCAGTTTGTCGCTGGGGTCTCCTTTTCCGACGGTGTTAGTTCCATGGCAGCAGTTAGTGGACAGGAAGGATTTGACCTCTTGCTTTTCTTTGACAGTCGTTTTATTTTTATGAAACTCAGTATAAAAAGGGAAGCAAATGGCATTTCTTTCATTCTTCTCTTCTTTCCCCTTCCCATTTCTTATTTGCCTCCCTCCCTCCACTCACCTCTTTTTTCCTTTGTTCTTTTTTTTCTGAAGGCAGGTTGCTGGGTTAGCCCTTCACTTCTCCACTGAAAAACAATTTGATCTCCTTTTAGTTCAGAAAAATTTATCACTGATTTTGAGTTCTGCCAGAGCTCACCCAGAACTTTCTGAGAAGTACGTTTCGTGGTCAATACTTACATAAATTTGCAACTGGTTTACAACACATGGAACTGCGCCATGAATGTTGCAATTTGACAATGAGCAGCATGTGCCAGGAAAGTTTCACCTGATGTGGTGTAAGCCCTAGATGGTTTTTGAGGGTCTCCTAGAGTAGGATCTTGAATTGTATCTGAAGCTGCAAAGAAGCGAAAGATGGGCATCTTGCTTACAAAATTGTTTTTGGTGGGTTTTCTTTTGTTAAAAAATTTGTATAGCTTTTTTTAAGATAACATTTTTAATTGACATTCAAGTTTTAGTGGCCCTTAATTATTATTATTAAAATTTTTTTTTAAATATTTTTATTTTTGAGAGAGACAGAGAGAGACAGAGTGCGAGCGGGGGAGGAACAGAAAGAGAGGGAGACACAGAATCTGAAGCAGGCTCCAGGCTCTGAGCTGTCAGCACAGAGTCCCACGTGGGGCTGGAACTCATGAACCATGAGATCATGACCTGAGCCAAAGTTGATGACCTGAGCCAAAGTCGGATGCTTAACTGACTGAGCCACCCAGACACCCCTATTATTATTATTTTTTTTTAATTTAAATTTTAGTTAACATACAGTGCAATATTAGTTTCAGGAGAAGAGCCCAGTGTTTCATCACTTATATACAACACCCAGTGTTCATCACAAGTGCCCTCCTTAATGTTTTACATTTTTATCACTATAATACATACATAGGCCTAAAATATGTCTTAAGTCCCGAGAGGTTTACAATATTTGATATAGCAACAGCAACAGCCCCCACTGCCCTCTCTACTCTTCTGCCAAGTCTCAGTGCCCAGTGATAACTGCTTTGAACACTCAGGAGATTTTTCTAGTATTTACTTTTAGAAAATAATTTGTTTTTATTGCTATGTCTTGATTTATCAATTCTAGATTCTATCTCTTGACTTCCTATTATGGTTAGTGAGCACTTGGCTTTCCTTCATTGTTCATCCAAGTCTCTGCCCTTATCATTCCAATAGAGTTACATGGTGATAAAACAATGATCATTTATATTCACAGCACTCTGTAAATGCTATCCCCTGAAACACCAAGTAGTGTATTATGATTATATTTCTTTTCTTAAACAATGTTTTCCTTTTCCTGTAGTTAACAGCTATCCAGTTTCTTTTTTCCCCATAGTTAGCAGTTGCCTAGTTTGTTACTTGATAATTTTCCTTAATTTTTCAAATGTTTTATCAGCAATCCTACTGGGGACTTAGAGTTGGGTAATTCCAAGAAGCATCATTCTCTCTGGAGTTGTGTAATATTGTGGTATTGTAAATGTCTCAACAGTTTTTTCCAAGTCACTTATTGCATTTCCATATAAATTTTAGAATCAGCTTGTCAATTTTCATATATGTGCATGCACACACATACACACAGACCAACTAGAATTTTGCTTGGGATTGCATTAAATCTATACGTTCATTAGTGAAGCACTGACATCTTAACAATATTTAGTCTTCCAATCTTTAAACAAGGTATGTGTCTCCATTAATTTTGTCTTCTTTAATTTCTCTTGATATTGTTTTCTAGTTTTCAGTATAGAGGTCTTATGCATCTTTTGCCAGATTTATCTCAAATGGTGTTTAAATGATATTGTTTAAAAATTTTAATCTCTAATTGTTTGGTGCTGGCATATAGGAATACAGTTTATTTTCCAACTTGATCTGGCATCCTGCAAATTGCTAAACTTATTAGTTATAATGGCATTTTTGTAGATTTCATTAAATTTAACACATAGGTTATCATGTCAGCTGTGAAAAAAGGCAGATTTAATTTTGTTTCCAATCTGTATACCTTTTATTTTTCTCTCTCTCTCTCTCTCTCTCTTTTTTTTTTTTTTTTTTTACCTTATTTCACTGTATATAACAGCTAGTATGTTGAATACAAGTCCTGAGAGTGGACATCCTTGTGTTGTTCCTTATCTTTTTTTTTTTTTCTAAATGTTTGTTTATTTTTGAGAGAGAGAGAGAGCATGAGTCAGAGAGGAGCAGAAAGACAGGGGGACAGAGGATCTGAAGTGGACTTTATGCTGACAATAGCAGCAAGCCTAATGTGGGGCTTGAACTCATGAACCATGAGCCAAAGTCAGATGCTCAACCATTTGAGCCACCCAGGCACCCCATGTGTTGTTCCTAACCTTAAGGGTAGAACATTCAGTCTTTAATCATTAAGTATGCTTAATGGTAGGTTTTTCATAGGCACCCTTATCAGATTGAGGAAGTTTCCTTTTATTCCTTGTACGCTAGAGTTATTACAAGGAATAGTTGTTGGATTTTGTAAAATGTGTTTTCTGTGTCCACTGAAATTATAATATAGTTTTTCTTTTTGGTTGTTTAATATGACAAATTACATTGAATAATTTTAAATGTTAACCCAACCGTGTATTCTTGGGTTAAACCCCAATGGGTTGTGATAAATTATCTTTTTTAGGTATTGTTGATTCGATTTTCTAAAGCTTTGTTCAGAAATTTTGTATCTGTTTTCATAAGAAATATTCATCTGTAATTTTTTTTGGCAATATTTATTTTAGGTAGAGGTATTAGATTACCAGTGCAATGCTGGTCTGATAAGATTAGTTAAAATGTGTTACCTTATCTATAATTTTCTAGAACATTTTGTGCAGAACTGGTATTTTTTTCCCTTAAATATTTCTTCTCTTTCTTTCTGTTTTTTTTTAAGTTTATTTATTTATTTTGAGAGAGACAGGGAGTGGGCACATGTGTGAGCAGGGAGGGGCAGAGAGAGAAGGAGCCAGAGAATCCCAAACAGGCTCCAGGCTCAGAGCTCTACATGGGGCTCCACTCCATGAACTATGAGATCATGACCTGAGCAGAAATTGAGAGTTGGACACTCAATCGACTCAGTCCCAGATGTTCCTTTCCTTAAATGTTTCTTAAATATGTCTTCAAATTTATTATTTCACCAGTGAAGCAATCTGAATCTGGAGTTGTCTTAATTTAGAAATTAAATTTTCTGACTAGATTTGGGGCTGACATTATCTAGTTCTTTTTAGTGGTCTTTAGCAGTTTGTGTCATTCAAGGACATTTTCCATTTTATATAAGTTTTTGAACTTACTGGCATAAAGTTATTCATAATATTCCATTGTTATTCTTTTAATATCAGTATAACTTATAGTGATGTCACTTTTTCAATTCTGAAATTGTCAATTTGTATATTATTTCTTTCTTTTTTCCCCTTGATCAGTCTGTCTGGCAGTTCATGAATTTTATTAATCTTAAAGTGCATTTCCTATAAACAACATATATTAGATCTTGCCTTATTTAACTAATATGACAATCTCAAACTTTTAATTGGTGGTATTTATATTTAATGTGGTTATTGATATGGTAAAATTTAAATCTATCATCTTATGATTTATTTTCTATTAGCTTATGTGTTCTCTGTTATCTTTTTCCTCTTTTATTACTTTTGAATTATTTTTCATGATTCCATTTTACCCCCTTTTTTGGCTTATTAGCTACAACTCCTTCTTAAATTTTTGTTATTTTAGTGCTTGCTTTTTGGGTATATCAGTCTGCTATTAAGTGATAATATATCACCTTCCATATAGCAGAAGATCCTTGTAGTAGTATTGTTACAGAACCAGGCTGGAACGCTGGCAGGAAAACCAAGTGGAACTCAGAGACCTTGGTGGATTGGAGATTTATTTAACACTGGCGGACTCAGAGGAGACCGTTTCTCCAATGATCTGAGAGCCGAATGCAAATGGGAAGGCTAATTTATAGCTGTCAGCTTCCATATCTGTGGGGTTTCGTGCACGTGGCAAACAGGGCAAGAAGAACCCGGAAGAGGCGTCTCCAAGCTAGAGACCAGAGCTTGTTTTAGTCCCGTCGGCCATCTTATGGTGCAAAACTTTATTCATTTTCCCAACATTCTCCCCTTTGATGCCTTATTAAAAATCTTTTATTAGGCATTACTTTTTAGCTCTAGGAATTTGTACCCTTGGAGGGCTAAGATACATGCTGCAGTTTGGCAAGCAGCAGTGTTTTCAGTAAAATGTACCAGGGTATTTATTATACAGGGACTGATGGTCACAAGTACAATTATGGAAAGGAGGGGCCCTCCCAGGGCAGGGAGCCAGGATGTCCAGTCTGTGAGATCCCATACTGTCCATTGACTGATATTTTCCTGTTGTCTACAGTGAATTCTTTCCTTGAGTTCCTTAACCTTAGTCCTGATTATTCCTGATTGGTTTACAAATAACAACATTCCTCCCCAGAAAGATACACGTCCCTCCTTTTTCTGAAGTGAGGAGGTTGAGGGCTCACCTATTTTGGAGGAACACTGCTGCCAGGGAGTTTATTTGGTTTCATCAGGTTACCTGGGAGTTTGCCATACGTTCCATGTCCAGCTTGTTGGTGCAGTCTCTATTAGCCCAACAATAAGAAGCAAGATCAGGTCTATGACACTGGGAAGGGGCAAGGGCTGGCAGAGTTGCATCCAAACCTCTGGGCTTCGGTCCACATGTTGATTCCTCAAGATTCTGCCATGCGCAGGCCAGCCAGCTTCCGGGGTGTGGCTGGAGCAGGGCTGGAGATCTCAGGGGCCAGTGTCTTTTTGAGGGTCGGTTTAAGCGGGTTGACTGGATCTGGATCACTTTGCCAGGTTGAGGGTTCCTCTGAGTTGGCCTTATGAACTCTGGAATGATGGACCCATGGGTGATAACCTGAAACTGAATCCTCTTTTTGGTTGTATGTCTGTGAAGTCCACCTCCAAGTCTTCGAAAGGGGCAGGTTTCTGGTAACTGTCAGATCAGGTTTAGGGAATACATGGTTTACATATTCAGAGACCCATCCTGTTTTCCAGTTGTTTAAATAATCATATGCCCATGGGGTCTTATTATTATCCCTACAGAATAACAAGCATAGAAGATTGTCTATACATGAAATACTGTGACAATTTTTCTGAAGTTTACCTCCAGTTGTCTAGTTTAGGCAAACAACAAACATTTCAAGATAATCATAACTAGAATTTAACATCCATAACAGTGCATTGTTGAAACATAGTTTTTCTCTCTAACCCCCCCCCCCCCCCCAGAGATAGCCAAATTGAGACCAATGCATTTGCAGAACAAGTCCAGTCTTAACAAACCTGGCCTAATTATTTACATAAGCTCAGCAAGAATAGCGATTTATCATGAGGATCTTTTAAAGTTTGCGTTGCTGGAACGTTTTATAAGGAATCTCCGGGTTGAACTTTTAATAGCCTCTCCAGGCCAGAAGCCAAGCCAAAAACTTGCCATCGGACAGGCCTGCAATACTTGTAGAATCGGGCAAATTCCTCCTCATGAGGTCCCCAAGGTATCCTGAGGTTTCTGCACCTGCCAGGAAGTGACCTTCTTTACTCACCTGGTGAGGCTGCTGGAACTCTGTAAGCAAGGTATCAGGCCAACATTTCCAAGGGGCTTTATGGCTCCATGTTTCATAAAGCCAACCTTAGTTCTTAAAGCTGTCTAGTCATATCTGAGTCTATGAATGTCACTCTCAAATATGACATTCCAGTCAAATCTTGGTAAAATAACCAGTATTTCCAATGGTGACCTGTTACAAGATGAAAAGATTCTTATTGAACTTATGCAAATAATTGTAATCGCCATGAAAGAAAGAATACTCCCTGAGAGTTTTCGAATTTCAGGGGGGTTATGTAGAGAGAAAAGATAAATGCTTCATTTGACAAATGAATACTTTATGACATTTCTGTATATCACAGATATCTTAAGAGAAAGTTTCCTTAATCTAGAAGAGCAAACATTAGAGAACCAGCAATATTTTCAGCAAGAATCACAAAACTATACTCTTTACTTCATTTTATCCTATGTTCCTAACTCTTGTTCAATTTGAATGCAGCTTTTTAGTTCTGGAAATTCTTAACCATTTTAGTATTAATCTTAAATATATCGAATACCCGTATTTGTCCCCGAAATCCTTTTTATAAATTTCCTTGAAGAAGAAACACGTTTTGTGAGAGAATAAGAACAATTATAAATGACAAAATCTGAGAAATAGACATTGTTAAAGATCTGATGAGAGTTCATTATGATGCAATTGACAAAGAAATTCGGTTATTTCTGTGACACATAACATTTCAAGTAATCAGAATATTAAGCGATGACCTTACACCAAAACATTAAAACTTTAGGAATTGCATGTATATTTGGGCAGTTACAACATTTACCTGTGCAATACAACCTAAGGTTTACCATTGTGCTTTTCCAAGTAACTTAGCATCCCAAATAAAAGGGCCTAACTGATCAAAAAGACTTCATTTACCATTTAAATCCTGGGAAGTTTGTTAAAACCTTAGGAAGTTATAAGCACATCCTAAATAGGATTACAGATCATTACAAATCTTAAAACTTTATTTATTCAACCAAGGTGGCAATAAAAGATCCTAAAGGTGAATGTATAGCACTATATAGTTGTTACCGAAACCTAGCTCCTTTAACATTGAGAAGTTTTACTAAGTAATCCAAGACCTGATAAAGATGAAACCTAAAACTTTGGTTTCCTGGAAGACAAACCTTTGTTTGCATTGTCTTATCTAGAGCAGATCAACAGTCCAAGAAAACTTTGTCATTTGAGCAGAGAGAAAAGCAGAATTTCAACCTTATACCAGTGTACTTTTAAAATTCCATTCATCTCAACCTTAGTCCATCCTGAGCACATATAAAATTCCTTTCCAAAGATATCCCTTCATGAACCTTCTACAACTTTCCTTTGCCTTCAAACTTTGTCCCAAAGACATTTCTCTCCAAATAACCAGTCTCACTTAGGACAAAATTACTTTCTTTTACCCTCAATAAAAATGTATTTCCATTCCTTATATCTTTCTTACATACCTCCTACTTTCCTACCTACAGGGTTGCTTTCCTTATTTCCATCAGTCTTAAGTATACTTAGCAGAATTTTAACTCTTAGGAAACCTTAGTCCCCAGTTGAGGACTAAGTAACCGAGAGGTGTTTACACCAGAATTTTTTTAGATGGTAAATTCATGAACCAATTAAGTACAAAGCATGTTTTCCAATAGGTCCAAATAGCCTTAATTTCTCTGCAATAAGAACTTAAAAACACAAACCTATATTCAGTAATCAAAGCTTTAGCAATTCATTCTATTTGGAAAAGACCTAGATGTCCAAGGGGGTGCACTTTACTCCCTGACCTTGAGGATGGGAGGAGGAGCTAATGGTGCCTGAGGCATTAAGGAGGGTATAGGAACCAGTTATATAGACCACACCCAAGCTGGTGCAGAAACAGCAGGGGGAGAGGAAGGCGGAAGAGGCAAGGTGCCAGTAGAAGACAGAGAAGGAAAACTTTATTCAAAACCTTAACTCAGAGGAGGAGACGCCATGTTTTTTTCCACCAAAGTGGAAATATGGAGTCTACATCAGGACAGAGAAGACGGAATTTCCCAGAAACAAATGGATTTTCAGCAACTGCTTGGGAACATTCCTTAAGTCCCCATCCAGAGGTGGACTAACCACAGTTGGCTCCAATTATAGCTGTTAACCTGGGAAATGAGGGAGAATCCCTCACATCTATTAGGCAGAGGAACAGGGAGGGAGAGCCAGTGTCCCCTTCAGTCTGATTCTATCTTGGCCAGACCAATAAGGTCCCCTTCTCAAGGTTCCTCCTGATATTGGCTGTGTTTCTGGGACTGTCCCTTGTTGGGACATTCATTCTTCCAGTGTCCCTTCTCTTTGTAGTATGCACATTGGTCCTTTGTTAAGGGGGCTCTGGGCTTCCCTCCTTTTGGTGGTTGGGGTCTTCCCATCTTTGCAGTGTCTGTTTCTTTTAGTGTTGCTGCGAGAAGGGTGGCTTTCTGTTTTAGTCTTCTCTCCACTTCTCTTTTGGCTGCGACTTCTCTGTTTATGAAAACTTTATTGGTGACCTCTATCAGCTGAGGGATATTCATCCTGGCAAAGCCCTCCAACTTCTGGAGTTTTCTTCTGATATCTGGGGTAGCCTGTGCCACAAAAGAGGTATTTACCATTTGTTGACTTTCTGGTGCCTCGGGTCAAAGCGGGGAGGTATACACGGTATGCTTCACATAGTCTTGCATAGTAGTCTCCGGGAGACTTCCCAGGCTGCTGTGTGACTGATGATATTTTAGTCATGTTCATGGGCTTTTTGGCTCCAGCTAGGATTCCCCGAAGGAGGGCTTCCTGGTATTGTCGGATGTGGGCTTGTCCTTCTTCTGTGGTGAAATTTCATGTTGGGCGTTCTTCAGGCATGACAGCTTGAGCCCAGATGGCAGGGTCATTGATCCCTGGAGGTGCATGATCTTCTAGATACTGTCATGTTTCTCTCATTCTTCTTTTTCTTCTGTATTAAACAGAATACAGAGTAACTGTTGACAATCTTCCCAAGTTGGTTGGTGGGTCTGGAAGAGGGACTCCATCAAGTTGACCATTGCTTGTGGCTTTTCAGAGTATGATGGAATGTTGTGTTTCCAGTTGAGGAGGTCAGTTGTAGAGAAAGGTTGATATATCATGGAACAATGGGGCTGAACCGTTCCATCCTCATTCTGTCTTTCAGGCTCTCTTGTCTCCCTTACAGGCGTGTGGAGAGCGTTAGGTCTGGGTCTGGGGCACAGTCTGGCTTCTGGCCCTTGTTGAGGAGGCTTCTCTGGGTTGGGGAGGGGAAGAGAGTTGGGCAGTGGTGGCAGTGGAGGAAAGACAGATGGGGAAGGAGTTTCTAGCTCAGGGGCAGGGGGGAGGGAGTCCAGTGAGTTATAATGTGGCAGATGGATGGGATCTTCCTCTGGGTCTCCTGCAAACACTAGGAGAGTGGTGAGTTGCTTCTTTGGCTCCCTGGGTGAGTCTCTGGATAAAGAGGCTAAAACCTTTGCCTGGCTCTGCTTGCTATGGATGAATTGCACCCAAGGCGGAGGATTTTGGGCAATTTCAAGCCAGGAGTCGATGTATGGAAATTGATCAGGATGACCTGGGTTCCCAGTGACTATCAGCCAAACCTGCTGCACTATTTGAGCATCTAATGTCCCTTCTGGGGGCCATCCTACATTGAATATGGGCCATCCTAGTTCACAAAAAGTCCTTAACTTCCTGGGTGTCATTTTCACTTCGTAATCACCTGAAAATCCCTTCATAAATTTTTGAGCATGACTTCTAAAATTGTAGGCTTACTCTATTTTGATCCTATTATTAATTCCTTTCTTGTGTTCAGTGTCTTGGAGACAGACAAAGGGAGGGTATCCCCTTCGATGAGAGGACCAATCAGATATTCCACTGGTCATGTTCCCAAGGGAAACTTTAAGTGAGGCTTGGCCATAGCAGACTCAGCTTTGTGACTTGTGATAGGAGTCTGATCTGATGCTGCCCTGGACCATATGCCTTTCACCGTGAGGCAGGAGAGTCCACCCAGACTTGGTAGAATTTTGGGGACCTTGAGGGTGCCCATCCATGGAGCCACAAACTTGAGCTCAACTGGCAAGCCTGGCCAATCCCCGCGTTCACACTCACATACACACCTGAAGTTATTACATTCCTTCCCACAGAATTCCTACCTGTGAGACCTCTGAGGTCTCTGGGGAGTGATTAGGCCCCCCTTCCACTCTCGTGAGTGGGCCTGACTAGATTGGGCCCCAGCCTTACCGGTTTCGACGTCAGGTCCAGGTCCTCACCTGCCAAGTCTCCTGGAGTCTGGCGGGAACAGCAGAGTGGGGCCAGCCTGAGGTGACCTGCTGAAATTGAGGCCAGGCACACCTTCTCCCTAGTGATCCCTCCTTCCGTCACCACCTGGCTGTTCTCCCAAACCGGTGGCAACAATGGGCCAGCGCAGTTGGGTTTCCCGGTCAGGGAACCAAATATGTTACAGAACCAGGCTGAATGCTGGCGGGAAAACCAAGTGGTACTCAGAGATCTTGGTGGATTGGAGATTCATTTAACACCGGTGGCCTCAGAGGAAACCGTTTCTCCAACAATCTGAGTGCCCAATACAAACGGGAAGGTTAATTTATAGTTGTCAGCTTCCATTCTGTGGGAGGTTTCCTGCGCTCATAGCAAACGGGGCAAGAAGAACCGGAAGAGGGGTCTCCAAGCTAGAGACCAGAGCTTGTTTTAGTCCCATCTGCCATTTTACGGTGTAAAACTTTATTCATTTTCCCAACAGTATATACTTCCATTTCACTCCTTCTGACCTTTGTGCTATTGTTGTCGTGTATTTTACTGTTATATTTATTACAACCTCCATCATATGTTGTTTTTCTTTGTGTTTAAATGTTTAATTATATTTAAAAGAAATTAAGTAATATGATTAAGTCTTGTATATGAACCCATATAGCTAACATTTCCTGTCTTATTCATTCTTTTGTTCATTTCCATTTAATCTCATTTCCTTCTGCTTGAAGGAATTTCTTTAATGGTTTTTGTAACATAAATCTGCTGGTAATAAATTCTTCCAGCTTTTGTATGTCTGAAAATATCACTTTTGCCTTCATTTATGAGAGGGTTTTGTTGAGTATAGAATTTGTCTTCTAACACCTAGTGCTGTTTACTAAGAAATCAAATCACTTTCTAATTCTTGTTAAATGTATCTCTTGGAAGCTTTTAGGGTCATATCTTTGTCTCTGATGAGTGAAAATTTCATTGTGATGGGTCTTGGTATCTACCTTCTTGTTGATGAGGGAGCATAAGGCAAGCTGACACGCTGCACCCCCAACCCCTGTCCCAGGTGGGATATGTGTGATATTCCTCAGGCACTCCTGGCTGCCCAAGAACAAAGGAAAGGGGAAAACAAATAGTTAACTGACAGAGATCATAGTCATGAAAGACCGGAATCTCCATCAGTTTACATGTCTTAGTAAATTACAAGAAAGAGGCAATCTTATCAATAGCCCAACCTCCAGAAACCTATAAACTCAATTTCCTGCAGCCCCAACATCACCCTTCCCTCCACAGTGATATGGGGAACAAAGGAAAGAAGGAAATGGCAAATAAAAAAAACTTTCTTATAACCTGCAGCCCAGTGACAAATACTTGGGGCAAATACAGAGTATACCATTTCTGTAGGAACTCTCTACTGTTGTAATGTTAATGGCTTACTAGAGGGAAAACAACCTCAGCTTGACAATAGCAAGGCCTCCAGTATCTTAGCAGTCCTCTTTAGCCTATCAAAGTCCTTCTTGAGGCCTCCCTTTGCCTTTACCTCCCTGCCTCTGCAGTATATAACCAGTCACTCTTTGTAACCCCAGGGTCGCTCTTTCTGCTCATGGGTCCTATCCCTGTGCTTTAATAAAATCACCTTTTTTGCACCCAAGATGTCTCAAGAACTCTTTCTTGGCCATCAGCTCTGAACCCCCACCATTCCAAAACCCCATTATTGTGGGGGCAGGTTCCTGGCCTTTCTATCTAGAGATGGGAAACCTTTAATTCTGGAAAATATTGTGTCTCTTTAACAATTTTTGCCCTTCTTGTAACTCTTTTTTTCTTTCCTACAAGTATTAATTCAATGTTAGCATCCTTGATTGACTTGCTAAGACCTATTTCTTTCCTTAACAAAAAAATAGAATCTTTTTTTGTGTGTGTGACTTATTTTACATTCTGGGCAATTTTTGGGCAATTTGTCATCTGGGAAATTTCCTAAATTTTATATTCCTTTGTTTATACATATGTTTCTACTCTCAAATTTTTTTTTCTTTTCTGCTCTCATAGTTTTTTTTTAATGTTTTTAATTAAAAAAATTTTTTTTTGAGACACAGAGAGAGAGAGAGAGAGAGACAGAGACAGAGACAGAGACAGAGCATGAGTAGAGAAGGGGCAGAGAGAGAGGGAAACACAGAATCCAAAGCAGGCTCCAGGCTCTGAGCTGTCAGCACAGAGCCTGACGTGGGGCTTGAATTTGTGAACTGTGAGATTATAACCTGAGCTGAAGTCAGCTGCTTAACCGACTGAGCCACCCAAGCTCCCCTCTGCTCTCATAGTTTTCATGTTCAACAGTTTTTTCTGATTTTTTCTTTTAAACATTCTTTTCTCCTTTTTCTTTTTTGAAACTTTTGTTTTCTATTTCAACACATTTTATTAGTCTTTTATGGTTAGAACTTTTATTTTCTCATTGCTGTTTTGTCTATATAGATAGTTTTTACTATTTTTTTATCTATCTCAGTTTGATACCTTTCTTCGATTATTAGTGACCCTTACTTGGCTGACCGTTCATATTTAAGAGTGAAACACTAAAGAATGGAATGTTATCTCTTGAGTATTTGAGGGACATGTCGTTGTGTTAAGGTACTCTTCAGGGAACCAGTTTACTTTACTGGGGGGATTCCTAATGGTCAATGTGGAAAGATATGCTTATACGTTTTCTCTAAGGCCATTTCTTTTCTCCAGAAAAGAATTTTTCAATTTTCTTCATGGGAGAAATAGGTTGGCTGTAGGAATTTTGGGAAGCAGGAAGGGCTATGTTTGGCTTCTATGATTCAGACATAGACGTACTTTTAACGTCATGTTTAATGGTGCTCTTTACTATACTGATGTCCTTGGGTCCCAAACTTCTTCCTTTTTATTTCTCCTGAGAATAAAGCAGCACGCTCCTGTGGAAGGTGAGTTGGGGTGTGCAAATCACCCTGTAAGGGGGTGATACCCTGCACTATGTAATGGCGGGGGACGCTGGAGACCTGTCTGCTCCAAATACAGTAGTCAGCCAGTCCTATATTTTAGCCCTTGGTCTCTCTCCACAACTCTGTGGTACCCGTGTCATGGCACTATTCTCGGGAGCAAATTGGCTTGCTTCTTGGGTGTATCTCCTGCATGTGCTTGAGGCATAGCTTTTTTGTTGTTTTTCTGAAGCAGTTACTACGTTTCCACTTCACTGAACGTTTTTATCCGCTATTGTCTACACTTCTGTTCTCATTGTCCATGTGGGTTCATATATTTTGTTGTTGTTGTTTAAAAAAAAATCATTTTCAAGCCTTCACTGGAAGTTTAATTGGTTTTTTAAATGACTGTACTAGAGTTAAGTTTAAATTGCTCTAACAACTTCTGGCTATGTTTAAAAGGAATTCAGTCAGAGGAGAGGCAGTGAAAGAGTTTCTGTTGAGCATCTATCACGTTAGGTTTTGTATGTTAGGTAGCTTTATTCTCATTTAAAAGTGAGGAAACAAAGACATATTAAGTTAAATTTTCTCCAGATCGTACAAGAAAGAACCCAGCTTTATATAAGGATACAACTTCATATGTTTCTCTACATACCACAGTGCTTCCCAACTCCTAGGGAGACCAACCGGCCCAGTTGGGGATTGTCCCAGTTTTAGCATTGGGAAATCTCACATGCATGGAGTTCCCTCAGTCTGAGGCAAAATGGGTTGGTTCACTAATATCACAAGAGGGTTTTTTTCATGTACAAATTCCTGGGTCTCATCTTCCTAAGAATCTGACTTAGTTAATTTTGGGGTAGGATCTGGTATCAGCATTTTTTAAAAGCCAGAATTATTTGATTCAAATGTTCACAACCACTGCCTTATACCATTCTGCCACCTGACAGATCAACAGCCTGGATTCCATTGTCTTTTAATTTCTAGCTGGCATGCAAAGCACTAAATCCTGGGGTCATCAGTATACACAGCATAACAAAGAAGTAGCCTCTAGACTGGGGTGGTTGCTGGCCCACTGCTTGTTTTTGTAAATAAAGTTTTATTGGAATACAATCATGTTCACTATATTCTCTTTGGCTGCTTTCTTGTGTTGCTATAGCTGCAGAGTTGAGTAGTTTGAGACTCTTGGGTGTACAGATCTTAAAATATTTACACACTCCCTTTCACATAGAAAGTTTGCTGACTCTTGCTCCTGACCCTAACATGAATCAAAAATAAAAATAAAACAAAATGGAAAAAAAAGTCCCACCATATTAGAAGTACCATTGCACACTCAGCAAGAGAATTCTTCCTTTACTCAAGACATAGTTCTAAGGCCTGAGGTAGAAAGAAAATTGTGAAATGTACCCTGTCCCTTTCACATTTTTATGTGCATACATGTAACCTGGATATCTTTTATTTTTTATTTTATTTTTTATTTTTTTAATGTTTATTTATTTTTGACACAGACAGAGACAGAGCATGAGTGGGTTAGGGGCAGAGAGAGAGGGAGACACAGAATCTGAAGCAGGCTCCAGGCTTTGAGCTGTCAGCACAGAGTCCGACACGGGGCTCGAACTCACAAGCTGTGAGATCACGACCTGAGCTGAAGTCAGACACTCAACCGACTGAGCCACCCAGGTGCCCCTGACCTGGATAACTTTTAAAATGCAGATTCTGTTTCAGTAGCATGAGGTGGGGCCAAAATTCTGCATTTCTAACAGCTCGCCAGTGGTGTTAATAACGTTCTTGATCCAGCAAACACAGTGGAATGCCAGATATATAGATCACTGGGTGCTTTTCAGAGTGAAAGGTGAAATCAGCTCAAACCCTAAAAGCAGCTGATTGCCGCAGTAGAAAGAGCTATTGCCTATTGACCATGTATATAGACCAGGTAAATCAACGGAAAAACACACTACTGTGGGAAGGACACTGGGTTTGAATGTCACTTTCAACCAATGACTCTCAAAGTGCATTCAAGACACCTCAACAGCATTAAGAGATAGCTTCTTAGAGGGCTAGCTTCACATCGACTTCTGGGCCAGGAAATCCTTAGGAAGGCATAGGTTGCTGTGCTTAAGGTGTGATAAGTCAATTAATGAATATGTTCCCCATTTGCCAGAGACGGTTTCACTCTGATGCCCCGCAGGAGAGCCCAGGATCAGGAGTGCCACACACACCTGATATCACAAATTCAAAGAAAGTGTGACCCCATCCAGAGTAAAACAACACTTTTTTATCTAAAAAAAAAGAGAAAAGAAAGAAAAGAAAGCCAGCTTGGTGCTTAATTTTGCACTTGAATCTGTTTTTTCTTGTTTTTGTTGTTGATTTTGCTCTAAGTAGATATTATCTCCTATATCTTTATTTTAAAAACAAATTAAAAAATCTGTATTTATAGTAGGAAATTAGAAATAAAATATTAAGATATCCATAATCATACATATTATGCATGAACACGCCTATTTTCCAAAATCTTCACCCAAACTGGTTGGTACAGACTTTGAAAATAAGTTCAATAGATGAAAAGTGGCATCTTATTATTTTAATTGACATTATTTCAGCATGGGAATGTTGTTTATAGAAGAAATGTGTGCCCATTTAAAAAGCAGTCAGAAGTTCCTAAAGGTTTTTAAAAATTATTTTTAATTTTTTTATTTTAGAGACAGAGTACGAGCAGGGGCGAAGGGCAGAGGGAGAGTGAGAGAATCTTAAGCAGGCTCCCTGCTCAGTACAGAACCTAAAGTGGGTCTCAACCCCACGACCCTGGGATCATGACCTGAGCTGAAATCAAGAGTCCGACACTCAACTAGTTGAGCCGCCCAGATGCCCCAAAAGGTGTTTTTGTAATCCTAAGAGTTTGATATACATAAACTGATAAGTGTATAAGTACATACTCACATAACTATACTCATTATTCTGTGGCCTGCTTTGTTCAAGACCTGGATTTGACTGTGCCATTCATTAGTTGAATAAACTTGGTGACGTTATATAAATTCTCTCTTCCTCTGTAAAAGGCACCAATCATATAGGATGTATAATATATGTATATGTATGTGTGTGTGTATATATGTTTCCAGCTTATATTTTGTCTTCATAGGTTTTCTGACATGCATTCCTTATATTATGTGGTCAAATCATTTGAACTATTTTCAAGCATTTTCTTTAAGGTTTGGTGTTCTGTTTTCTATAACTTTTTACTATAGAAGAGGCATTATTACTGTTTATGCTGATGTTTTGATAAAAAGTTTTCTACTTTTTGAAAAAGTCAAATTTCCTAGAATGTTAAGTTCAACCTAGAGAGAAGACTTGGTTTTCATCCCTTTATTACCAGAAGGAGATATAGAGCAATACAGTTGATGTGTTTTCAAGTTATAGATCTGAGGTCCTTGAAGTCCTGCTAGAGCTCCAAGGTGGGTCCATGATAGATGTAACTTGGCACATTCACAGAAGCTTATAAGTAACTGGTGTTTTTTTCAGAATTCAAGACATACCACATCCTGATTCCAAGCACACTTAGTCCGAAAGTATTTGGAAAACTCTTTACTATAAGTAAAAGCAGATTTGTTGACAACCTTCATGATCCCACTGCCTCCTGGTGAAATCCTTTATATTAAAGGGGATGGTGATGCTGGAACGGTGGAGTCAAAGAAAGAGGCCTTGAACTTCACCACCAATTTCAGGCTAAGAGATTAAAACTGAAATATGCTGCTGAAGGTGTGAATCAGAGTGAAATGGCATCAATCTGCACCACAGCTTTTATCTGTCATCTTTCATTGGCCAAGTGAAGACGCAGCAAATGAAAGTGTTCAGAGCCACTGTAATGATAGACCATTTTTTAGAAACTATCTTTTGAACGGTTGAACTTGCTTTAACCTTGGTGGTTTCTTGCTATCACTTTGTCCACCAAGATATTTGACACGACATACTTTAGTTACTTGAAGTTACCTTAACACTACCTTGTTAAACTTTTCCCTTCATTGATATTCAAACATTTTCTTTTTTTTGCAGGTATATCTTTTGGCATAGAATTGTGGAGGACAAACTTTCCTCCTCAATTATTCTATAAAAAATAACATATTTTCCTGAATTCCTATTAAAATTTTAACACCTGCTGCTTGTCATTTGACATTTTCACCAACACGAGCATTATTAAGTTTCTGTTAAGTTTTAAGTGTTTTTATGTGACCTACAGATAGCCTTGGATGTTGATAACTTTGTTTAAATGCACATTGCAAACTTGCAAGGAAAGCAAATCAAAGTAAACACTATTCTCTTGTCAATTGAGATGCACAAAAATCCTTGACAACGGTTTTAGCGTACAATGAAACAAGAATCACTGAGATCATGACTAAGCAAAACCTACTAATAAGAATAGTGAGGCTAGTGCTAATAAAAAAATTCTCACTTGAGGTACCTGTAGCTTGCAAGTTATTAAAGCCAAACCATTACCTTTTATTATCTACTCAAAACTTTTATTATCTGTTCAATATACTGCATTAGGGTTTGTGGAAAGTGTGGATATGTTTTATAGTTTCATAAATTCTGCTGGTTTTATTTGTCAATATTTACTATTTTGAGAGGTAATATTTTTATTAGCCTAGTACAATTAGCTTTCAACAGGGTTCTTAAATTATTATCTGTACTGCAATAAAAAAAGTAAGAGTTTATCATTCCTGTCTACTCTTTCTATTAAGTTTACCAACATTTAAATACATGTCATTGACAGATTTCCTTAAAAACAATAAACGTTCACTCATGACACATCTAATGGATATGATTTTGGAATTCATAACAATGATTGTGTCTGATATATGATTTGCCTTTGTGGGTTATTTATTTATGCTTGTAAAATCTTAACCAATTTATCTCTCAGAATTCCCTAAACAGGACTTGTATGGGAGAAAAAAATTCATCCATAACAATGACTGCAATGAGTTAGATTAGGTCCTATATGCCAAGTTTAGCCCTTCTTGTTTTTGTCAAGTTGTATTGGGACATAGCTGCACTCATTGGTTTACATATTGTCTATGGTTGTTTTTGTACTACTACTTGTACGTTTTGTTCTGTTCTATGTTGACATAGAAATAACGTAGACCTACGGCCTACAAAGCCAAAAAAATTTATTATCTGAACCCACCAAAAAATTCATCATTCCCTTAGTTCGGTTACTTTTTTGTAGGGCTATTCACTTGACCACCAAAGATTATACTTTTGATGTGCTATGTTCAGTTTATTTAAAGAATTTTTGTATTTATTTCTCTATTTTTGAATAGGAGATACATGTATATGGTGTAAAATTTAATAGGTACAAGGGAGTATACAGTGAAAAGTAAGCCTCTCTTCCACCCTTGACTTCCAGTTTCTCTCCAAAAGACCATCATTGTTACCTGTCTCTAGCTGTGCCTTTACACAAATATTCTGACTATATAATTTTATATGATTATAATCAACTTTTTGGACAGATAACAACATATATGTTCTTCCCTGCATTTAAAAAAAAAAACTTGACTATGTATCTAGGAGATTGTTCCACAATCATACACATAGAACTGCCTTTTACTTTTAATAACAAATAGTATTCTATTGTTTAATTATAATTTATTTAGCACCTTGTGAATGGACATTTTGTTTATAGTTGTTTTTTCTTTTATAAAATTCTGCAAACTTTTAGGGGGCATATATGTGTTTCTGTGCACATGTGCAAATATATTTCTAGGATAATTCCCTGGAAGTGCATTCCATACTTCAAGGCTGTGTGTACTTTAATTTTTTTGATTAATGTTGGCAGATTGCCTTCTACAGAGCAGGTACCAATTTTACACCTCTGCTTAGCAAGATGTAAAAACAGTTGTCACCATATCTACATGCTATATAGAGCATTCTCAAACTTCTGATATTTTCTTCCTGGTAGAGAAAATAGTGTCTCGTTGTTTTAATTAACATTTATGTTGTAATGAGTGAGGTTTGGCACACTTTACTATAAGCCATTTGTATTTCCTTTTCTGTGAATAATAGTTTTTGTTGCTTAATTTATTGTTATGTAATTTCCCCCCCCTTTTCCTGCTACCTTGCTTTCTTTCCACTCTTTGGTTTTAATAAACAAATACACACTTTACTAGAAGCCAAGTGGGTTGGCTGCTCTCATTTCTATAGCTTTAAGGGGATTGCTGAGCATCAGAACAGGGGAGTGTTATCTCTTCCTATAGTAATTTTGTTCCTGTATAAAACACATAACCTTCCTTTTAGGGACCTACAACTTAACATATCCCTATCTGTACTCATTATCAAAGAGAAGATAGCTTTCAATATATGGTTGTAAATTTAAACATATTTTCATCATGGAAATATTCCTTCAAAAAAAGTCTTATGCACATATTGAATATATATAAAACAGATTTGTTTTAAAAATGGATTGTAGAATAAACCAGTTAAGGGTTTATCAAATTGAATCTCATAAACTCTTTATCACTTGCGAAAAGCTCAAGTAAATCCTTATAGAAGGACTAGAGCGAGGCTGCCAGAACCAGCAGTGAGGAGGTTCTCACGTATAAAAGTACCATGACAAGACACTGGTGGGGGACCCAAATGTACTTCCAGGTCTAACTTGACATCTGGGAAGCTCATCTACCTCACCTTAATTATCAAGAAAAAATACCCAAGCTTTTTAGGCCTCAAGTAACCTACTGATTTTGAGCAGGTTATGCTGATTAATCGTGTGCTCAGATCAACCAATGTAAAACTAAAAGAATAATTTATGGCATTATCTTCTATGTATTCTGTACATTAGGTCCCATCATTCAATAACATGGGTGTACAATTTGCAGCTAATCCATATTGGAGATTCACCATGGAAGTTCTTCCCTTAAAATTAGATACTGTAGTTACAGCTGGGTCTCATGGAACAGAATAGGTTTCTAACTAGGCTAGGCTTGTCCCAGATTCATATGCTTCGAGACGAATATGGTACTCTCTTCTGGAGGGTCAATTTTTCTTGGAAAAAAATTATTAATTATAAAATTATATTTGTAAATTTACTTAATATAAAATTAAGTGTGTGTATGTGTGTATAAATAGTAGAGACAAATTGTGAGAATGTTGAGAAGTGATATATCTAGGTAATACATTCCCAATCGAAGCAATATTGCCTCTAGTGGGGTGGAGATTGGTTCTTGGGAGGCCAAAAAACTTACTCCTTTTATCTATAAAGTGTAAGTATATACACAGTACATAAACAGATTTATAGTGTATCTCTTATATTAAAATTTGTTTGGATAGGGGTTGGCAATTAGGAAAAAGCATCTAAGTTCTCCTTAGAACTTTGAAGTATGCTATTGAAAAAAAGGTTGAGAAACACTCTTCTAGGTGAAGGACATATTTATGTATATTGTACAATGCTTACAGCTTTCTGAAGGTTTGAAATGGGAAGCCTTGATCATGATTAAATTTTATTTTCATCCTGTTTTTCACTGCATGGTGCTGGCTGGATAGTACCAAACAATCTAGATATAATTAAGTGGGTAAATGTTTTTAAAAATGTGTAAAATGTTTTATTGTAAATAAGAATAGCAAAACTCCTTATTGGCCAATCTGGTTGTTAATTACTTTGATAGCTTAGAGGGAAAGAAAATGAGTAGCTGGAAGACTGGGGGCCCAAGACAGGTATTTAGGGCAGGTGCCCTGCAGTTGAGCCAAAATAGTCTCACCATTTAGTGCCCACATACTGGCTGTTGGAGTAAAGGAGCAGAGAGACAGAGTTCCCTGGAAGTCTATAGATGCTACAAAACTTCTGAAATAGAAGCTTTCCTTCTTTTGATCTAGGGGTTTTAGACTATTGATTAGGCACTAAAAAACTGATTATTACAGATTAGTTCAACTTCTTGCTGTAATTGTACCCAGACATTTTGCCTACAGGTTATACTACTGTGTCGAAGGTCCTCTTCTTCTGGTGTTGATTCCTGATGAACTTAATTATATTTCAAATCTGTATTTGTGAGTGTGTGTGCTGTGGTTTTAAAAATCACTCTTCATTTGCCTTCTTAAAATACAGATGTTTGAAGTTAAGTTGGTTATATTGGTGATGATATTTAGTGATGAAAAAGAAATACTTTGAAGTATAGGTTAAAACCATAAAAATAAAAGTTAATGGTGGAAAATTCACAGCAATCAGAAATCAGCAAGGGTGAGACTAGACCTGACATTGTTCCTAAAACTTCTCATAATAAGCTGGCAGATATAAGCATGTATAATACATTTAATAATTCAAACATGGGATTATCATTATAGAAACATGGGTGAGCCTAAGCCTTGGTATCTCTTATTTATAAAAAAGAAAAAAAATCCTCATCAGTGGCAAACGTATGAGTTTATTATTCTTGCAGTGACATTTACAAATCAGAAAAATTTAGAAGAAAAATATTCTAAAAGGAGAAAAAGGAGAAGTATCCTGGCTAGAAAGAATATTATAAAAAGCCCAAATAGTAAAATAAATGTATTTTAAAAATTCTTATAGCCAGTTTCAGCTTCACCTTGAAAAGTGACACTCCTGTGATAGGAATCACTGTGTGATAGAAATGGCTGAATCTATTTGGATCCAAACCCAGGCAGCCAGACTAACAAAAAATATTCCCTTATGGAGCATTGCCTATTGTAATGTGTGCAAAAGGCATGCTTTCAACACTGATTGAGAGACTGAGGTTCACTTGGTTGGATAAAGGCATGGATAATAATAGTTTCACTTATTTTTAAAATTTGGCTGTTGCTATATTTATAACAATGTCTATGAAGAGAGGCTATTTTGTAAAGTGCTTCATGGATAAATAAATTTTCAGTAGGGGAGTTTTAATAAAAACTGTCCAGACATTTGCACAGATGGGCCACATCTATAAAAGGAAAAGATGCTTTAGGAACCTTCAATACACCCTACCTCAAACAGCCTGCCTCCTGATTTTTGCATTGTGAACCAGGACTGGGGGGAGGCATGGGAAGGACAAAAATTATGATGGTTTTGTTAAAATAGTTATTTGAAGGATTAACTTCATGGGCAACTTTATAAGGAGAGAAGTAACGTGAAACACTTATCTTCCCCTGTTGTGCAAGGAAATTCTCAAAATTTACTTTTTTTTTTCCTGTAAAAAGAGACATTAAGACACAGTATGAAAGATGGAGGGCTAAAATGAGTGAATCTGCTACTCATTTAATTTCCTGTGGCTGAATACACACAATCAACAATCGTGAACGAAGGCTGTTTTGCTGCAATAATAAAAGAGATTGGAGAGTTAGATGCAGACAGTTAATTATGAGAACTATGAGTTATTTGAGATCCTAGAGCTGTAATGAGGATTAATGGAGTTAATGAATATGAAATTAGATGTCCAGCACAAAGTAGGCAGTCAAAAAAGATAGGTGGTTCATTTTGTGCATGTTAAAAATAAAGCATTGATGAACTAAAGGGCATAATTATTTATCTTCAATAAAAACATCATTGCATGACTGTTTTTCTGAGGCAAAAGAAGATTCAGCAGACCTGAGTGGCCTGACTCCTTGGTAGATATAGTTATCAACATTTTAAAAAAATGTTTATTTTATTTTTGAGAGAGAGAGAGAGACAGAATGTAAGCAGGGAGAGGCAGAGACAGAAGGAGACACAGAATCCAAAGCAGGCTCCAGGGTCTGAGCTGTCAGCATAAAGCCTGGCAGGGGGCTCAACCCACGAACCTCAAGATCATGACCTGAGCTGAAGTTGGAGGATTGACCGAGGGAGCCACCCAGATGCCCCATCATTTTTACTACTGGTAGCTAAAAAATTTGTGTGCCACACAACTGGTGGTGTGTTGGAGCTAGCTTCTTGCAAGAATCAATTAGAAAGTTTTTAGAAATTTTTGCAAGGTTGTTGATATCTCATGGGTAGCTTGAAATCAGCCATGGTGGGAATGTATGCATCATAGAAGTTGGCAAAAGTGATGCTAGGACTTGGACTTTTTCCTCTTTTATTTTTTATTATTTTTTACAATTTCTTAATGTCCGTTTATTTTTGAGAGAGAGAGAGACAGAGCGAGAGTAGGGGAGGAACAGAGAGAGAGGGAGACACAGAATCCAAAGCAGGCTCCAGGCTCTGAGCTGTCAGCACAGAGCCCAATGCGGGGCTCGAAACCACTAACTGTGAAATCATGACCTGAGCTGAAGTTGGACGCTTAACCATCTGAGTCACCCAGGAACCCCTTTCCTCTTTTCTTTTAGAGAGTAGTTGTTAAACATTTATGGGTACTCCACGGCATAGAGCCCTGGACTTCAGGATTTTTCTGCTTTGTGATTGACTTGACATTTAGCAGTGAAAAAATTTATTTTTAGTTTCATATTTTCAAATATGAGCTCAAGTAGAAAAAATTGGTTGCCAAATATGATTTGTGGGACCATTTTCCTTAATTTGGCCCATTTTCTAAAATTGATATACATGATTTTGTATATGTTAAAAAGGAAGAATTACTTTTCATAATGATATGTAATTTAAAATCTTGCTTTTTAAATTTAAATAAATATTAATTTATTACAGAGTAAAAACTAAATATATAAATTCTTAAGCTAAAGTAAGATAAATTCAAAAAAATTTTGAATTATGGTCTGGCTTATTCTAGTTTGGCTTTGGAACTGTTGAGAAGGCATGATTACTCTCTTTGGTCATTAGATATTCTTCCAACAAAATATTTAACAAGAGAAGATTTGTAGTGACTCAGGAAACCACTTAAAACTCAAATTTGTAAGAATATATTATGATAGTAAATTTTGTTCACACGTATACACATATGCACACACATATCAAATAACCTTTTTTTATGAAGGCCTGTACTAGATTCCTACTGCTGCTGTAACAAATTACCATAAAGTAGGTGTCTTAAAAACAAATGTATTATCTTACAGCCTGAAGTTCAGAAGTCCAAAATCATTCTCACTGGGCAAAAATCAGTGTTAGCAGGTATGTCTTCCTTTTGCAGACTTTGGAGGAGAATCCATTTTCTTGCCTTTTCTAGCTTCTAGAGGTCACCTGCATTCCTTTGCTAGTGGCCCTTTCTTCTGTCTTCAGGCCAGCAGTTGGATAGTATCTCAAAAATCAATCTTTCAATCTCTCTCTCTGTCTCATATCTGCTTCCATTGCCACATTATCTTTTTTGATTCTGACTCTCCTGCCTCCCTCTTTTCTGTTATAAAGACACTTGTGGTTACCTTGTACTCATCCAGATAATCCAAGATAATCTTGCCTTGTCAAGATCCTTAACTTAGTCCCATCAGAAAAGTGCTTTTTACCATGTAAGGTAACATATTCCCAGGTTTTGGAGAAACTTTGGATGGCCATATTCTAACACTGTCTACCCTTTGGCCCCCAAAGGTTCATGTTTGTTCCACTTGCAAAGTATATTTATTCTATTTCAATTTCCCAAAAGTCTAAACTCTTTACAACATCAACTCAAGTCCAATATCTCATCCACACCTCATCAACTTAATGTCCAATTTTGTAAGTCAGGGGTTCATTCTGTGAGGGTGATGTAAGTCACTGGAGTATACTAAGTAGGGAAGTGATATCTTATTTGCATTTGTCTCAGTAGTTGTAACAGAGAATAGAGTCTTGGCAGTTGTTGTAACAGAATAGATTGCTTGCTTGTGTGTGTCTGTGTGTGTGTGTGCGCATGTGCTCATGCTTGTGTGTGTGAAGGGTGTGAGGGAGTAGGTATTCAAATGTAGACACTGGAAAGTCAAGAGGGCCTTGTAGCAGTCCTGTTAAGAGTGGAAGGTAACAGGGGCGCCTGGGGGGCTCAGTCGGTTAAGCATCCAAGTTCATGATCTCACAGTTGGTGGGTTGGAGTCCCACATCAGGCTTGCTGCTGTCAGCCCGTCAGCACAGAGCCACAGAGCCTGGAGCCTGTTTCAGATTCTGTGTCTCCCTCTCTCTCTCTCTGCCCTTCCCCTTCTCACGCTCTGTCTCTCTCTGTCTCTCAAATATGAATAAACATTGAAAAAAAATAAAAAGAAGAGTGGAAGGTGGTTTGTATCAGGTTGGGCAACAGTGGGGAGGGAAAGAACAAGTAGATCTGGGTTATTTTTTGGAGTTAGAGCTGCAAGAGAGTGGAAACTGTGGAAACTATGGAAAGAGAGGGCAGGATGAGACTGAAATCCAGGAATCTTATTAGGTTTTTGGCATTAGAAATTGGGTGGAGTCACCTACTGAAATGAAAAAGACTAGGAAAAGATTGGATGTGTGGTGTGTGTGTGGCGGGGGGAGAGGGATGGGGGGGCATGGTATGCCAAACTTTTATTTTGATCATATTACATTTGAGGAATATATTAAACATTTAAAGGGAAATATCAAGCAATCAGTTGAATGTAAGAATCTGGAACTCAGTGGCAAGGCGAGACTGGAGATCAGTATTTAGGATCTATAGATCATGTCAAAGCCATGGAACTGGATAGAACCATTTCCAGAGCAAGTGTACATAGAGCATGTTGGTTAGGCATTGTAATGATTTTCTAAGTGGAGAGAGGCAAGCTTTGGGTTTAGGATTTGAGCCGAGACCGTGGTAAGAAGTCCTTAGGTGGTGAAAAGAATTCCATAGGCAACATACTGTCTCCTAGTTAAAAAGAGTTTTAGTGAAAAATATTTTGTTTCCAATTGGGCATTTTTCCTCTATGTACAGAGAGAATGGAGTTCCTGGTGAACTGGATACCAGGATAATGATTCTCAAACTTTTAAAGCCATAGCCCTTTTGGGAAAATGTCAAAGAGACCTGTGCTTTCGTATCCACTTACTACTACTTTCCAGTAGATGATAACTTCATGAAAACAAATCGTTGGAGAGGAACAAAAGAGAGAAATTGCAGTAAACCTGTTGATAGCAAAATATATGAAGCACTTGTTAACTCTAGTGTTATTTTATTTTATGGAACAATATACTTAAAACAACCTAATAGCTTTAAGTTAGTAAGTTGAAAATTAAAAATCCTCTAGCAAACAGTTAATTTACTTTATAAGGTTCCAGTACTCAATAGGTTATTAGTAAGTAGCCCAAACATTTTATGTAAAATTATGAAAATATTTGTGATGCATCTGTAAGCACATAAAAAAGGATTTAAGATTTTTGTTTAGAGAGTTGTCAATTGAGGGCAGGACACTGGGCTGCCAGGCTGTTCACTACCCAGGCTCTCATCTGTGGGGTTCCTCGTACTGCACAGTCCATGGGAAAACCTTCTTTTGCAATGTCTTTCCTCTGGGAAAATGCTACCTTGTAATAAGAATTTCTTCTGTTGATCTGATAATCTCTTAAAGATAGCTGATGTTTGTAAATTCTATGTGGTAAGCGTATAGTTGTACTTTTGCTCTGTTTGAATGATAAGACCATGGTTAGCTTTGGCAGAGAGATGCGCGGGTTACAGGTGCATGACTTGTGAATCCTTGGTCTCTTAGAACTCTACCTTCATTTGGACAGCCTGGTGTCAAAGGTCCTCTAATTCCTCCTGTTGATGCAGGACACACTGAAAGATTTACTGTTCCTTTCTGCGAGCTGTTAGGATGACGTTTGTGCTTCCCCTCTGGCATCGGTGTGCTCCAAACTCTGCCTAGGCCTTTCTGTGATTGAGACCTTACTTTTTGCCTCCCTGTGGAGAGGGCTTAAGGGATTACACGCTTAAGTGTTTAGGGAAGTAAGTAAAACTTACTTTTCGCAAACATATCTGGTGCGCATATGTTCTTTATATAGTTTCCACTTTATAGAAAGAAAAAAAGTTCTTAGTTCCATCTTTATAACTAGGAAATTAGACTTCAAATAGATTAAACCCCTTGCCAACCACAAAGCTGAGGTTCCTAAACAAAACCCTATAAAAAAATCAAGATTAGGTAATTTACATTCCCAGAGGGGAAGGGAGGATAGAGAATTTGAGTTCACAAGTAAACAGATGAAAACTCTTGTATTTGCTGTATAACTGAAACGAATATAATTTTGTATGTCAACTATAATTATTAAAAAGTTAAAAAAGAAAATAAAAAATTAATCATTAAAAATTAAAATAAATCTGACAATGCAATAAATGAAATGAACATTATAGGCAATTTAAATATACTAAGTTAGTAAGACCTGGAACTGTCCAATTTTCTATACCTTATTTTGGCTTCTAGAAACTTGTAGGATTTCCTTCCTTCATGATATTCATGAGATCTTTATATGTGGGTTTCTTGTTTATTTATTTTAATTATTTTTTGAGGGGGGGAAAGGGGCAGAGGGAGAGGGAGAGAAAGCAAATCTTAAGCAGGCTTCCCACCCAGAGCAGAGCGCCATGCAGGGCTTGATCCCATAACCCCAAGATCATGACCTGAGCTGAAATCTAGAGCCAGATGCTTAACTGACAGAGCCACCCAGGCCCCCTGTATGTAGATTTCTATGTTGCACAAAGTATGTCTGTTAAAAGGCATTTTCATGTGGATGATGTGTCTTGTTTCATCCAATTGTTTTGTTACAGAATATATAACTCAGTTTTATTTTCAACTTTGTGGGTCCTTTCATGATCCCAGAGATCAGTTACTGAGATGGTGGAGACTGAAGAAAAGATTAGAGACTGATTTATTTGTCATAGCTGATTGGGAATTTTCTAAATTTTCTAACGAAAACAATCTCTTCTTCATTTTAGAAGCTCATAATCAAGCCAGGCTAAATGACACAACCTTCCATCCCTTGTGCACAGGGCTCTATCACTCTCTTCAAGCAAAGCATGGGTGCTTAGAAGCTTCCCAGGCCTTCACTGACAAAGCTCTCCAGCTCTTTCTTTTCCTTTACTTGACTCTTTCCCTTCCTTGTCCCAATTTCCAAAAATTTCCAATTATTTCCAAAAGAAGAATATAAGTTTGGGTCCTGGAAAAAAAAAAGCACAGTCTTGAGGAAAAGATATGTATGGAAATAATTCTATCCAGGTTAACAACTCTTAGTTGATGGGAGAAGTGAAAGGTTTTGGAGCTGAAAAGACCTTGAGTGGAGGCATGGCCATGCCACTCAGTATGTGGCTGTGAGAAAATATTTAATTTCTATGTCTCCCAGTTTTTAAAAATAATTCTACCTTCCCACACAGAAGTACTAAATTGGTTATTATGCAAGGAATACTTAACACACTGCCTGGTCTCTTAGTGCTCAACAAGTTATTAATGTTAGTTATGATAAATATCGTATGTGTATATAGCATTAAGCGAAAATTTAGAGAGATATACTTTGTTTTGCAATGAGTCATTTTTTTTTAAATCCTGAAGACACCTCTGTTATAATGAAATTCTAACCACAATCACCTTGTGTCAAATCAGTTGTTGATATTTTGGTATAAATTGATCACAGTAATGACTGTTACTATAGGGAGGGTCTGTGCGTAGGCATTCAGTTGAAAATTTAATAAGTAATGAATACAGGGTTAGAGACAAGAAGCAAAAGGAAAAAAAAATACCAAAAGCAGCAAACCAAGGGGGGAAAATGAACATCTCTTCAAGTTATGGTGGCCAAGTTTTGGAGGATTCACACAGGGAATTGGTTAAAACAAATATGTATGGACTGGTACAAAAATGGGTTTAGAATTGGTTTTTGGGATTTAAGGATGTGAAATAATCACACTCTTTCTCCACTCTGAGTTCTTAAACTCTAGGAAAGGATCAGCACCATTGGTAAATCTAAATTGCAGAGCGCTTCTTGGACCAAAGGCCAAATGGAGCTTCCCTCCCTACCTCTTGACTATTTCACCCAGTCCCAGACCTCTTGCAGACCACCTACAGTGGGGGTATTCTTCCCCCAGCAGTGGGGGTATTCTACATTTTGGCATCTCTGTTTACTATAGGATTGGTGGAAACCAAGAGGAGAACAAGTGCTTCTTACAGATTGTGGAAACAGAGACAAACAGACACACACACACACACGCGCACACACTCACACACACACACACACACACGGGGAGAGAGAGAGAGAGAGGTACAGAGAATATTCCAGAAGGCAGACCCTTGTATAAGTGGCCATCTAGGAGCACCTAGTTTGTGGATGGAGGCAGGAGTAAGGGAAGACAGTTAACTGCTTCTCTCATGGACAATGTTAATTGAGAAGAACTTTTGCCGTTGTTCTGTCACATTCCTGGCTGCTGCCAAGATTGTTTTTGAACAATGCTTGACAGAATTAGTTCATGAGAATGCCTTCCAGCTGATGGTTCTCTAAGATCTGGGGATGAAGAGAATATGCTTCAGTCCATTTTGATGGGGTTGAATTTGAGATGGTCACAGTATGGAGTACAGCATGGGAAATGCAGTTTACTTAACTGTATTGAGGAATGTCAGAAAGATACAGAAGAGTGGATACATACGTACATGGAAAGGAGGAGTAGAAGGACACCTATGACAAACCATTCCTTTCACGGACTCCAATTACATATGGGACTTCTATATTTTATATAATTTTCTAGGATTGCTGAATTGTAAGTAGAAGAATGAAACATTCCTATTCTCCCCAACACAAGGTGGGGTGGAGGGTGTCATGTTGTATAAGAGTTTATTGAAGATCTGCCAAATAGTAATTTTGGAGCTTTGTCCAAATCTTTGCTCAGCAGAGGGAGGCCCAGAGCTGAGTTGGCTGTTTGTACTGGAAAATGCAGCTAAATTTCTCTGCATAAGAAAGTGGAAATTATTTTTTTCTCCTGAGAGAATGTTGGCAGAAAACAGAATGGAGTCAGGTGGAGCCCGGAGATAGAGACATGATGGAACGGCATGGCAGAATGACCAAAGATTTAAGAGCAGGGAAGTCCAATCATGTTTTGTTTGTTTTGATTGGGAAGGGAGTTGAGATGATCACAGCAACTGAACTGTCAGGGAAATGCAGTTGTCCTAAGATGATTGCACCCCTCTGTGAATGCCTCCTGTCTTCTTAAACCCTTTGCAATGACTCTGACACAGTCACAGTGTGGCACTTTGCCTGAGCCCTGTGCTCCAAGAAAGCAGCAAAACTTAAGAAATCCCCCTACTCTTATACGTTTCAGGAAATAGCTAACCTCAAAAGAAAAACTTGCCCCTTACATATTTCAAGATAAGCTCCTCTGCATCCTTTTTCATGACTCCCATAAGATTCCTGGATGATTCTTTGCTTACTTGCCTTCATAAAACCCCACACCCTCATCCTTTTCTTCTTTTTGATGAATGCTCTCCCTGTTGCAATAGTCTGAATAAAATCATATTTCATACAAATATAACCCAGGGAATGTTAAACATCTAGGGAATTGTAAACCTATAAGAGTTATAATTGCAACTAATTGTCCTAATTGAACTGTGCATTCTTGTGTCTCGTCATGGTGCCATGACTTGGATTGAATTGGCTCTCCGGGCCAACCCCTTATCTTCTGTTCCTGACTGACCATCCAGGGACTCAACAGTGAGTCCAGTTCCAGGTTCTATGTTCTGGACTTTTGTCCACTGGGAGAATGATAGGGATTTGATTTTGATTCTTGCTGAGTACCTTCTCTGTTTCTGGTGCTGGCTTCTTTTAGTTTATGGTTTGAACATTTGGTGACCTCTGTAAACAGACTAATGGCATTAAGAATCTTATTACTTTTTTTAAAGTTTATTTATTCTGAGAGAGAGAGAGAGAGAGAGAGGGAGAGGGAGAGAGAAAGAGAGAGGATGTGCACACACGCTGGGGAGGGACAAGAGAGAGGGAGAGAGAGAATCCCAAGCAGGCTCTGTGCTGATCCTGATGCAGTGCTCAGTCTTGTGATATCATGACCTGAGCCAAAATCAAGTCAGATGCCTAACCGACTGAGTCATCCAGGTGCCTCAAAGATATTCTATTTCTGTTAAGTAAAGGACAACAGAGAATCTAGTTTGTTAGTCTCCTAATCTATTTTGAGATAAAATCAATTAAGAATTTGTACCCCCTGAGAAGAGAGCAGCTTTTCTGTGAGTTTTGCATTTCTGCATTCATGCATGACCCATGGCTAAAATTTTAGAATTGAAGGTGAAGATTTTTTTCTCTCTGTATTTGTGTTTAGGTCAGTGACTTAGAAAGTCCTTTTGTGTTTCACTGTATGAATGTATAATATTTTTTTTTATCTCTGGACAGTGTTACTAAACTGGATTATAGATTTATAAATTGCTTGAGAGAGTTTGATTTTGATTGGCCTAGAGTTAAAATATACTTAAATAAATGGAAGGTTCCTAAAATTCCTATAAATTAGGAAAATTGAAACTCAAATATGTTCAATATTAAAAAAAGGAGGTGTTTTGGGGCACATGAGTGTGGCTTAGTCAGTTGAGTGTCTGACTCCTGGTTTCAGTCCAAGTCATGATGTTGCGATTCATGAGTTTGAGCCCCACATCAGGCTCCACACTGACAGAGTAAAGCCTGCTTGGGTTCTCTCTTTTTCCTTCTCTCTCTCTCTACCCCTCCCCCACTCACACTCTCTCTCACTTTTTCAAAATAAATAAACTAAAAAAAAAAGAGTGTTTCTATTAGAAATTAACTCATAAATGTTTTAAGAATTCAAGTCCATATAATTTTGGTAAATATTTGGCAAACATGACTACTTTAATAATTTTGGTTTAATTAGAAACAGATATGTCTTCTCTGAGTTATCGGCATCAAGTATAACACATGTACATTTTTATTCTACTTGGATATTTTCTTCTTTGGATTTAAAGCAAGTTGAGTTAATGATCGAATATTCATTGGATACCTGCCTCATTTCTAAGTGAGATCGAGTACTGAAACATTAATCACTAGGCATGATTTTAATATATATTTTTTTGCCTCTTGTATGTGTGTCAGAGAGGCTATCTACCTATACTTGAGTCTATCAAGTGTGTTCACTATCGCCATTTTGAGAAGTTGTACTATAAGGCCTATAGATGGTTGTGAGATGTGTATTCATGAGCTCATCTATTCTGCTGAGAAACGCTGGTGTGACAGACAATTCACGTAATCCTCCTCCTTGTTTTCTCTGTGAGATAGAAACTACTGCAGTTGAAATTTATAATCAATATCTGTGAATGAAATGCTACTGGAAGCAATAGTGGTAAAGAGGAACAACTCTGCATCTAAGATATGCAGGACGTGTTTTTGTGAAGGAAAGAAAGGACAATTTTGTCTTAAAGTAACATAACTGGTTGCTGTAGAATTAGAAATGGGAAGTGTGGGACAAAACTGCATGTAAAAGTTTCCCCCAAAAGGGAATGCCATTTGTTAGAATAGAAGCTGGCTACGGTTTGATAAATGTATCTATAACGTTTTCAGAAAGGGTTTTAGTATCAAATATACTGGTGTAAAGCTAGGATTTGATGTTCTTTTTGTCAAAATGACAGAATTTTCTTGGAGTAGTGGTCTGTTCTTAACGATAGGTTGTTAATGGTTACTTTTTACCTTCTGTACAGTTTACCTAGATAACAAAGTTTCTTGTTATCTAGATAACAAAGTCTTACCAGAATAATCTTCTCCAGTGTATGCTGACTTTGTTATGTCCTTGATTGTTTAAGAAAACAAAGATATCTCATGCTAAAATTCTTTACAATCACATTACCCTTTATGGTTATTTTAAAATATTTTGTTGCTACTTTGAAGTGAGTTGCAGCTCATTGTATCTCCAGCACCCATGACTGGATTCCTCTCTTAAGTGTTCAAATATCCTCACAACTTTTGATGTTTTCCTTTTCCAAATTAAGTGAAATCTTTTGTACCCGAAACTGTCTTTTCAGAGATTTCCCAGAGGGGTCCTTGGAAAAGCTACAAAGGATTTATTCTTTCACCTTTTAAAAAGAGTGATGTTAGAAATACTTAATTTGGGGGATATGTCACTGTTGATGAGTTGCATGGGAAACATTGTCAAATCAGAAGTGATGTTTAACCTGCCCTAGGATACATTTGCATGGTGTTATTAGAACAAATACTTTAGAAATTGCTGTATGGGAAATCCTAGAGATTCATTAATGTCCTTAGTGTCCATGAGATGTTTCTATTTATCAGTTCCTGGTGCTGTTTTCCTTGATATCAAACAACAGTATAGAGTGATCATAATTTCATATTATAATTTCAGTTATTTAAAAAATTGTCTTATATCATAATTTCAGTTATTTTTAAAAATGTTAACTTGGCCTAAACTTTTAAATTTGAACCTAGCATCTCCTATGCCAGTGGTCTTCAAAGGGAGATTTACACCACTTACCTAAGGAACTTTATTAATATATAAATGTTTAGAACATACTCCAGACTTAGACAGTCTCTTTATTTGATATTTTGATATTTTACCATATATTCTAACTACATGCTTGATATATTCATAGTAAATTATGTCACAGGTTTAGTATATGTTATATTTGAAGATTCTTTTTTCTTTGTAAAGATTACGCTCACCTATTTTTATAAATTTGTTGCAATATCTACTCTCCTTTGAAAATGGAGTAATTGTTATGTTTACAGATATGTAGTCTAAAACGTTTTGAACTGACTTTTATCTAGTGTTGCATGCTATACATCCAACCGAATTCCCTTGTCAGTTGCATTATTCCTAAAAAAACTCTCATCCAATCTCCCTCTTTTGAAAATTATCAGTAATAGACTAACCACAGCTATTTTAAATATTTTGTCCTCTCTACATAGCTTTTTGCTTTACTTTAATACTTTCCCCAAAGCACTTGCAATCAGCCACAAGCCAGAGCACTTAGTTTTCAGTCAAGGACTATTTTAAAAGTTGTGGAAAAGAACTGTACTTGGTACTTTTGGACATAGGCTTCTGATGGCATCATTTAAGTAACTTTGAGGCCAGTGGCTGAGTCAGGATTTCCAGATTTCTGGCTGAGAAGCTGATGGGTTTATGAGACTGCTAACCCAAGATCAAGCAGAATAAGAATTAATTACATAGGACAAAATGAACTGATTGAGGATGATTGTGGGTTTTGTTTGGAATATTGTTGATATGTTAATGTTCTATTTTCTGGATACATAAGGAACCCCTTTCCCTTTTCTTCAAGTTCTCTCTAACTCACAACTACTCAGTAGACTATACTCTTATAAACTGAAGCACACACACACACACACAGACCCCCCCAAAAACATTTGTCAGTTCTATCTTTTTCTCCCTGCCTAACAAGTATTCTTATTTTCAGGCCAATACAATTATCTGCATAGGCTCAATAAGAATCTGTCGTTCTTCTTATCAGGACATAATCAAAATTATTGGTTATGCAAACGAGTTCTTAACTGGAATGTCATATTTGACAATGTTGCTGGTTTAAGCAGATATGACCAGATATGTATAAAGAACAGAGCTTGACTCCATGAAGCCAATTCTTACAAATTCCTCCTGGAAAAAACAATCTCGTACCTGCTTGTGAGGTTCCTAGCTTTATAGGTGAGTAAGGAAGTCACTTCCTGGTTGGTCTAGTGAGTGGTAAAGGATAAATTCAGCATCTAGATTGTCTATACCCAGCACATTATAAGGAAGGGTTTAGTCCGTGTTTGCTCTCTGGGCAATAACATCCAAGCTCTTGGAATATCTTGGGTAATAAGTGTCTTTTTCCCTCTGAGTGCCTATTACTGCACCGCATAGTCTCTGCCAATGATAAGACCCATGGTGGGGACCTGAGGCTGGGTGGTATCAACTTGACCTCTGGAAGGCCTGACTATGTGGCTGACCCCAATAAAACCCCAGACAACAGGCTTGGTTAACTTTTCTCGGACGACAATATTCCTTTGTGTGGCCATCCATCATTTCTGGGAGAATTAAATGTGGTCTACAGGGCTCCACTGAGAGAAGATAACAGGAAGATGGCAACTGCCCAGTGTACCTCTTTTCTTTGCTGTTTTTCATCTGCATCCTTTCCCTGTAATAAACTACAACTGTGAGTTTAATGGCTTTTCTAAGAATCCTTTTAGTGATTAACAACAGATATGTCTTCTCTGAGTTATCAGCATCAAGTATAACACATATGTAAATTTGGATATTTTCTTCCTTGGACTTAAAGCAAGTTGAGTTAATGAATGAATATTCAGAGAGAGCAGTCTTGGGGAACCACAAACAAATACCACCCAGAAAACTTAAAATATTTTGGGAACCTCAGAAAGAGAAGAATTCTCTCAAATTTTGAGTACTGCAGGTAAAATCTCAGGGAGAGTTCTTGGCTTGGCTCAAGAGGCTTTTAAAAATCCAAACTGAGATTCTGTATGAAAATATCAAGCAAAGCCAATCTAGGAAAGCCTATGTAGTCTAATTACCATTCTTTTTGCACCTATATAAATAATAAGACTCCATCTAATAAGACCATTTTTATCTCATGATTAAGAATAATCTTTCTCTGAAGTTATCTATGAGGGGTGACTATAGAGAGAAATTTGGTATTTCAGTGGAAAACTGTGCATCCTCTATAGTGCACACTCCTTTCATTTCCTTTGAGGTATTTTGCACCTTACTTAACTTGTGGATAAATGATAGGTATGCAAACTCTATCTTGTCTATAGAGCTATAGTTGATTTCATCTCTACCTATAGTTGTGCCTACCTAATTATAGATTGAATTGGACTCTGTTACCTTGCCCGAGCTGTCAATTATTACCAATTTTTTTAACTCTTCCAGTTTTCTTTAAATGTGGCTACAATTCGCTAAAGTTTAAAATTTTTTCTCCCTTCTACCTGGCTTGGCGTCATCACAAACTAAAGCAGAACTGCCTAGATCCCTACTGGGACTCTAGTTTGCCTGGCAGCTAGCCTGATCTTTTCCCCAGGAACTGAAGAAGCCCTTGAACTGAAGCCTGATAACTTGATATAATGCTCAATATCTCAGCAGACCTTGCACATGCACAGTCTAGAATTCTCCCTTGATAAGCCACTGGCTGGACCACTTCGGAAGTCTGGTGAAATGCTCTGGTCATGCATGCCCTTATATAAGAGATAACCAAGACTGTGTATAACACCAAGAGCATCACCATCCTAGTTTGAGAGCTTCATGAAACTCAGTGAGTGGTGCTACATAACTGAACGATTTTCCTCTACTGACCTCTTGTGATCCGTCGGGGAGGAAGAACTTCATTCTTTCCTTCATGATCCTTCTAGCTGGACTAAGAATCAAATTGACATGAAGACAGGTTAACAGGTAAACATCAAATTTAATAGCATACTATGGGGAATCCACATAGACATGGAAATTCCAAAGAAAGTCAGGCAACACGAGGCTTATATGAGCTAAGGAGCGGGGTGGGGTAGGATGGAGAATACACAGGGAGAAAGACCATTAGCAGGAAGGTGAGAGGAGATGTTTGGAAAACAAAGGTTACCCTATGACATGGATAAGTTTTTTAGGTAAAGAGAATCTCTGTCAACAACATTCTTCCTTTTGTAAGCAGGCATTTGAGGGGAAGGTAAAGAGCTTTTTTAAAACCTCTTTACTTGAATTTGCTGGGTTTTGATTGCTTTTAATTCAAAATAATGTTCATGCCAAAGTGGTCCATTTGGGGCGGCCTGACCTTGGCTCCTATAGATACAATAAACTGGTTACCCTCAGTTCAGTGCTCAACTCCTGGCTCTTTTTCTTTAAATACAATCTTTTATATTAATATGTCTCTTTTTCATTTTAAGCATCCTCTTTTAAGATGCTTGATCCCAAGAACCCTAAAACAATTGACCTTTGCCATAACCTCTCAACAAATAGTTCAATCTGTTTTATAGAAAGGATGCCAACAAGAGTCCTCCAGAGACTATTCCTTACACTCTGCTCTGTCCCACTCAGGATGTTTATGATCTCCTCCTGGTTTTTCAGCAACTAATGATCATCTTGATGAAAGGAGGGATTGACAAAGTTGAAGTTTATCTGAGTCCTGTGCTCCTGGGAAGAAATGAGGGTTAAGAGATACCTCATCCTTCTTTGTTCCTGAAATGTCTAATGAAAATTCCAAATTAAGACCCACCTTTAGCTCTCTTCATGATACTCTTAAGATTTGAGGATGATTCCCTTGTTACCTACCTTCATAAAACTCCTGATCCCCTTCCTTTTCTTTGAGACATTTTTCTTTGATGAATGTTTTCTCTATAGCAACAGCCTGAATAAAATACACTAAAAACTTGGATTGCAAGTAACTTGTTCTGCAAGTGTTCCACAAGGTGAGCAAACATTCTAATAAACCTTAACTTGATAAACGAGCAATGTATTGCAATACAAGTAGTACATGATGCTGAATGCCACATGATCACAACTGAGCCAATGATTCTTGAGATTTGCTTTGATATATAAGTGCTTTGGATTACAAGCATGTTTCTGGAATCAATTATGCTTGCAAACCAAGGTTTTACTGTAGTCTCTTTAATTTCCCAGTGTATTTTGTTTTTCACAACAATTATAGGCTTTGCGTGTGTGTTTGTCTGTGTGTATGTGTTTGTGAATGTGTGTGTATGGTAAAAAATCAAGGAAAGAAGTTGATTTCCATCTTTTTCTTCATTAAAAAGAAATAAAAGAACAGTTGCAAGATGCACAGAGAATCTTAAGTATTAGTGTAAAGAAGAAATCAGAGCAAAGTGACCATGAGCATTAAGCTGTCTGGGAATTTTCTGGAATCTCAGGGAGGGCTTCACAGCAGTGCTTCTCAAACTTTAACGCATGGACTATTCTTACGGGATTTGTTAAAATGCAGATATAAATTCAATAGAGCCGGCATGGGGCCTGTGTTTGTGCTTTTTCTCCCAGATGATGTTGATGCTGTTGTCTTTAGTGTGCACTTCGTGTAGCAAAGCACGGAAGGACGTGAAATGGGTGTCTGAGCTAATCTTTTAGAGCTCAAGGATGACCCCAGCTGACTTTGGGTTATGTAATCTATGTAATGATGCCAGTTTGTGTTTGGTCACTCTGTACATTTTCAGGGAAACTTAGATCTATAGCATATAGACCACTCTCTTGCTAGTCTTAGGAAGAAGAGCTGACTTGCAGCTTTTTCCCAGGAGGTAAAATTAATAACCACAACAAAAGGTGGTGACTCCTTTCAAGGCTGTATCATAATGGCTAAAATCAGTCAATAAGAGAACCGAGATTTCCAAGCAATCAGCTTGATGCAATATATCACTTAAACTTATATCTCATCAGCTATATGTTACAATGTAGTTTTAGCAGCTGCAGCCTTTACAGAGTCCTTAAAAGCAAGATGATTAGAACTCTGAAATTTCTAAACAAAGGCAAATGTTGACTTTAGTTCTCTCATTGCATTAGAAGCAAGATGAGGAATTGGTTTTCATAACATGGAACCACAAGCAATATTAATATTTAAACATTGCTCTGCACACGCAAAATTATCTACTCTCTACAAGTATGATATCATCTTCTTATATATGCGTGGCTATCTAAATGCAGATTTTTTTTTTTTTACATTAAGACCCTGCCCCATTCAATTACACAGCCAGGCAGCAGATACTATACTCATCTCCAGGATAAATTCCCATTAGAGAGCATGAGATTGAATTTACAGTACAGCTTGAGTGTTCCTAGTGCAGATTACACTTTTGAATTTACAGCATACTGTTTCACCTGGGATGACTGAATTACAGATGCATTCCAATGAGGCTGCTTCCTCGTGTCCTCATTGCGATTGTGGACCTGGGAGATTCACACCAACGCATACACTGGTATTAACCTTGATGCAAAACAGTTCTTGATGTCTAGAATCAAAGAGTTCAAAAAAAGTTATATGCACAAATCCAGTTAACAGAAATGAGAGTTTTGGCACATAAATGCTCCATCAAAATTTAGAAGTTATTGTCCCAGTGAATTCACCCAGATGCCCACTACCTTCAAACATAATAGAAAGTGATGACTACCACTGTCACACTTTTCACTGAGATTGAATTGCAATGTACTGTGAGGGGAGAGAAATATCCTAGACATGCTACAATAATTTTAGTGGCCTAAAGAGATGGAGAAGGTGAGTATATTTAACTGTGCAGCGAGCAGCCACATCAGAACCCTTCATATGTAGAGATGAGAGGCAGTGTGTGCATGTGTGCGTGGGTACGTGTGTGCACACACACACGGGTGCGTAAAGGTCAGTCAAACTGTATCTGGGATAATAGGAGATAATTTTTTAAAACATCTCTGACTTTCATTAAAAAATAGGGTCGGAAACAGGGATTTTATTTACACATTTTTATGTATGTATTTAAAAGGAAGAATGCTTGGGGCGCCTGGGTGGCTCAGTAAGACTTCGGCTCAGGTCATGATCTCGCGGTCAGTGAGTTCAAGCCCCGCGTCGGGCTCTGTGCTGACAGCTGAGAGCCTGGAGCCTGTTTCAGATTCTGTGTCTCCCTCTCTCTGACTCTCCCCTGTTCATGCTCTTTCTTTCTCTGTCTCAAAAATAAATAAACGTTAAAAAAATTAAAAAAAAAGGAAGAATGCTTTATTGATGATAAAACAAATCTTAATTTACTTACAGTCATGTATATAGAATTCAAAGAATGCAGATTTACCTTTTTTGTTCCCAGTAGATGAGTCACATTGTACAAGCTCAGCAGTTACACAATAGTATTATTCTAAGTAAATTTTCAATAGCTCATCTCTATTGCAGATTAGGCAAAAATAAAAGAACAAGGAATAAAGATAACTATGGGGGCATTTTGCTTTCTTGTGATAATTTGGCAAACTCATGTAGATGGATTCTGACAAAGCAAGTCAATGATTTGGCTCTTGTTCAAGTTCTCTATCAGTTCTACTTTCTTTCGCCTCTCATTTCAAAGTGTCCTTAGTCCCGCCAGTTTCTAGGCTCATTCCAAATAGCCCAGATATACAAACAACCCTGTAGAGTTTGATGACTCTATCATTAAATTTATGGTATATAAATTCACCTGATTCCCTGAAATTTGGTCAGCAAGCATTATCCCCTGTGGTTATTCCAGATTTTCACAAGCTCTAAAGTCTTCCACTCAACCCCCAGATTCCTCTCTTGGGAGCTGCTCCTCTAGTTCTAATGCCATCTAGTGATGGCCAATTGGGTTCACTGCCTCAGCTTCCTGCAGTCACATTCTCACCTCCTTCCCCACAGCGTCGGCTAGTGGGAGATTTTCCTACTGAAGGCTAATATTTTCACTTCTCTCTGTTGTATTGCTAGTAAGTCAATTGGACCATCTTGGAATGACAGTTTTATCTTTCTTTTCAAATGTTTATGCTTTATGTTTTTCCTATCTTGTCTTGAAATGAGTATAGTCTTCAGGATGATGTTGAATAATGGTGTTTCTGAATTTAATGAAACCTCGTTTCATATTTCACCATTAAATATAATGTATTCTTTAACTTTTTTCTACTTTATTTATGCTTATTTGATTTTTCTTTTATCAGAATTCTCTAATTGAATTCCTTGTGTATTTTTAAAAATCTTCCGTTCTTTTTATTAAATTCATTTTCATCCACCTATTTTCTTCTGGGTGTGCAAAAGATTTGATATGGAATACTTTCACTGTTATTCATTTAAAAAATTTATAACTTGATTTAGAATGAGATTAATAATTTCCTAGTGGATAGATATTTGTGGGGAAGGGATGTGAGAGAAGAAGGGGAGTCTTATATTTTGGTTAAGATATATGGCTTTCATAATTTTTATGTTTCAGAATTTAAAATGTCATTTGTACGCAAATACATAACCAATTGTTGGGTGTGTTTCATGGATATTAAAAAAATTGTTTTAATGTTTATTTTTATTTTTGACAGAGAGAGAGAGACAGAGCATGAGCAGGGTAGGGGCAGAGAGAGAGGGGGAGACACAGAATTTGAAGCAGGCTCCAGGCTCTGAGCTGTCAGCACAGAACCCAATGCAGAGCTTGAACTCACAGACCTTGAGATCATGACCTGAGCTGAAGTCACAGGCTCAACTGACTGAGCCACCCAGGCACCCCTATTTCATGGATATTTTAAAAGCTTATTATAGTTTAACTGTTAAAGAGAAAACTACAGACCCAAAATGGCATCACTTAGGTTAAGGCCACAATTCAGTAAACCATGACTTAATACCAAACCTATATGCAGCTTCAACCCCTCCTTTTCCCACAGGAATGTAACTTCTAACCTGTCAGTCAGGAATTTTCTGCTCAACAACAATAAGGTAATCTGTCACATGGGCCCTCTTCATTTCCCTAAAGGGGAAATGTAATCCACCTACCAATACCCTTTTGTCCCCAAATGGAGGGGACGTCACCGGAAACAACCCTTTTTGTTTGTTTGTTTATGACTTCCTTGTTCTGACTTTAAAAATCCTTCCCTCTACATAGTTCTTTGGAACTCCCCTCTACTTGCTAGATGGGATGCTACCTGATTCATGAATAGATTAATAAAATCAATTAGATCTTTAAAATATCCTCTGGTAAATTTAATGCATCTATTCCTTAACTGGATCCTCCCACTGAGTTCCTAATAATGCTCAGGTCTCTCCTCTTATAACTCTTCCAGGACTTTGGGATGTTCTTCTAAATAGGCACAGAACACTTGATGGATCTGCTCCTGCATTTTCCATTCACTCTTTAATACATTGCAGTCTGTCTTTCATTCCCCAAAGGCATCCTCAGCTATCAGTAATTTCATAATTACCACATACAGTGGAGCCTTTTCAGGCCTTTTCTCCCACATGGGTCTCAATTTGCAGCCACATTTTGGAGGGTAAAGCTTTATAATCGATTGCCTGCTCTAAGAATATATATCGTCTTTTATAAGTCTCATTTTGAGAGATTATTTAATGTTCATAAGGCTTGAAACAATACCAAAGTGACAGGAACTGGAGAAAAAAGTTGTTAATATATTTCAGTAGGAGAAGTAAAGAAGTTGAAAGTTAAAATGTACACACAGTCCTAGATTTAACCTCAGTTACTGTAAAATCCTTGCGGAATGGTTTCTGATCTTTATGAAATAAAGTAAAGCAGCATTCTGGCTCCCCATTGCCACACATCTCCTTGCTCCATGTCCTCCGCGGGTCAGGTTTACTGGGTGCAGGGGGCTAAGGCAAGGTTGGAACTTTGGTTGGAACTGTCTATCAGACAGGCCGTCAGTCAAGCTTTGTTCTTTAGCACAGGAGCTTTCTCTGTTGAGAGCACATTGTTCCCACAGCTTCCCTGATGATTCTGATAGGGTTTTGGAGAGGTGGGAGTCTGGAGCTGTTGGCCAAGAAAGAATTCTTGAGACATCTTGGGTACAAAAAGGTGATTTTATTAAAGCACAGGGACAGGACCCATGGGCAGAAAGAGCTGCCTTGGGGTTGTGAAGAGTGACTGGTTATGTACTATGGAGTTGGGGGAGGTAAAGGCAAAGGGAGGCCTCCAGAGGGACTTTGATATGCTAAAGAGGACTCCTAAAATGTCAAGGGCTTTGCTGTTGTCAAGCTAAGGTTGTTTTCCCTCTAGTAAGCCATTAAGACAGTAGGGGGTTCCTGGAGAAATGGTGTACTCTGTATCTGCCTCAAGTATTTGTCAGTGGGCTGCGGGTTATAAGGAAGTTTAATTTTACCTACCATTTCCTTCTTCCCTTTGTTCCCCACATCATTCTAGAGGGGAGGGGCTCCAGGGAATGGAGTGTATGGGTTTCTGGAGGTTAGGCTATTGATAAGATTGCCTTTTTCCCCTAATTTACTAAGACATTTGTAAACTGATGGAGACTCCTGTCTTGCACGACTGTGATCTCTATCAGTTAACCGTTTGTTTTCCCTTTTCCTTTGTTCTGGGGCAGCCAGGAGTGCAGGAGGAATGTCACATATATCCTACCTGGGGGTGGTGTTTGCAAGGTGTCAGCACACCTTATACTTTCTCATCAATTTCATCTGCAGCATCACTGGAGCTACTTCTGGGACACCACACCCTGTGGGTGCTCTTCTGAAGTAAAGTCTCTTGGTATCAGGACAGTCGTGGGTGGATGCAGAGCAGAGAGAGGAGCCAGAAACAGGTGTGTATGATACTGCCTGGTCCAGCCTCCAGGTCCAACTGATGCCTTGGGATTAGGCAGAGGAGGACCAGGAGGACATGGAAGATGGTTCCGAAGTCTGGAAACAAATTTAGGAAACAGCTGGGAAAAGCAGGCAGAAGAATAGGCACCACCATGAAGAAATCCTTGATTCCTCACCAAATTTCTTATCTAGCCAGGAGCTTTTAATGTACTTCCTGCTTAGGCGGAAAGAAGACCTGAGCCTCCACCCTCACTCCCACCCAAAAAATGCAGAGCATAGAAGGAGGGGAGAGAACAGAAGCTAAAGGCAGAGCTGGTCTCTCAGTGTTTTTTGAATTTGCTTTCACTTTTCTCCTCATCCCTGAAGCCACAGAGGTCATTTTTACACAAATGTCTCTCCCTGGAGTGTAGAAATGTTGTTGGAACTTTTGAAGATGTTAATTTGAAGTGTTTCACATCCCCAAGTAGCATTAACAACACATGAATTGGATTACCATATGGAAAATGACAAGTTTCCCCTCTGAACACTGAAGTCAACAGGATGCAGAAAAATCTATTGTTACTTGTTACTGCTGTTTGGCACATTAAACATAATGGAGATAAGCAAACTTGGGGTCAAGCTGGGCTTCTATTCTTCAGTTCTTCCCTTTCTCAAGGTTGCTATGTGACTCTTTCAGGGTAGACTTGAAAAGTATCTACTGACATTTAGAAAAATGAGATTCTTTGTTGTAAATCATATAAACATGGTGCTTTTTTTTTTTCCTCTGAGAAAGTGAGAAAACAGAAATTTACCAGGTTAGAATGAGATTTAACAGACTCTGATAATTAACAGCTCAGTGTTTAGATCATAATTCCTCACTTCTTTTCTTTATGGGGAAATCATCATCAGCCTCGAAGCTGGAACATGTTACAAAAAGTGAGGCTGAATTTGTGAACTAACTAGAAGTTGGAGGCTGCAGAGAATGATGCTGCTGAAACATATGCGTGAATGAGTGTGTTTTTATTATAACCTTTAGTGATATAATTCCTTGTAGGTTCCTCCTGCCCTTTCCCATTTTCTTTTCTCAATTTTTCTCAGCTCAAGGTATCTTCAAATGGCCATTATACTTTTGAGCTCAGGGTAATTATAATAGGGCATCATGGTGGTCAGAATGCAAGGGGCTGTGGGAATAGACACTTTTTTTTTTTTAGCTTTTTGATATAACTTGCAATATTGCAAACTATCCTCTCAAAGACAGATTTTTGTTCTGATTTTTCAGTATGTTTTTATGCTTTTTTTTTTTTACCAAAAAGTATGATATTTAACAACGAAACAAGTATTTATTGATTGTCTACTATGTGCTTGACATCTGTATTGGAGTTAAAATGATATGAAAGGCAGTCATTGGCCTCTTTTATTAGACTTTGGTGGTCAGTCTCTTGTGACAGAGACATCTGGGTTATCCTCTCCCAAATGGTAGCCACTTGCACATGTGGCTAATTGTTGGGCAAGTTGATCAGGTGGAGGCCAGAGGCTTGGGCAGTGAAAGAATTCAGCCAAGGCAGGACAAAGGGATAGAAGTTTACTGAATACACTTCAAGGGAGCAGCCAGCAGGACTGCAAAGGAGAGACTATCAGGAGGTGGCGGGGGTGGGGGGGTCATGAGGAGGTATGGGAACATAAGGAATTTTCCTTTTTTGGTGACTGTGCCTGGTTGTAAGTAGCCCATTGGTCACCTAGGGACCATGGCTATTTAAAAAAATTTTTTTTAATGTTTATTTATTTTGGGAAAGACAGAGCATGTGTGGGGGAAGGGCAGAGAGAGAGAGAGGGAGACACAGAATCTGAAACAGGCTCCAGGCTCTGAGCTGTCAGCATATAGCTGGACATGGGACTAGAACTAGGGAACCACAAGGTCATGATCTAGGCCGAGGTCAGATGCTTAACCAACTGAGCCACCCAGGCACCCCTCGACAATGGCTATTTTTAAATGTGTTGCCTAATGAACCTGTTTGGTTTCAGCTGGGTCATCATTCTGGGCACTTTTACCTTACTCAGGTTTCCATTGCTGAAGCCTATTGCCTAAAAGTGGTCTCTACATTAATGAGCACTTGAAATGTGGTCAGTTTTTTTTTTAAATTTTTTATTTTTTTTTAATTTTTTATTTTATTTATTTATTTTTTTAATATATGAAATTTATTGTCAAATTGGTTTCCATACAACACCCAGTGCTCATCCCAAAAGGTGCCCTCCTCAATACCCATCACCCACCCTCCCCTCCCTCCCACTCCCCCAACCCTCAGTTTGTTCTCAGTTTTTAACAGTCTCTTATGCTTTGGCTCTCTCCCACTCTAACCTCTTTTTTTTTTTTCTTCCCCTCCCCCATGGGTTTCTGTTAAGTTTCTCAGGATCCACATAAGAGTGAAAACATATGGTATCTGTTTTTCTCTGTATGATTTATTTCACTTAGCATAACACTCTCCAGTTCCATCCACATTGCTACAAAAGGCCATATTTCATTCTTTCTCATTGCCATGTAGTATTCCATTGTGTATATAAACCACAATTTCTTTATCCATTGATCAGTTGATGGACATTTAGGCTCTTTCCATAATTTGGCTATTGTTGAAAGTGCTGCTATGAACATTGGGCTACAAGTGCCCCTATGCATCAGCACTCCTGTATCCCTTGGGTAAATTCCTAGCAGTGCTATTGCTGGGTCATAGGGTAGATCTGTTGTTAAATTTGAGGAACCTCCACACTGTTTTCCAGAGTGGCTGCACCAATTTGCATTCCCACCAACAGTGCAAGAGGGTTCCAATTTCTCCACATCCTCGCCAGCATCTATAGTTTCCTGATTTGTTCATTTTAGCCACTCTGGTGTGAGGTGATATCTGAGTGTGGTTTTGATTTGTATTTCCCTGATAAGGAGTGACGCTGAACATCTTTTCATGTGCCTGTTGGCCAACTGGATGTCTTCTTTAGAGAAGTGTCTATTCATGTTTTCTGCCCATTTCTTCACTGGGTTATTTGTTTTTTGGGTGTGGAGTTTGGTGAGCTCTTTATAGATTTTGGATACTAGCCCTTTGTCCGATATGTCATTTGCAAATATCTTTCCCGTTCCGTTGGTTGCCTTTTAGTTTTGTTGGTTGTTTCCTTTGCTGTGCAGAAGCTTTTTATCTTCATGAGGTCCCAGTAATTCACTTTTGCTTTTAATTCCCTTGCCTTTGGGGATGTGTCGAGTAAGAGATTGCTACGGCTAAGGTCAGAGAGGTCTTTTCCTGCTTTCTCCTCTAAGGTTTTGATGGTTTCCTGTCTCACATTCAGGTCCTTTATCCATTTTGAGTTTATTTTTGTGAATGGTGTGAGAAAGTGGTCTAGTTTCAACCTTCTGCATGTTGCTGTCCAGTTCTCCCAGTACCATGTGTTAAAGAGACTGTCTTTTTTCCATTGGATGTTCTTTCCTGCTTTGTCAAAGATGAGTTGGCCATACGTTTGTGGGTCTAGTTCTGGGGTTTCTATTCTATTCCATTGGTCTATGTGTCTGTTTTTGTGCCAATACCATGCTGTCTTGATGATTACAGCTTTGTAGTAGAGGCTAAAGTCTGGGATTGTGATGCCTCCTGCTTTGGTCTTCTTCTTCAAAATTACTTTGGCTATTCGGAGCCTTTTGTGGTTCCATATGAATTTTAGGATTGCTTGTTCTAGTTTCGAGAGGAATGCTGGTGCAATTTTGATTGGGATTGCATTGAATGTGTAGATAGCTTTGGGTAGGATTGACATTTTGACAATATTTATTCTTCCAATCCATGAGCAGGGAATGTCTTTCCATTTCTATAAATCTTCTTCAATTACCTTCATAAGTTTTCTATAGTTTTCAGCATACAGATCTTTTACATCTTTGGTTAGATTTATTCCTAGGTATTTTATACTTCTTGGTGCAATTGTGAATGGGATCAGTTTCTTTATTTGTCTTTCTGTTGCTTCATTGTTGGTGTATAAGAATGCAACTGATTTCTGTACATTGATTTTGTATCCTGCAACTTTGCTGAATTCATGTATCAATTCTAGCAGACTTTTGGTGGAGTCTATTGGGTTTTCCATGTATAATATCATGTCATCTGTAAAAAGCGAAAGCTTGACTTCATCTTTGCCAATTTGGATGCCTTTGATTTCCTTTTGTTGTCTGATTGCTGATGCTAGAACTTCCAGCACTATGTTAAACAACAGCGGTGAGAGTGGGCATCCCTGTCGTGTTCCTGATCTCAGGGAAAAAGCTCTCAGTTTTTCCCTGTTGAGGATGATGTTAGCTGTGGGCTTTTCATAAATGGCTTTATGATCTTTAAGTATGTTCCTTCTATCCCGACGTTCTCAAGGGTTTTTATTAAGAAAGGGTGCTGGATTTTGTCAAAGGCCTTTTCTGCATCGATTGACAGGATCATATGGTTCTTCTCTTTTTTTTTTTGTTAATGTGATGTATCACGTTGATTGATTTGCGAATGTTGAACCAGCCCTGCATCCCAGGAATGAATCCCACTTGATCATGGTGAATAATTCTTTTTATATGCCGTTGAATTCGATTTGCTAGTATCTTATTGAGAATTTTTGCATCCATATTCATCAGGGATATTGGCCTGTAGTTCTCTTTTTTTACTGGGTCTCTGTCTCGTTTAGGAATCAAAGTAATACTGGCTTCATAGAATGAGTCTGGAAGTTTTCCTTCCCTTTCTGTTTCTTGGAATAGCTTGAGAAGGATAGGTATTATCTCTGCTTTAAACGTCTGGTAGAACTCCCCTGGGAAGCCATCTGGTCCTGGACTCTTATTTGTTGGGAGATTTTTGATAACCGATTCAATTTCTTCGCTGGTTATGCGTCTGTTCAAGCTTTCTATTTCCTCCTGATTGAGTTTTGGAAGAGTGTGGGTGTTTAGGAATTTGTCCACTTCTTCCAGGTTGTCCAGTTTGTTGGCATATAATTTTTCATAGTATTCCCTGATAAGTGTTTGTATCTCTGAGGGATTGGTTGTAATAATTCCATTTTTATTCATGATTTTATCTATTTGGGTCATCTCCCTTTTCTTTTTGAGAAGCCTGGCTAGAGGTTTGTCAATTTTGTTTATTTTTTCAAAAAACCAACTCTTGGTTTCATTGATCTGCTCTACAGTTTTTTTAGATTCTATATTGTTTATTTCTGCTCTGATCTCTATTATTTCTCTTCTTCTGCTGGGTTTAGGGTGTCTTTGCTGTTCTGCTTCTATTTCCTTTAGGTGTGCTGTTAGATTTTGTATTTGGGATTTTTCTTATTTCTTGAGATAGGCCTGGATTGCAATGTATTTTCCTCTCAGGACTGCCTTCGCTGCATCCCAAAGCTTTTGGATTGTTGTATTTTCATTTTCGTTTGTTTCCATATATTTTTTAATTTTTTCTCTAATTGCCTGGTTGACCCACTCATTCGTAAGTAGAGTGTTCTTTAACCTCCATGCTTTTGGAGGTTTTCCAGACTTTTTCCTGTGGTTGATTTCAAGCTTCATAGCATTGTGGTCTGAAAGTATGCATGGTATAATTTCAATTCTTGTAAACTTATGAAGGGCTGTTTTGTGACCCAGTATATGATCTATCTTGGAGAATGTTCCATGGGCACTCGAGAAGAAAGTATATTCTGTTGCTTTGGGATGCAGAGTTCTACATATATCTGTCAAGTCCATCTGATCCAATGTATCATTCAGGGCCCTTGTTTCTTTATTGACCGTGTGTCTAGATGATCTATCCATTTCTGTAAGTGGGGTGTTAAAGTCCCCTGCAATTACCACATTCTTATCAATAAGGTTGCTTATGTTTATGAGTAATTGTTTTATATACTTGGGGGCTCCAGTATTCGGCGCATAGACATTTATAATTGTTAGCTCTTCCTGCTGGATAGACCCTGTAATTATTATATAATGCCCTTCTTCATCTCTTGTTACAGCCTTTAATTTAAAGTCTAATTTGTCTGATATAAGTATGGCTACTCCAGCTTTCTTTTGGCTTCCAGTAGCATGATAAATAGTTCTCCATCCCCTTACTCTCAATCTAAAGGTGTCCTCAGGTCTAAAATGAGTCTCTTGTAGACAGCAAATAGATGGGTCTTGTTTTTTTATGCATTCTGATACCCTATGTCTTTTGGTTGGCGCATTTAATCCATTTACATTCAGTGTTATTATAGAAAGATACGGGTTTAGAGTCATTGTGATGTCTGTATGTTTTATGTTTGTAGTGATGTCTCTGGTACTTTGTCTCACAGGGTCCCCCTTACGATCTCTTGTAGGGCTGCTTTAGTGGTAACAAATTCCTTCAGTTTTTGTTTGTTTGGGAAGACCTTTATCTCTCCTTCTATTCTAAATGACAGACTTGCTGGATAAAGGATTCTCGGCTGCATATTTTTTCTGTTTAGCACACTGAAGATATCGTGCCAATTCTTTCTGGCCTGCCAAGTTTCAAAAGAGAGATCAGTCACGAGTCTTATAGGTCTCCCTTTATATGTGAGGGCAAGTTTATCCCTTGCTGCTTTCAGAATTTTCTCTTTATCCCTGTATTTTGCCAGTTTGACTATGATATGTCGTGCAGAAGATCGATTCAAGTTACGTCTGAAGGGAGTTCTCTGTGCCTCTTGGATTTCAATGCCTTTTTCCTTCCCCAGTTCAGGGAAGTTCTCAGCTATAATTTCTTCAAGTACCCCTTCAGCACCTTTCCCTCTCTCTTCCTCCTCTGGGATACCAATTATGCGTATATTATTTCTTTTTAGTGTATCACTTAGTTCTCTAATTTTCCCCTCATACTCCTGGATTTTTTTATCTCTCTTTCTCTCAGCTTCCTCTTTTTCCATAACTTTATCTTCTAGTTCACCTATTCTCTCCTCTGCCTCTTCAAGCCGAGCTGTCGTCGTTTCCATTTTGTTTTGCATTTCGTTTAAAGCGCCTTTCAGCTCCTCGTGACTGTTCCTTAGTCCCTTGATCTCTGTAGCAAGAGATTCTCTGCTGTCCTGTATACTGTTTTCAAGCCCAGCGATTAATTTTATGACTATTATTCTAAATTCACTTTCTGTTATATTATTTAAATCCTTTTTGATCAGTTCATTAGCTGTTGTTATTTGTTGGAGATTCTTCTGAGGGGAATTCTTCCGTTTGGTCATTTTGGATAGTCCCTGGAGTGGTGAGGACCTGCAGGGCACTTCCCCTGTGCTGTGGTGTATAACTGGAGTTGGTGGGCGGGGCCGCAGTCCGCCCTGATGTCTGCCCCCAGCCCACCGCTGGGGCCACAGTCAGACTGGTGTGTGCCTTCTCTTCCCCTCTCCTAGAGGCGGGATTCACTGTGGGGTGGCATGGCCCGTCTGGGCTACTTGCACACTGCCAGGCTTATGATGCTGGGGATCTGGCGTATTAGCTGGGGTGGGTAGGCAAGGTGCACAGGGGCGGGAGGGGCAGGCTTAGCTCGCTTCTCCTTAGGTGATCCACTTCAGGAGGGGCCCTGTGGCAGCAGGAGGGAGTCAGATCTGCTGCCGGAGGTTTGGCTCCGCAGAAGCACAGAGTTGGGTGTTTGCGCGGTGCAAGCAAGTTCCCTGGCAGGAACTGGTTCCCTTTGGGATTTTGGCTGGGGGATGGGCAGGGGAGATGGCGCTGGTAAGCGCCTTTGTTCCCCACCAAACTGAGCTCTGTCCTCCGTCCGGGGGCTCAGCAGGTCTCCCTCCCTTTGTCCTCCAGCCTTCCCGCTTTCCGAGCAGAGCTGTTAACTTATGACCTCCCAGACGCTGAGTCGCGCTTGCTGTGGAACACAGTCCGTCAGGCCCCTCCGCTTTTGCCAGCCAGACTCGGGGGCTCTGCTTGGCCATCGAGCTGCCCCTCTGCCCTGGCTCCCTCCCGCCAGTCCGTGGAGCGCGCACCGCCTCGCCGCCCTTCCTGCCCTCTTCCGTGGGTCTCTCGTCTGCGCTTGGCTCTGGCGACTCCGTTCTGCTAATCCTCTGGCGGTTTTCTGGGTTATTTAGGCAGGTGTAGGTGGAATCTAAGTGATCAGCAGGACGCGCGGTGAGCCCAGCGTCCTCCTACGCCGCCATCTTCCCTCTCCTCCAATTATTTTCGAAATGTGGTCACTTTGAATTGAAATATACTATAAGCATTACTCATGTGCTGGATTTTGAAAAATTAGTATTAAAAGGTAAAATATCTCTTAATATTTATATTGACTTTTTGTTCAAATAATAAGATTTCGGATATATTGAATTAAAAATACAATTAAATTAATTTCACCTATTTTTTTTAAGCTATACGCTAAGGAATTCTTTATTTAATAAAAATCTCTATGGCTGTAAATGGATGAGGATATTTTTGCAGTTTTAAACTTAATTTTTAAGTGTTCATTTATTTATTTTGAGAGACAGAGCAAGTGAGCACAAATGTGGGAGGGGAAGAGAAAGAATCTCAATCAGGCCCTGTGCTGTCAGTGCAAAGCCTGATGTGGGGCTCTATCTCGATCTCACACACTGTGAGCTCATGACCTGAGCCAAAATCATGAGTTGGATGCTTAATCAACTGAGCCACCCAGAGACCCTGTTTTAAATTTATTTTTTTATTCAAGTATAATTAAAATACAGTGTTATATTAGTTTCAGGTGTGTAATACAGTGATTCAACAATTCTATACATTACTCGGGGCTCATCATGGTAAGTGTACTCTCAATCCTGCCCACCTATTAAACCTTTCCCCCCACCCACCTCCCCTTTGGCAACTACCAGTTTGTTCTCTATATTTAACAGACTGTCTTTTTGTTAGTCTTTTTTTCTTTGCTCATTTATTTTGTTTCTTAAATTCCACATGCACGTGAAACCATATGGTATTTGTCTTTCTCTGGCTGACTTATTTCACTTAGCATCATACCCTCTAGATCCATCCATGTTGTTGCAAATGACAAGAATTCATTTCTTTATGGCTGAGTAATATTCCAGTGTGTGTGTGTGTGTGTGTGTGTGTGTGTGTGTGTGTGTGTGTCTGTGTGTGTGTGTATACCACTGCTTCTTTATCCATTTATCTATGGATGGACATTTGGGTTGCTTCCATATTTTGACTATTGTAAATAATGTTGCAATAAACATAGGGGTGTGTATACATATTTTCGAATTAGTGTTTTTGTTTTCTTTCGATTACCACCCAGTACTGGATAATACCATAATTCTATTTTTAATTTTGGGGAAATGTCCATACTCTTTTCCACAGTGGCTACACCAGATTGCATTCCCAGCAGAAGTACATGTGAGATTCCTTTTTCTCTACATCCTTGCCAACACTTGTTATTTCTTGTGTTTTTCATTTAAGCCATTTGGACAGGTGTGAAGTAATATGTCAGTGTGGCTTAGGTTTGCATTTCTCTGATGATTAGTGATGTTGAACACCTTTTCCAGTTTCTGTTGGCCATCTGTGTGTCCTCTTTGGAAGAATGTCTGTTCATGTCCTCTGTCCATTTTTAATTGGATTTGTTTTGGTGTTGAGTTGTATAAGATTTTTATATATTTTGGCTATTAAACATTATCAAATAGGTCATTTGAAAATATCTTCTCCCATTTGCCTTTTTGTTTTGTTGATGGTTTCCTTCTCTGAGCACAAGCTTTTTATTTTGGTGTAGTCCCAATTGTTTAATTTTGCTTTTGTTTCCTTTGCAAAAGGAAATAGATCTACAGAAATGTTTCTATGGTTGATGTAAAAGAAATTACTGCTTATATTTCCTTCTAGGACTTGTATAGTTTTAGGTCTCACATTTAGGTCTTTAATTAATTTTGAGTTTATTTTTGTGTGATGTAAGAAAGTGGTTCAGTTTCATTCTTTTGCAGCTAACTGTTCAGTTTTCCCACTGCCATTTATTGAAGAGATTATCTTTTTCTCATTGCATATTCTTGCCTCTACAATTAATCTAATTGTAGATTAATTGACCATATAAGTATGGGTTTATTTCTGAGCTCTCTATTCTGTTCTACTGATCTAGGTATTTATATTTGTGCCAGTACCATACTATTTTGATAACTACAGCTTTGTAGTATATCTTGAAGTCCGGGATTGTGATACCTCCAGTTTTGTTCTTTTTCAAGATTACTTTGTCTATTCACGGTCTTTTGTGGTTCCATACAAATTTTAGAAATATTCATTCTAGTTCTGTGGAACTAGATATTTTGACTGGTTGTATTAGATGTGTAGATTGCTTTGGGGAATATGGATATTTTAATAATATTAATTATTTCAATTCATGAATGTAGAATATCTTTCTATTTGTTTGTGTCATCTTCAATTTCTTTTATTAGTGTCTTATTTTTTTATGTTTTTTTTTCATGATTTGGCGATTGTAAATAAAGCTGCTATAAACATTGGAGTGCATATATCCCATTGAATCAGTATTTTTGTATCCTTGGGTAAATACCTAGTAGTGCAATTGCTGGATTGTAGGATAGTTCTATTTTGAACTTTCTAAGGAAACTCCATACTGTTTTCCAGAGTGGCTGCACCAGTTTGCATTCCCACCAACAGTGTAAGAGTGTTCCCCTTTCTCCATATCCTTGCCATCTGTTTCCTGTGTTGTTCATTTTAGCCATTCTGACAGGTGTGAAGTAATATCTCATTGTAATTTTGATTTGTATTTCCCTGATGATGAGTGATGTTGAGCATCTTTTCATCTGTTAGCCATGTGTATGTGTTTTTTGGAAAAATCTCTATTCATGTCTTCTGCCCATTTTTTGACTGTATTATTTGTTTTTTGGGTGTTGAGTTTGATAAATTCTTTATATATTTTGGATACTAACCCTTTGTCAGATGTTATTTACAAATATCTTCTCCCATTCCATCAGTCACCTTTTAGTTTTGTTGATTGTTTCCATCATTGTACAGAAGATTTTTGCTCTGATGAAGTCCCAATAATTTATTTTTGCTTTTGTTTCCCTGCCAATGGAGACATATCTAGTCAGAAGTTGCTATGGCCAATGTCAAAGAGGTTACTGTTTGTGTTCTCCTCTAGAATTTTGGTGGTTTCCTGTCTTACATTTATGTCTTTCATCCATTTTCAATTTATTTTTGTGGATGGTGTAAGAAAGTGGTCCAGTTTCATTCTTGTGCATGTAGCTGTCCAGTTTTCCCAACCCTGTTTGTTGAAGATATTGTCTTTTTTCCTTTGGATATTCTTTCCTGCTTTGTCGACGATTTGATGACCACGTAGTTGTGGGTTCATTTCTGAGTTTTCTATTCTGTTCCATTGTTTTATGTGTATATTTTTGTGCAAGCACCATGCTCTCTTGATTACTACATCTTTGTAATATAACCTGATGTCAAGAATTATGATGTGTCCAGCTTTGCTTTTCTTTTTCAAGATTGTTTTGGCTATTTGGGGTCTTTTGTGGGTTCATACAAATTTTAGGATTGTTTTCACTCTGTGAAAAATGCTGGTAGTATTTTGATAGGGTTTGCATTAAATGTGTAGATTGCTTTGGACATTATAGACATTTTAGTAATATTAGTTCTTCCAAGACATGAACATGAAATATTTTTCCATTTCTTTGTGTCATCTTCAGTTTTTCTGGTTTTCCTACAAGGTGATCCTGGCCTTTGAAAATGTATTTCGAAGTTTTCTTCCTCTTCTTTGTTTTGAAACAGTTTAAGGTGCACGGGTATTAACTGTTTTTAAAATGTTTGTTAGATTTACCTGTGAAGCCATCTGGTCCTGGACTTTTGTTTGTTGTGAGTTTTTTGATTACTGATTCAATTTCATTACGAGTAATTGGTCTGTTCAAATTTTCTATTTCATTATGATTCAATTTTGAAGGCTACATGTTTCTAAGCATTTACCCATTTCTTCTAGGTTGTCCAATTTGTTGTCATATAATTTTTCATAGTATTCTCTTATAATCCTTTGTATTTCTGTGGTGTTGGTTGTTATTTCTCTTCTTTCCTTTCTGATTTTATTTTTGTTTTTTTTGAGTCCTCTTTCTATTTCTCTCTGATGAGTCTGGCTAAGGTTTATCAGTTTTGTTGACCTTTTCCAAGAACCAGCTCCTAGTTTTATTGATCTGTTCTATTGGTTGTTTTAGTCTTTATTCATTCTGCTCCATTCTTTATTATTTTCTTCTCTCTCTTGGCTTTGGGCTTTGTTAGTTTTTTTTTTTTTTTTTTTTTTTTTTTGCTAGCTTCTTTAAGTATAAGGTTAGGTTGTTTATTTGAGATTTTTCTGGCTTCTGAGGGAGGCCTGTATTGCTATAAATTTCCCTTTAAAACAGCTTTTATTGCATGCTAAAGATTTTGGACTATAGTGTTTTCATTTTCATTTATGTCCATGTATTTTTTCATTTCCTTTTTGATTTCTTGGTTGACCCATTCATTGTTTAGTAGTATATTGTTTAACCTCCATGTATTTGTGTTCTTTCCATACTTTTTTCTTGTGATTGATTTGTAGTTTTATACTGTTGTGGTTGGAAAAGATGCATGATATAATTTCAATCTTTTTGAATTTTTTGAGACTTATTTTGTGGCCTAACATGTGATCTATTCTGGAGAATGTTCCATGAGCACTTGAAAAGAATGTGTATTCTGGGAGGAGCCAAGATGGTGGAACAGCATGGAAGTTTTTTTTTTGCATCTTTTTTGCATCCATGAAATACAGCCAGATCACTAAACCATCCTGCACACCTAGAAAACTAATTTGAGGATTAACACAACAATCTGTACAACCTGAACCACAGAACTCAGCAGATATGTGGTGAGGAGAGGTGAACTGGGGGAGAAAGAAGCCGCAGAGGGCAGGGAGCTGTTTTTGCTTGCAGAGAGAAGATGGAGATGGGGAAAGACTATGGGAAAAGCACCCCTACACCCCTGGGGGGAGCTGGAAAGAAAGTGGAGAAGTGGAAATAGTCACAGGGACTGACTGAACTAAAAAGGGAGAAAGGAGAAAGCAGAGGGTTTAAATTCCATTAAGGCTATAAATAGCAGGAGTGCAGAGTCTGAAACTCTACAGCTGAATACCTGGCGGTGCTCTGGTGGGAAGGGCAAATCCCCAGGAGCAGAGTGAAGTACAGGGTGTCTTCAGGCCACATGGGGAGAGGTGGTTCCACTGCTGGGAGGACATTTGGTAGAGGCAGTGAGACCTTCACATGGGCAAAGGTCCCAGCAGACCCTGGAGAATGGCCACATCACTGGTGTTGGAGTAAGAATGTTAAGTAGAAAGCCTAGTGCCAGATGTGTGTTGTGATTTACCATAATCCCTGAAACACTGCTGCTACATGATTTCATGAACTTTTTCTGGGGCCGGCTGGCACCCACTGCTGTCTCGGCATCGGCAGCAGCACAGTCCCACAAACATTCCTGGGTGCGGGGGACACTTGGCCATTGCTTGGTGAGATCCTCCCACAGAGGGTCAGAATGGGTCAAAGCAGCAGTCCCTCAGAAGTGAGGGGTCGGGAAACACAGCAGCATTTGAGATAAAACTCAGGAGGGAGGTGCCACCTGGAAGGAAACCTGGAAACTTGGTCATGGACAGCATAAAAGTGGGGAGTAGACAGAAGCCAGAGACAAAGGACAGGTGTGTGATTGCTGATCAGGGAAAACAGAATTCCAATACTAGAGACTGGGTAACTGACTGATGCCATTTTCACCCCTGCCGTGCATATGCATACACACCTACAAGCTCCACAATTATCCGCCCCAATAAGCTAAGCAGCACCATCTAGTGAAGGACAGAGCTGTTACACTAAGCCCTCCCAACTGGGCCAACCTCCCTCTTTAGGACCACTACAAGTCTCTCTGCCTGATTAGTTTATGGACTATAAAGTGCTTCGTACTTTGACTTCTAGAGGAAAATGATGTAATTTCAATAGTTTTTCAGTCTGTTTGCTGGTCCATCTATTAAATTTTTTTTCTTTTTTGTTTCTTTTCTTTTTCTTGAATATGGAAAGAGGAAAAATTTATTTTTATTTTCAATTTTTATTAAAAACATTTTTCTTTAACTTTTTCCTACTGTATTTTTTACTGTTTTGTAAATTTTTCAAATTCTATTTTACGTCCACCATTTCATTTTATTATACTTCATTGCATTCATTTTTTCAAATGTTTTCCTTTTTTTCTTATTTTTCTCTTTTCTCTTTTTTCCCTTTTTTCTTTTTCCCCTTTTTTCTCTAATCTTTCAAGCTGCTTTCAACACCCAGACCAAAACACATCTAGGATCTAGCATAATTTATTTGATTTTTTTTATGTGTGTGTTGTTTTTAATTTTTTAATTTTATGTTTTTTACCTTATTAATTCCTTTTGTTACTTCAAAAGGATGAAATGAAGGAATTCACCCCAAAAGAAAGAGCGGGAAGAAATGACAGCCAGGGACTTAATCAACAGAGATACAAACAAGATGTCTGAACCAGAATTTAGAATAATAAGAATATTAGCTTGGGCCAAAAATAGATTAGAATCCCTTTCCATGGAGATAAAAGAAGTAAAAACTAGACAGGATGAAATAAAAAATGTTATAACTGAGCTGCAATTTTTAAATGGATGCCATGGTGGCAAGGATGGGTGAGCAGAGCAGTGAATCAGTGATATAGAGGACAAACTTATGGAGAATAATGAAGCAGAAAAAAAGAGGGTGATAGGGGCGCCTGGGTGGCTCAGTTGGTTAAGTATCCGACTTCAGCTCAGGTCATGATCTCATAGTTCAGGAGTTCGAGCCCCACGTTGGGCTCTGTGCTGACAGCTCAGAGCCTGGAGCCCTCTTCAGATTCTGTGTCTCCCTGTCTCTCTGCTCTTCCCTGCTCATGCTCTGTCTCTTTCTGTCTCAAAAATAAATAATAAAACATTAAAAAAATTTTAAAAAAGAGGTGATAATGCACAAGAGCATGATTTAAGAATTAGAGAAATCAGTGACTCGTTAAAAAGGAACAACATCAGAATCATAGGGGTCCCAGAAGATGAAGAGAGAGAAAAAGGGGTAGAAGAGTTATGTGAGCAAATCATAACAGAAAACTTTCCTAACCTGAGAAAAGACACAGGCATCAAAATCCAGGAAGCATAGAAGACTCTCATTAGACTCAACAAAAACTGACCATCAACAAGGCATATCATAGTCAAATTCACAAAATACTCAGGCAAGAAAGGAATCATGAAAGCAGCAAGGGAAAAAAGTCCTTGCTTTTAAGGGAAGACAGACCAAGTTTGCAGCAGACCTATCCACAGAAACTTGGCAGGCCAGAAAGGAGTGGCAGGATGTATTCAACGTGTGGAATCAGAAAAAATCTGCAGCCAAGAATTCTTTATCCAGCAAGGCTGTCATTCAAAATGGAAGGAGAGGTTAAAAGTTTCCCAGACAAACAAAACAAAACCTCTCAGACTTCATGACCACTAAACCAGCCCTGCATGAAATTTTAAGGGGGACTCTCTGAGGGGAGAAAAGATGGAAACAAACAAACAAACAAACAAAAAAACTCCAAAGCAACAAAGACTAGAAAGGACCAGAGAACACCACCAGAAACTCCAAATCAACAAGCAACACAATGCCAATAAATTCATATCTTTCAGTATCTACTCTAAACATCAATGGATTAAATGCTCCAATCAAAAGACATAGGGTAACAGAATGGATAAGAAAGCAAGATCTATCTATATGCTGTTTACAAGAGACCCACTTCAAGAAGTAAGTGACCTAAAGACACCTTCAGACTGAAAGTAAGGGGATGGAGAAGCATCTATCATGCTCATGTTTGACAAAAGAAAGCCAGAGTGACCTTACTTATATCAGACAATCTAGACTTTAAAATAAAGACTGTAACAAGAGATGAAGAGCATTATATCATAATTAAGGGGTCTATCCACCAAGAAGACCTAACAATTGTAAGCATTTATGCTCCAAATGTGCAAGCACCTGAATATATGAATCAATTAATCACAAACAAAAAGAAACTCATTGCTAATAATATCACAATAGTAGGGGACTTCAACACCCCATTTACAACAATGCACAGATCATCTAAACAGAAAATCAACAAGGAAACAATGGCTTTGAATGACACACTGGACCAGATGCACTTAACAGATATATTCAGAACATTTCATCCTAAAGCAGCAGAATATACATTCTTCTCTGGTGCACATGGAACATTCTCCAGAATAGATCACATACTGGTACACAAATCAGTCCTCAGCAAGTTCAAAAAGATCGAGATCATACCGTGCATATTTTCAGACCACAACGCTATGAAACTTGAAATCAACCACAAGAAAAAATTTGGAAAGGTAACAAATACTTGGAGACTAAAGAACATCCTACTAAATAATGAATGTGCTAACCTAGAAGTTAAAGAGGAAATTAAAAAGTACATGGAAGCCAATGAAAATGATAACACCACATCCCCAAACCTCTGAGACACAGCAAAGGTGGACATAAGAGGAAAGTAAATAGCAATCCAGGCCTTCCTAAAGGAGGAAGAAAGGTCTCAGATACCCAACCTAACCTTATACCTTAAAGAGCTAGAAAAAGAATAGTAACTAAAACCCCAAACCAGCAGAAGACAGGAAATAACAAAGATTAGAGCAGAAATTAATGCTATCGAAACCAACCCCCCCCAACCCCCAAAAAAACAGTAGAACACATCAATGAAACCAGAGCTGGTTCTTTGAAAGAATTAACAAAATTGATAAACCACTAGCCAGTTTGATCAAAAAGAAAAAAGAAAGGACCTAAATAAATAAAATCAAGAATGAAAGAGGAGAGATCACATCCAATACAGCAGAAATAAAACAATAATAAGAGAATATTATGAGCAATTATATGCCAATAAAATGGGCAATCTGGAAAAAATGGACAAATTCCTAGAAACATAGAAACTACCAAAACTGAAACAGGAAGAAATAGAAAATTTGAACAGATCCATAACCAGTAAAGAAATTGAATTAGTAATCAAAAACCTGCCAAAAAACAGGAGTCCAGGGCCAGATGGCTTTCCAGGGAAATTCTACCAAACATTTAAAGAAGAGTTAATACCTATTCTCTTGAAGCTGTATCAAAAAATAGAAATGGAAGGAAAACTTCCAAACTCTTTCTGTGAAGCCAGCATTACCTTGATTCCAAAACCAGACAAAGAACCTACTAAAAAGGAGAACTGTAGACCAGTTTTCCTGATGAACATGGATGCAAAAATCCTCAACAAGATATTAGCCAACTTGATCCTACAATACATTAAAAAAATTATTCACCATGACCACATGGGATTTATACCTGGGATGCAGGTCTGGTTCAATATCCACAAAACAATCAATGTGATTCATCACATCAATAAAAGAAAGGACAGGAACTATATGATCCTCTCAATAGATGCAGAAAAATCATTTGACAAAATACGGCATCTTTCTTGATAAAAATCCTCAAGAAAGTAGGAATAGAAGGAGCATACCTCAAGATCATAAAAGCCATATACGAAAGACCCAATGCTAATATCATTCTCAATGGGGAAAAACTGAGAGCTTTCCCCCTAAGGTCAGGAACAAGACAGTGATGTCCACTTTCACCACTGTTATTCAGCATAGTATTGGAAGTCTTAGACTCTGCAATAAGTCAACACAAAGAAATAAAAGGCATCCAAATAGTCCAGGAGGAAGTCAAGCTTTCACTCTTCACAGATAACATGATGACCTATCTGGAAAACACAAAAGATCCCACCAAAAACCTGATAGATCTGATTCACGAATTCAGCAAAGTTGCAGGGTATAAAATCAATGCACCAAAATCGGTTGCATTCCTATACACCAACAATGAAGTGACAAAAAGGTAAATCAAGGAGTTGATCCTGTTTACAATTGCACCAAAACCATAAAAAACCTAGGAATAAGTCTGACCAAAGAGGTGAAAAATCTATACACTGAAAATTATAGAACACTTATGAAAGAAACTGAGGAATACAGAAAAAAATGGAAAAGTATTCGATGCTCCTGGATAGGAAGAACAAATATTGTTAAAATGTCAATACTACCCAAAGCAATCTCCATATTCAATGCAATCCCTATCAAAATAACACCAGCATTCTTCACAGAGCTAGAACAAACAATCTTAAAATTTGTATGGAACCAGAAAAGGCCCTGAATAGCCAAAGCAATCTTGAAAAAGAAAACCAAAGGAGGAGGCATCACAATCCCAGACTTCAAGCGGTATTACAAAGCTGCAAACATCAAGAAAGTACGGTACTGGCACAAAAACAGACACTCATATCAATGGAACAGAATAGAGAACCCAGAAATGGACCCACAAATGTATGGCCAACTAATCTTTGACAAAGCTGGAAAGACTATCCAATGGAATAAAAACAGTCTGTACAGCAAATGGGAAAACTGGACAGCAACATGCAGAAGAATGAATCTAGACCACTTTCTTACACCATACACAAAAATAAACTCAAAATGGATGAAAGACTTAAATGTATGACAGGAAGCCATCAAAATCCTTGAGAAGAAAGCAGGCAAAAGCCTCTTTGATCTTGGTCGGAACAACTTCTTACTCAACCCATCTCCAGAGGCAAGGGAAACAAAAGCAAAAATGAACTACTGGGACCTCATCAAAATAAAAAGCTTCTGCACAGCTAAGGAAACAATAAGCAACACTAAAAGGCAACCTACAGAATGGGAGAAGATATTTACAAATGATCTACCAGATAAAGGGTTAGTATCCAAAATCTATAAAGAACTTCTCAAACTCAACACCCAAAAAACAAATAATCCAGTGAAGAAATGGGCAAAAGACATGAATAGACACTTCTCCAAAGAAGACATCCAGATGGCCAACTGACACATGAAAAAATGCTCCACATCGCTCATCATCAGGGAAATACAAATCAAAGCCAAAACGAGATACCACCTTACACCTGTCAGAATGGCTAACATTAACAACTCAGGCAATAATAAATGTAGTCGAGGATACGGAGAAAGAGAATTTCTTTTGCATTGTTGGTGGGAATGCAAGCTGGTGCAGCCACTCTGGAAAACAGTATGGAGGATCCTCAAAAAATTAAAAATAGAACTACCCTATGACCCAGAATTTGCGCTACTAGGTATTTATCCAAGGGATACAGGTATGCTATTTCGAAGGGGCATATGCACCCTGGTGTTTATAGCAGTACTATCAACAATAGCCAAAGTATGGAAAGAGCCCAAATGTCCATTGATGGATGAATGGTTAAAGAAGAAGTGGTATATATATATATATATATATATATATATATATATATATATATACACATACATACATACAGTGGAGTATTACTCAGCAATCAAAAAGAATGAAATCTTGCCATTTGCAATTATGTGGATGGAACTAGAGGGTAGTATGCTAAACAAAATTTGTCAGTCGCAGAAAGACAAATATATGACTTCACTCATATGAGGACATTAAGATACAAAACAGATGAACATAAAGGAAAGGAATCAAAAATCATATAAAAACAGGGAGGGGGAAAAACATAAGAGGCTCTTAAATATGGAGAACAGAGTGTTACTGGAGGGATTGTGGGAGGGAGGATGGGCTAAATGGGTAAGGGGAATTAAGAAATACACTCCTGAAATCATTGTTGCACTATATGCTAACTTAGATGCAAATTTAATAAGTAAATTAAATAAAATGATAAAAAAATAAACAACACACACACACAAGAATGCTGAAGAATGATTCTGCTATTGACAGATATGTTAAAATAAGAAGAATATTCAATAGATGCCTATGATCTCATTGGGTGATGCTGTTACTAGCAGAAGTTAACAGGTACTTGATGTGCTTTAACATTTGACAAAAATATCAAAAACAGGAAGTTGTAAAAAAAAAGAAAAAGAAAAAGAAAAATGTGTATTCTACTACTTTTGGATAGAATGTTTTGAATATATCTGTTATATCCATCTAGTCTAATGTGTCATTCAAAGCCACTGTTTTCTTGTTGATTTTCTGTCTGGAAGATCTACCCATTGATTTAAATGGGATTTAAAATCTCCTACGATTACTGTGTTATTATCAATTTCCTTATGTCTGTTAACAGTTGCTTTTTTTATTTGGGTGCATAAATATTTATGATTGTTATACCTTCTTGTTAATTAGTCCCATTATGATTATATAGTGTCCTTCTTTGTCTCTTTTTAGAGTCTTTGTTTTAATGTCTATTTTTTTTTTGATATAAATATTCCTATCCCAGCTTTCTTTTCACTTCTATTTGCATGATAAATGTTTTTTCATCCCTTCACTTTCAATCTACATGTGTCTTTAGGACTGAAATGAGTTTCTTATCGGCACCATATAGATGAGTCTTGCTTTCTTATCTGTTCAGTCATCCTATGTCATTTGCTTGTAGCATTTAATCCATTTACATTTAAAGTAATTATTGTCAGGTATTTACTTATTGTCATTTTGTTACTTGTTTTATGGTTATTTTTGTGGTTCTTCTTTGCTCTTTTCTTGCTCTCTTCCCTTGTGATTGGATGACTTTCTTTAGTGATATGCTTGGATTCATTTCTCTTTATTTTTTGCATATCTGTTACAGTATTTTGATTTGTATAACATCTTATGCATATGGCAGTCTATATTAAGTCGATGGTTGGTTAAGTTTGAACCCATTCTAAAAGCAATGAATTTTTACTCCCTCTTTTTCTGTATATGATGTCATACTTTCCATCCTTTTATTTTATGAACCCCTTGACTGATTTTTATAAATATAGTTGATTTTTATTGCTTTTGTGCTTTAACCTTCATACTAGTTTTATCAGTGACTCATATGCAAATTTTATTATGTTTGTATGTACCTGTGTAGTTTTTTCAATTCTTAATCATCTTACTCCTGATAGTAGCCTTTTCACTCTACTCAAAGAATTCCCTTTAGGTTTTCTTGTAAACTTGGTTTAGTTGTGATGAAATCTTTTAACTTTTTTTCTATCCACACTTGCTGGGTAGAATATTCTTGGTTGCATATTTTTTCCTTTCAGCACTTGGAATATATCATAACATTCTCTTCTGGCTTGCAAAGTTTCTGCTAAAAAACCAGCTGATAGCCTTGTGGGGTTTCCTTTGTATGTAACTATTCTATTTTCTCTTCCTGCTTTTAAAATTCTCTCTTAAATACTAGTTTTTGCCATTTTAATTATAGTGTGTACCTTCTTGTTATTTTTGTTGGAGGCTCTCTGTGCATTCTGGATCTGGATATCAGTTTCTTTCCCTAGGTTGGGGGAATTTTCATCTACTATTTCTTTAAATAAATTTTTTCTTTCTTTTTTCTCACTTCTCCTGGGATCTTATAAGGCAAATGTTATTTTGCTTGATGATGTTACTGAGTTCCCTTCACCTGTTCTCATTTTTTATTCTTTTTCTTCCTTTTTTTTTCCTGTTCAACTTGGTTGCTTTCCATTACCCTGTCTTTTAGCTCGCTGATCTGTTCTTCTGCCTTCTCTAATGTATTGATTCCTTCTAGTGAAATTTTAATTTCATTTATTGAATTCTTCATGTTTAATTGGCTCTTTTAAAAATTTTCTCTCTTTGTTGAATATGTCCTTGACATTCCTCATTCTTTTCTCAAGTCCAGTAAGAATTTTATGACCATTACTTTGAATTCTCCATCAGGCATATTGCTTATTTCTGTTTCATTTAGCTCCTTTGTTGTCATTTTATTGTTCTTTCATTTGGGAAATATTCCTCTGTCTCTTCATTTTGTCTATCTCTCTCAGTCTGTTTCTGTATGTTAGGAAAGTCAGCTACATCTCCTGCTCTTTAAAGCGGTGGCCTTATGAAGAAAGGGTCTTGTGGTGTCCTATAATGCAATATCCCCTATTCTCCACAATCAGGCAATTCAGGAGTGTCTCCTATGTGTATTGTATATGTCCTACTATTATGGTTGACTTACATTTACCTTCAGTCCATTCAGGTGCAGTGGACCTCTTTGCCTATTGTGGGCAGAGTTTAGTCTATGTACAGCTAAGGGGCCAGTCTGGGGCCACCTTGGGCTTGCAGTTGGGTTAGATGCCCTCATCCTGTTTACCAGGACCACAGTGACTCTCCTTTTGTCCCCTGAGAGACTTTCATTGGTCAGTTGGGCCTGAAGTCAGATCAGATGTGTACCTCCAGTCTGTTGGAGTTGCAGTGACCCCAAACTACAGGGCTCTCTACTTGTGCTTCCTCTTATGAGGTTTTTCTTGGTGGATGGGTCTGGCAGTCAGATCAGATATTTGCCGCCTACCCATTGCTGGGGCTGCAGTAGACCTTCCTCTTCCTCTTTCCCCAGGGCAAGAGTCACTTTGGAGTGGTATTAGCCACTGTTTACTGTTGGGGCTGCTTGTAGAATGAGACATGTCAGATTATTTAGAGGCCCTCCTGCTGAGTGGTGTGGGTTGGATGGGGAAGTTTACAAGAGTGTTTGTTGCAAGTATTTGTCCTGGTTCCCACAGGTATCTGGGTATAGCCTGGGAGCAGGGGGATAAATGGTGCCTGTCAGTTCTTTTGTTCTTAGAGAAGTCTCTAAAGACACTTGCCCCCCAGTAAAATTCTAAGATTAGTAAATAAATCTCCTTTTTGTATACCATAGGCACTTTTCAGGCTGCTGCTTCTATACTGTATCTCTAAGTGGTTGTTTGTTATGCTGGCTTTTTAAGGGTAGGGACTCAGTTTCCTATCACCTTCTGTCTGTGTGAGAACTAAGTCTGCTGGATTTTTAAATTCCAGGTGTTATGCCCCACTGATTGTAAAACCTCACAGGTTTAGCCCCTCTGGTTTTCAAAACCAGATGCTATGGGGACATATCTTCCCAGTGCAGGTGTCTCATGTCTGGAGTACCTTGTTGCGGGGTCATTTCCTCTCTCCTGTCCATGCTTATGATGTCCCTCCCATTTGTAGTTAGTGTCATAGTTTAGTTTCCCAACCAGGACTCTGTCCTTTCTACCATTTTTGATGTGGTCTCTTGTCTATGATTGATTGTGTAGAGTGTATTCTGGTCTTTGGTTCATTTTCTGGGTTAATTGCACTGATGTGGCTGTTATATGGGTGTATCCATGAGACAAAGCGAGCTTTGGATCCTTCCATTCCATCGTCCTCCCCTGTCAGATCCTCACCTATTTCTTTTCATGTTTTTTAAAAATATGGATACTGGAAAATATAAGATTATGTTGGGTGCTTCTATTTTTGGCTCAGATTATATTTCTATTAGATAGAAATGGCTTGGGGTATTGGTTAAAATAGCATATTTTCATATTCTATTCTCAGAGACTCTGATTGATGCCTAAGGTTAGTGCTAGGGAGGAAAAATTTACTCTGCCTTTCAGGGTACTTCTAGCTGAACTAAGAATCAAATTGACATGAGACAGATTAACAGGAGAAAATCAAATTTAATAGCATACATATGAGAAATCCACACAGATATGGAAATTCCAAAGATAGTCAAGCAACATGAAGCTTACTTGAGCCAAGGAGAGAGGCAGGGTTCTGAAGAAACAAATAAGTAAAATGTCATTAATAGGAAGGCAAGGGGAGATGTTTGGAAACCAAAGGTTGCCCTATGATGTAGATACATTTCTTAGGTAAAGAGGAATCTCTGTTCTTACTCTCCTCCTGGTAAAAGCAGGCAGTTAAGGGGGAGGTGAAGATTTTTTCCTGAATCTGCTGGGTTTTGATGATTTTTAATTTAAAATAATGTTCATGCCAGAGTGGCCCATCAGTAGCCAGGAATCTACATTTTAAAACAGGCATCCTAGGGGTGCCTGGGTGGTTCATTGGTTAAGTGTCCAACTTTGGCTCAGGTCATGATCTCGTGGTTCACGAGTTTAAGCCCAGCTTCAGGCTCTGTGCTGACAACTCAGAGCCTGGAGCCTGCGTCAGATGCTGTGTCTCCCTCTCTCTCTGCCCTCTCCCACTCACGCTCCATCTGTCTGTCTCTCTCTCAAAAATAAATAAACATTAAAAAAATAAAAGGTAAAACAAGCATCCTAGATGTAATCTAAGGACCAAACTTTGAAAAAATAAAACTGGAGTATAGGGTAGTCGCTGAGACACACGATTGAGTAATAAGTAAATAGATGGTCCTAGTCCATTTGGGCTACTGTAACAAAATACCAGACTGAGCAGTTTATAAACAGTAGAAATTTATAATCTGAGATCAGGGCACCAACCTACTCACGGGAGGTTTCCTCTTTCAATTCACAAATTTCTTGTATTATCACATGGCACATGGGGCAAGGGAGCTCTCTGTGACCTCTTTTATAAAGATACTATACCCAATCATGAGGGCTCATAATTGCCTCCCAAAGTTCCTAGCTCCTAATGCCATCATCTTGGGCATTAGGTTTTTAACACATGAATTTGTGGGAGGACACAAAAGTTTAGATGCTAGTAGTGATTAAATAAAAAATGATAAAGTCTATGACAGAAAGTCCAGTTTGTTGTACAATATCCTATAAACTGAAACATCTGACTGAGGGGAGGTGAATCAAAGTAGATTTTCCAGGAAAATAATCTTCATTCAAAGTACTGAGGAGAAGTTAGTCAGGGGAAGGCGAGGTCCTTATTCCAGCTAAAGGGACCACTGCAAAGGTCAAAGGAGACACGGGGAGAGCTTGGTATATTGTAGGACCTATTTTTGAGAGAGGAAATAGCAGTTGGGAGGAATGAGAGATCTAGAAAAATAAGTAAGATCCAGTCATGAAGGATTTATAAACTATGTTAAGGGATCTTGATATCATTTTAAGATTATAGGGCAACATTAAAGAGGTTTTAAAGAATGGAATGGCATTTTAAAGTGCAGAGTAGAGAAGTCTGTAGGAAGCGATGTATCACTTATAACGTCATGGGATCCAAGTGTGAGAATATTCATTTGAAATTAGTAGGGATAATGGAGAGAGGGAGAAATTAAAAGAATTTAGAGAATGTTTAGGAAGAAAAATCAATAGGATTTGAGATTGATAGGATGTGGAAAGATAAGTTTGAGGAAGTAGTCAAAGATTACACCAAGATATGAAAATACTAAAAATATCTAGATACAGACTAAAACAATACATAGTCAATTAAAGTGATAGTTATTAAGATTAAAGCCTCCTTTAGAAAGATTTTTGTGATAATAAAGGAAGTAATATATGTGAAATTTAAGGACTTACAGTAGAAATTTCTTTGAGGCTTTAATCTCAGGCAAAGCTATATCTCTCCTTCATCTTTTGTTTGTTTTTAATCAAGACTGAATCTTATAATTTTGTTTTTTCTTTGTTGTTATGGTTTGGAAATGCAAATCAAAATTGTGCCCCTATTTAGGCCTATACATGATAAAATGGTTCAGATTTCTGCATTTTAGTTTTACTAGTTGAATTGCTATTTTTCTCCCCTTAAATTCCTTTGACTCCTATGTTTTCAATTAATTTATTCTTTTGTGTTGTATGCAATATTAACCTCATTTTGTGTGTGTTGTGAACAAAGCAAGGTATAAATAAACATGGAATAATTTGATTCTGGGAAAATGATGCTGTACATACCAAACGTGATTATAAAAAGGGTTTTTTTTTAACTGTGAAAGTTGAGAAGTACAAAGATAAAATTTTTGAAAACACAGATTCTGCCTTGCTTAATCTATGATGTTGTAGGAGCCAAGGGCAAGCCACCCCAGGATGGGCCACTTTGGCATGAACATTATTTTGAGTTAAAAATAATCAAAATCCAGAAAATTCAGGAAAAGATCTTTACCTCTCCCCTCAACTGCCTGCTTGTATCAGGAAGAGAGCTACTAACAGAGATTCCTCTTTACATGAGAAACTTATCTACCACATAGGGTAACATTTGTTTTCCAAACATTTCCCCTCACCTTCCTGCTAATGACTTTTTACCCCTTTGTGTCTTCAGACCCCTATACCCCTCTCCTTGGCTTGTATAAGCCTCATGTTGCCTAACTATCTTTGGAATTTCCGTGTCTGTGCAGATTCCTCATATGTATGCTATTAAATTTGATTTTTACCTGTTAATTTGTCTCATGTCAATTTGATTCTTAGTTCAGCTTGAAAGACAGGGGGGATTCTTCCTCCTTAACATTATTTACCACTAACTTAACAACAAGAATTCCTATGCCTATTGCATGTAGATGGTCCTGGTAGGCTAGTGGTAAAGGGGGTTGTCCATTCTCTCAATGGGATTTTGTATCTATTTCCCTTTGTATATCACTTGTCAGGTATGAGTTCATGAATTTATTTTATTTAGTTTTTCTATAATATGTGTTCCTCCCAAATGCTTTCCATTACCTAACAATCACATGGAAACTAGATTTCAATAAAAATATTATCAATCTCTTGTATTGATCTGTCTAAACTGAATGGTAAAGTTATGCATTGTTTTTCATATCTTTGTAGTCACATGGGGAATATATTTCATATGTAGTAATAGGAGTTGGCATTTATATGATAATTTCTATTTATTGCAGCTATTATCTTCTACTCCAGTGAATTGCAGAGTTCTGGGGAAATTGTTCTGAGGATTTCTTCCTAAGCTAGGAAGGAGTATATATCCCAAACGGAATTACAAAGTATTTTCTCAACTTTCTCACTGCAAGGTTTTAAAATTGGTGTGGAGCATTGTTACAGAGAAGTTGAAATTGGTTCTGTACTTTTAACTTTTATTTTATTAGAAAAGTAAAACCGTTCATTATAAAGTAATGCATGTGGGTTAAAACTCTAGGATCCTTTTCTGGTTCCCACAATGCCATACACTCCTTACTTGCTTATGTCTCCCTGATTCTTCTTCTAAGTTTGCTCCTTTTTCTTCCTTAGCATTCTCAAGGGCTCAGCCATTGCCTTTTTTTCTTTTTTTTCCTTTTCTGTCTATACTCTCTACTTCAGTGATCTGCTCTAGTTCTCTGGGCTTAAATACATCTGTATGCTGATGACTCCCAAATTCATATCAATAGCATTAATCTTTTTTTGAGTTCCAGATATGTATCTCCATTTGGATTACTCATAGGCATTTCAAAGGAGGATTCTGGATTTCTTCTTGCCTAGATGTGTGTCTTTCCAGTCTATCCCATCTTAAAATCAACTTTGTCCACTCAGTTGCTCAGATAAGACCTAAAAGCCATTATTAATTCTTCTCTTCTTCCATGTTTAAAGGATGAAGATAGTGATAAGTAACATTTATTGAGCACTTTAGTATGTACCAAGTCCACCTCTAAGGACTTAATTCCATGAAATAGGCCCAGTTATTATATTCATCTTACAATGAAAAACTGACAGATAAAGAGGTTGTGTGAACTTGTTCAGTAAGTTGTGGAGCTGAGATCTAATCCAGGAGAAAGGCTGGTTGGTTCTGCCTCCAAAGTCCAACCAGACTTTGTCCACTTATCTCTATTTTCACTGCTAAAGTGTAGTCTAAGTCAGAATCCTCTCCCTGCTGGACTTTCTCAACATCTCTAACCAGCTTCTATTCTTATTCCAATTCACATCATTTTACAAGTCTCTCTCTCTCTCTCTCTCTCTCTCTCTCTCTCTTATTGTAAGTAACTCAAGGTAGAACACTCCAGTAACTTCCCTGGAACCAAAAAATAAAATATGCTCCTCAGGGCTTACAGATTATTAGAATATTTGGTCTCCAACCTCTTAAACTTCACTCAAATCATTCTTCTTTCCCTCTTTTTTCAGACTCCAGACCCACATGTCTTTTTAGTTTTTGAGAAAACAACAGTTTTTCATACCTCAACGTTTTTCTACTTGCTATTCCCTCTGCCTGGAATGATTTTTCCTCAGATTGTTTAATGTCTTGCTCTTTCCCCTCATTCAGGTTTCATCGCACTTGTTATTTCCTTAGAGTCAATGCTCCAACTATAATGCCTCCCCAACCAACTTATGAGCTATCCCATTTTGCTGCTTTATTTTTTTTAGAACACTTATTAGTATCTGATATTACCTTATAGTTTCTTGTCTTTGTTTACTGTCCTGCCCTTAACTCTAACTAGACTGCTGTGTTGGCAGAAATTCTGTCAATAGACTCACTGTATTATTTTCAGTTCCAGAATATAGCTTGGTACTCAATAAATACTTGTTGTTGAATATATTTTCTTTTCCTGAGGAATTGTTCAATGATGAGTAGTTGCTATTGCTGCTGCTGTTATAGCTCTGTGGCCAGAACAAACTGCTATCTTTGACACAACATCCCCAAGGAATTTTCAACTACAGTAAGAAAACTAATAATTGCCTTGTCAACTTTTCAAAGATACAGCTCACCAGGGCTGGGACTAGGGTAAGGTGAGTAAAGCATTTGCATTGGGCCCCAAATCCTTCAGTGATCAAGATAAATAATATTGCAGTACCAAATAATAATGCAATACCAAAATTTAAAAATTAATGTACTATTAAAAACAGTGAAATTGGGGGGCACCTGTGTGGCTCAGTTGGTTGAGCATCCGACTTTGGCTCAGATCATGATCTAGCGGCTTGTGAGTGAGAGCCCTGCATTGGGCTCTCTGCTGTCAGCATGAAGCCTGTTTTGGATCCTCTGTTCCCCCCTCCCCTCCCCCCCCCGCAACTCCTCTGCTTGCTCTTTCTCTCAAAAATAAAAAAATCTTAAAAAAAATGAAATTGGCAGAATGGCGCAAACAAAGGGCTACTTGCCTTTGTCAATAAAGTTTTCAGTTCACAGTGAACTCTGAGATCTATGAGGGCAGAGATCTTTCTTTTGATCAATACTCTTCACCGTGTCTGCTTAGAATAGTGCTATAGACATAGTAGGCATTTGTAAATGTTTTGTGAATTTCTAAATTATTTTTATCTCAAGAAAGAAAATGTAAATATTTACTGTGTGTAAAGTACTGACATTTTTACTATGAGCTAAAAAAGAGTTTAAGATATGGCCCCTGCCCTCAAGATGGGTCAAGATCACAAGAAGAATTTAAGATTAGAGGACACTAGTGAAGACAAACCTCAGCTTCAGCTTTCTGTGCTACTTTAAAGGCTTTTTCTCTGTCTCAGTGTTTTGTGTTGATACTTTTTTTCTTGTCTTTGTGAAGTCCATCTTTCTTCCTTCAATCTTGTTTTTCTTTTCCTAGTCTCCTATCCATTTCCTACTTCCCAGGGCCAGTGTAATTCTGTCAACTGTAGGAAATGGGGAAGAAAGAAGAGTAGTCAACATGATTTTTCATCCTGGAATTGATGCTCCACAGGTGAAAATACTCAGCCCCAGGCCATCAAGAGTTCTTATTCCTCTAACTTGATCATTTCTTAGTTTTCAACATCCATTCTGAGTCTCACTGACACAGCTGAACTCTGTGCACTAACCATAATTAAAGTTGGGTCATTTCCCTACAGCAGAAGTATAGGAAATAATAATAGCAATGGTGATTTCTTGTATTTACCTCCATATGCATAAGGATTGTTTCTTTAAAAAAAATTGTAGTTGACTTTATGTATGTAGATATACTTGGAGATCCTTTTTTAACCTGTGAAGCCTAAACTTCTCTTATTTTAGAAGACAAGATCATTATAATTTCAGTTCAGTATTTTTCTAGGCTGTTAGAATTGTTTCCTTTTATGACATTTGACAGTAATACATCATCCATTATTATCAACTCAAGGGTAAATTAATTCTAACAGTTTTACCTGCTGGGATCCCTTTTTTGTTACCTCTCACTGAGAGGGAGAAGATAAAAAAAATTATCAAAGTCCCCGATATAGTTAGTAGAGTTAAAAATCTGTTGGGTTGATGGAGAATATGCTTCTCTGGGGAAAGTAAATTAATACAATGTTTTTCAGAAAAAAATTGCCAATATATATGAATATTAAAATGGTACAAATCATATCTTACAATTATGCTTTGGAAATTATATACTATGAAAATAATACAAAATGTGGGGAAGTATAGTTGCATAAAGATGTCATTGCATCATCTGGAATAGTGAAAAATCAGAAGCAATCTAGGTGTCCAACAAGAAATAAACAATTGGTAAGAAAAAATTATAAAACCTGATGACTATTTGGGTACACATCAAAATAATACTTCAAAATTTTCTTAATCACTTGGGGAAATGCTCGGTGATAGACCCAGGGTACAAAATTGCATATAAAGTTAAATCTTGAGTAGGTAAAGAAGAATTACATAGGGAAATTCCATCTAAAGGGTGATTTTCCCAAGAGGTAATAGTGATAGCTTCTGGGTAATGACTTCATAAATAATGTTTTTATTTATAGTTTTCTATATTTTAAAAATGTCTACAGTAAATATAGGCCACATTGATAACTGAAAGAAACAAACTGTTTATAAGTGCAGTGGCTCTTCCTTCAATTTGAGATTATCCCCTGGAGTTCTGCTCCAGTTGTGATCACCTCCAGAACCTTAAGATTTCTCAGCTGCCTAATAAACCAGAGAACAGAATGATCTGGACAATTCATCCAGGATTTGGCTGGAGCTGCTATATTCATCACATGGTCCTCCTGTTCCTGAGCAACTATTGTGGGGTTTATGAGCCCTGGAAGGGATAGCAAGTTAGAGGCGGAATTAGCTGCATTCTGATCTCTGTTACACAGATGTGGCTTTCATTGATTTTTATGGGAGTTTTATGCACATAATGGAGAGAAAAATGTCTCTGATTTGTTTTAATTTAGCTTGAGCAGTAACCCTGTACTAATGTGATTCCTTCTATAAGAGGCATATCTGCTTTCATTTTTGTTTTTTTAGCCATGGAAAGTATTGGCTTAGATTTCTTTGATCAAAGAAATGCCAATGACTTCAGGTCAACCTAGGCACTTGCATCTGAGTCATGTTATTATTTACTTTTTTTTTTGGGCTCAAACATTTAATCATCTCAGTTATAAGTTAATGAAACCAAGATATGTGTAGTGTTCCATATCTCTTCCCATCCTTCCCCTATTCCATTCAGATTAGGCACATGTTTCTCAACTTTTGCACTATTGACATTTTGAGATACATAATTTTTGCTATAGAGGACTGTCCTGTGCATTGCAGGATGTTTAGCAGCATCCCTGGCCTCTACCCACCAAATGCTGATAGCACGCCTTTCCTCCAGTTGTGACAAAATGACGAAATGTCTCCAGACGTTCCCAAATGTACTCTGAAGGTCAAAATTGCTTTCAACTGAGAACTAGACAAAGTTCTAGTTTGTTGAGATTAAACAAAATTTAAAGAAAAGAAAACTAAGTGGATTATAATAATTTTAAATTATTTAATGTTATTAAAATCATTAATACTCTTTGTTTAGGAACTAATTTAAGATAGCTAGAAAAAACCTGCATATTCTTCAGCAAAATTAAACAAAAATTCTGAAAGTCATAATCATAAGAGAGAAGATTGAAGTTGGAGTTCATTAAAATTAAAAAAAAAGATGCATATCAAATGACTGCTAGGGAAATTAATAAGAAATCAGAAATTTGGAGAAAAGATTTGCAAAACATATATCTGGCAAAAAACTTATGTCCAGAATGTATAAAGATTTCCTACAGTAAAAAAGATCTGATGCAAAAGACTTAAATAGGCATTTCACAAAGGAAGATATAAAAATGGTCAATGAACACAGGAAAAAGAGCTCAACATCATCAGACATTAGAAAACCACACATAAATATGAAAAGTGAAGTGACATTACAAAACTTCCAGAATGGCCAAGGAAACTGTTGACAAGTGTATGAGCAGATGGAACTGCTAGAAGATAGGAGTCTAAATTCTATACTCCTGAAGGGACTCTTTGCAAAAAGGTTGAGCAGTTTCTTATATGGTTAAACATATATGAGTCCCATGACTAAGCAATTACCCTCCTAGACGTTTTCTCCAGAGAAATAAAAACACATTGGCAAAATACCTTGCACAAGGATGTTCATAGTATGTGGTTCATTACACTCGAATACCAGAAACAACCTCCAGGTTCATCAAAAGGAGAATAGGTAAACAAAATGTGGCATAGTCATACAATGCATATTATTCTGCAATAGGAAGGAGCAAAATATTGATATACATGAAAATATGAATAAATTTTACAGACATTTTTCTGAGTGAAAGAAGCTGTAAACAAAGGCATACTTATTTACTATGTAATTAGATTTATTTGAAGTTCTAGAACAGGCAAAACTAATCCATGGTTAAAAAAAATAGGTGGATTGACTAAGAAGTGGCATCAGTGAACTTTCTGGAATTATGGAAAGAAATATTTTATATCTTAATGAAAGTGTGGATAATTTGTTAAAATTCTTCAATCTGAACATTTAACATTTGTGCATTTTACTGAATGTAAATTTTACTCTCTTCCTCCCAAAAAGAAAACAACAACAACATAACACTACTGAATTCTAATAGGTTTGCTTGCCACTGTATGAATTAAAGATTCTGGAATTATTTTTGGTATATTGTCAGCTTGAGAAAATGAGTAAACATATTGAGGATAATGGGAGTGGGTTTCTAAATGTTGGAGAAGGGAATTACAAATTTGGAAAGACGGAAGACTAGAAATGCACCCTGTGGTGCATTCGATTTGGAGGCATTATAATGAACTCACTGTGTGTGTGTGTGTGTGTGTGTGTGTGTGTGTGTGCGTGCGTACGTACATACATATATTTTCTATCTTTCCTAGCTTTGCACGCTGAGGAAGCTTAGAAACAATGCTACTCCAGTAGCTATGAGTAAACCTAGTGCCCTAGTGCTTGGCTATTAAATACTACTCTCTAACAGAAACCAGTGCTCCATGGAGAAATGGTTGATATCCAGGACCAACATGGAAAAGCATAAGATAAATCTGAGATATTTTGTTACACTAGAAAATAATGAATTGCTTAGAGAATGATGAAGACTTGTTAAAAGGACACAAGAGCCAGCTTGAAGGGGCTCCCAATGGGACAAATTAGACTTCTAAAAATGATAGTAAAGGATTTTATTGGATAAAATAAAAATCCATGAATCTATAATAATGTGAATAAATAAATAAGGAGCAGAAAAATCTCTTCCTTATAACAGAATGTCAACAAACAGATATAGAAGGATTTTGGAGTTAGGATATCGATAAGTATTAAAATTAGTAGGTGAAGTTTGATGAGGAACAGGAAATTTTTGTTACTTAAAGATTCTCCTATAAATTGCAGACCCATTAAAAAGAGTATAATGGTAATTTTTCTGTGAAGAAACTGGGTTATACCACCTTTATTAAGTTATCAAAGTTAACGTCACCCATATTGAGACATACAAACATCAGGTGGCATCTAATATACTGCAGTGAGGGCACAACATCACTTTTTGGTAATCCTGTCCAAAATGCATATGTTGAATTCAATAATGGAAACCTCGAATAAATGTTGATCTTTATGGCTTCAAAAATCTCCAGTCAAGAATGCCAGAGATAGGCTAAGAAACAATTCTAATATTAAGGAAACCACAGTGATATGACACAAGCCAAAGTGAATCTTCGGCTGAGAGAGAGAGAGGAAAAAAAAAACCTGGCTGCAAAACACTTCACTGATGTGATTTATGATATTTGAATATTAACTGTGGGTTAGAATACTAAATTTAAATTTCCTGTTTTTCCTAATTATACTGCTATGCAAGAAAATTCCATTTTTAAAGGAAAAACACACCAAAAGTTTAAAAAATGAAACATTTCTCTGGGGGTGCCCGGATGACTCAATCAGTTAAGCATCTGACTTCAGCTCAGGGCATGATCTCCCAGTTCATGAGTTCGAGCCCTACGTCAGGCTCTGTGCTGACAGCTTAGAGCCTGGGGCCTGCTTCAGATTCTGTTTCTCCCTCTCTCTCTCTGCCTCTCCCTCACTCACACTCTGTGTCTCTTTCTCTCTCAAAAATAAAAAAAAAAAACATTAGAAAAAATGAAGCATTTCTGTAATTTACTCTCGAATGACTCTGAAAAAAGTGTATATGCGCGCATGTGCACACACACACACAACACACACACATATATTATATATATATATAATATATATATGAGACACATATATTATATATATACATATATACATACATATATATATGTGTGTGTGTATATATATATATATATATATATATATATATATATATATGAGAAAGAGAGAGGATGATAAGGCCAATGAGAAAAATATAAAAATTGATGAATCTGGATATAGGATAAATTGGATTTTCTTGCAGCATTTTTGTAATTTTTCTGTGGGTTTAATCGAAATAAAAAGTTTCAGCTAAAAAAAAGTAAAGCAAAAATGCAAAAGATAAGTAAGGGTAGTAAAGCTGAATTTCAATAAGCAGATGTATTAGTTTCTATTGCTGTGTAACCAATGATCACAAATTTATCAGCTTTAAACAACACACACATTTATTATCTCATGGTTTCCATGGGGCACAATTCTAGGTATAGCTTATCTCAGTATCTCACAAGATTACTATCAAGATATTTTCTGGGCTGCATTTTCATTTGGAGGCTTGATTGAGGAAGAGCCTGCTTCCAGGCTTATTAAATTTATTGACAGAATCTATTTCCTTATGGTTGTATGACTGAGAGTCTAGCTTTTTTACTGGCTATTAGCTAAAGACTGATTCCAAAGGGTGTCCACAATTTCCTGCCAAGTGGTCCTCTCTACAGGCAGTTCAAAACATGGCCATTCACTTCTTGAAGGCCAGAAGAAGAGTGTCTTACTCCAGTCTGCTGAGATAGTTTCTTACAGCATAGACAAGGGAATAACATTTCATCCCTTTGCCATATTCTATTTGTTGGAAACAAGTTACAGGTCCCATTCCATGCTCTAGGGAGGGAATTACACAAAGCTGTGGGCACAAGAAAGTGGGTATTATTAGGGGGCAGTCAAGTTTATCTGCCACAGCATAGAATTACTAAATCGAATGTGATTTATCAACTCCTACATCATTTTCTATATTCAATTTAAACTAAGTTAAGAAATGGAAATATTATTTTATTGATGGTATATATTTGCGAGAAACAATTGAAAAAATTTTTAAGGTTTATTCATTTTCAGAGACAGAGAGAGATAGAGTGTGTGTTGGGGAAGGCATAGAGAGAGAGGGAGACACAGAATCTGAAGCAGGCTCCAGGTTCTAAGCTGTCAGCACAGACATGGGGCTCGAACTCACAGACGAGATCATGACCTGAGCTGAAGTCAGACGTTTAACAAACTGAGCCACCAGGTGCCCTGAGAGAAACAATTTTAGATGCTGGATAAAGTGTCATTTTTTTAATATCCATGCAGAATCTTTAGAAAACATTTTTTTAAATATTTCAGAAATATCTTACATTATTAATCCCACCTCATAAAGGTGTTTGATCATAAATGCTATATACTAAATATGTCTGATTTTCTACTGAGGTAATAGAATTGTACTTACCTGCTTCTTTTTGAAGTGGGTATTATCCTTCAGATTGAAAGTGAGGGGATGGAGAACTATCTATCATGGTACTGGAAGTCAAAAGAAAGCTGGAGTAGCCATACTTGTATCAGACAAACTAGACTTTAAATTAAAGACTGTAACAAGAGATGGAGGAGGGCATTATATAATAATTACAGGGTCTATCCATCAGGAAGAGCTAACAATTACAAATGTCTATGCACTGAATACGGGAGCCCCAAATGTATAAAACAATTAATCACAAACATAAGCATAATCCAAACATTATGGATAAGAATGTGGTAATTACAGGGGACTTTAATACCCCACTTACAACAATGGATAGATCATCTAGACACAGAATCAATAAAGAAACAAGGGCCCTGAATGATACATTGGATCAGATGGACTTGACAGATATATTTAGAACTCTGCATCTCAAAGCAACAGGTTATACTTTCTTCTCGAGTGCCCATGGAACATTCTCCAAGATAGATCACATACTGGGTCACAAAACAACCCTTCATAAGTATACGAGAATTGAGATCATACCATGCACTTTCAGACCACAATGCTATGAAACTTGAAACCAACCACAGGAAAAACTCTGGAAAATCTCCAAAAGCATGGAGGTTAAAGAACACCCTACTAAAGATGGATGGGTCAACCAGGCATTAGAGAAGAAATTAGAAAATATATGGAAACAAATGAAAATGAAAATACAACAACCCAAACGCTTTGGGATGCAGTGAAGGCAGTCCTGAGAGGAAAATACATTGTAATCCAGGCCTATCTCAAGAAACAAGAAAAATCCCAAATACAAAATCTAACAGCACACCTAAAGGAAATAGAAGCAGAACAGCAAAGACACCCTAAACCCAGCAGAAGAAGAGGAATAATAAAGATTAGAGCAGAAATAAACAATATAGAATCTAAAAAAACTGTAGAGCAGATCAACGAAACCAAGAGTTGGTTTTTTGAAAAAATCAAAAAAATTGATAAACCTCTAGCCAGGCTTCCCAAAAAGAAAAGGGAGAGGACCCAAATCAATAAAATCATGAATAAAAATGGAATTATTACAACCAATCCCTCAGAGATACAAGCAATTATCAGGGAATACTATGAAAAACTATATGCCAACAAACTGGACAACCTGGAAGAAATGGACAAATTCCTAAGCACCCACACACTTCCAAAACTCAAACAGGAAGAAATAGAAAATTTGAACAGACCCATATACCAGTGAAGAAATTGAATCAGTTATCAAAAATCTCCCAACAAATAGGAGTCCAGGACCAGATGGCTTCCCTGGGGAATTCTACCAGACATTTAAAGCAGAGATAATACCTATCCTTCTCAAGCTGTTCCAAAAAATAGAAAGGGAAGGAAAACTTCCAGACTCATTCCATGAAGCCAGCATTACTTTGATTCCTAAACCAGACAGAGACCCAGCAAAAAAAAAAAAGAGAACTACAGGCCAATATCCCTGATGAATACGGATGCAAAAATTCTCAACAAGATACTAGCAAATCAAATTCAACGCATATAAAAAGAATTATTCACCATGATCAAGAGGGATTCATTCCTGGGCTGCAGGGCAGGTTCAATATTTGCAAATTAATCAATGTGATACATCACATTAATAAAAGAAAAGATAAACACCATAGGATCCTGTCAATTGATGCAGAAATAGCATTTGACAAAATTCAGCATCCTTAATAAAAACACTCAAGAAAGTTGGTATAGAAGGAACATACTTAAACATCATAAAAGCCATTTATGAAAAGCTCACAGCTAATATCATCCTCAATGGGGAAAACTGAGAGCTTTCCCCCTGACATCAGAAACATGACAGGGATGTCCACGCTCACTGCTGTTGTTTAACATAGTGTTGGAACGTCTAGCATCAGCAATGAGACAACAAAAGAAAATCAAAGGCATCAAAATTGGCAAAGATGAAGTTAAGCTTTCACTTTTTGCAGATGACATGATATTATACATGGAAAATCTGATAGACTCCACCAAAAGTCTGCTAGAACTGATACATGAATTCAGCAAAGTCACAGGATACAAAATTAATGTACAGAAGTCAGTTGCATTCTTATACACTAATAATGAAGCAACAGAAAGACAAATAAAGAAACTGATCCCGGTCACAATTGCACCAAGAATCATAAAATACCTAGGAATAAACCTAACCAAAGATGTAAAGGATCTGTATGCTGAAAACTATAGAAAGCTTATGATGGAAATTGAAGATACAAAGAAATGGAAAAAACATTCTGTGCTCATGGATTGGAAGAATAAATATTGTTAAAATGTCAATACTACCCAAAGCAATCTACACATTCAATGCAATCCCAATCAAAATCGCACGAGCATTCTTCTCAAAACTAGAACAAGCAATCCTAAAATTTGTATGGAACCAGAAAAGAATCCAAATAGCCAAAGTAATATTGAGGAAGAAGACCAAAGTGGGAGGCATCACAATCCCAGACTTTAGCCTCTACTACAAAGCTGTAATCATCAAGACAGCATGGTATTGGCACAAAAACAGACAGATAGACTATTGGAATAGAATAGAGACTCCAGAATTGGACCCACAAAAGTATGACCAACTAATCTTTGACAACGCCAGAAAGAATATCCAATGGAAAAAAGACAGTCTCTTTAACACATGGTGCTGGGAGAACTGGACAGCAACATGCAGAAGAATGAAACTAGACCACTTTCTCACACCATTCACAAAAATAAACTCAAAATGGATGAAGGACTTGAATGTGAGACAGGAAACCATCAAAACCTTAGAGGAGAGAGCAGGAAAAAACCTCTCTGACCTCAGCGCAGCAATTCCTTACTCAACACATCTCCAAAGGCAAGGGAATTAAAAGCAAAAATGAACTACTGGGACCTCATGAAGATAAAAAGCTTCTGCACTGCAAAGGAAACAAACAACAAAAGTAAAAGGCAACCGGCGGAATGGGAAAAGATATTTGCAAATGACATTATTGGACAAAGGGCTAGTGTCCAAAATCTATAAAGAACTCACTAAATTCCACACCCAAAAAACAAATAATCCAGTGAAGAAATGGGCAGAAGACATGAATAGACACTTCTCTAAAGAAGACATCCAGTTGGCCAACAGGCACATGAAAAGATGCTCAACGTCGCTCCTCATCAGGGAAATACAAATCAAAATCACACTGAGATATCAGCTCATGCCAGTCAGAGTGGCTAAAATGAACAAATCAGGAGACTATAGATGCTGGAGAGGATGTGGAGAAACGGGAACTCTCTTGCACTGTTGGTGGGAATGCAAACTGGTGCAGCCACTCTGGAAAACAGTGTGGAGGATCCTCAAAAAATTAAAAATAGATCTACCCTATGACCCAGCAATAGCACTGCTAGGAATTTACCCAAGGGATACAGGAGTACTGATGCATAGGGGCACTTGTACCCCAATGTTTCAACACTTTCAACAATAGCCGAATTATGGAAAGAGCCTAAATGTCCATCAAGTGACGAAAGGATAAAGAGGTTTTGGTTTACATACACAATGGAATACTACTTGGCAATGAGAAAGCATGAAATATGACCTTTTGTAGCAACGTGGATGAAACTGGAGAGTGTTATGCTAAGTGAAATAAGTCATACAGAGAAAGACAGATATCATATATTTTCACTCTTATGTGGATCCTGAGAACCTTAACAGATGACCATGGGGAAGGGGAAGGGGAAAAAAAAGTTAGAGAGGGTGGGAGCCAAACCATAAGAGACTCTTAAAAACAGAATAAACTGAGGGTTGATGGAGAGTGGGAGGGAGGGGAAAGTGGGTGATGGGCATTGAGGAGGGCACCTGTTGGGATGAGCACTGGGTGTTGTATGGAAACCAATTTGACAATAAATATATTAAAAAAATGAATTGCGTGTTTTCATGTGTCTTATAGGTATCATCATGTGACTTGCTTTGATCAATGAAATGCAGGTGAAAGCCTTCATTGCCCATGTGATCTGCCATATTCATCTTTATCTGGCTCACATATTTGAAAAAAAATATGGTACAAATGAGTTTCTGTCAGCTTAGATCCCTTAGTGGTTACAATAGGCAGAATCTCCATACCAACTTAAGTTGGATGTATAGTAAAGATGAGAATTGAAGTCTTGTGTTAGGTGATTGTTATTTTTGACTTTTTTTTTGTTATTGTAGCATGGCCTCATCTATCCTGACTGGTATTGGAATTTGTAGCCAGAATTGGGATGCTGCTACCACAAAACTGTAGATTATGTAGTATTGGCTTAATAGTCAATTGATTGGTGATAAGGAAACAGAAGATGAGAGCATGATGATTTGTCATATTCAGAAAGGAAGTATTTGGTAATAGTGTCACCTAGGAAGCAGATCATGTACTTAGTGATTCTTGCATTAGGGGGAAACGTTTGGAAAGAATAACGTGAGTTCTGTGTGTTGATTGCTGATTTCACTGGTAAAGAAATATCAAGAAAGACGTTACTTTTGGTGTATAAGTTCAGAGACCAATGCCACCCAATATCAGCAGTGCAAGCCACAGTGTTTATATCCAGTGAAGTGGCAGAGGGTTCTTCCCCAGAATAGTCATACTCTGTGGTTTGGGAGCTGTTTCCAGCTGCAAAGCTTTAAAGCCTTACCTACTAGTTCTCATGGGAGTCCTGGAAGTCACCTAATGTCATTCGATAAATCTCATTTCCGCTTAAACTTGCCTCATGTGTTTTGTTGTTAATCACTGAGAATCTGTATGCCTACTTACACATTCACTGAGACATTTTTATTAAGTACTCACTGTGCGATAGGTACTGGGCTGGATCCTGGAAAAATAGCCATGAACACGACCTTAATTTCTAAATTGGGCTTTGACCTTAAATTCTAAATTGTTAGCATTGTTTATGAATTTATTGTAGAGGAGGAAAATTTTTCTTTTACTCATCTTAGGTTCTCCACCTGGGACCCAGTAAACTAGAGTCACAAAGACAGATTAACAAGAGAAAAACAAATAGGAGTGGATTAAGATGTGCATCATACATTCATGTGAGAGCACTCAGTGATGAGTAAATCAAAGGGCTGGTTAAAGCTTGGGCTTATAGAGCAGCTTAAAAAGAGCAATAAATTTTTAGCCAAATGATAAGACAAAAGAAAGAGACCTTGAGTTTCTACAGTGACAAATTGTGTGAAGATAAACCTGTGGTGGACTGAATGGAATAGAAAGGTTAGTAAGGATTGTTATGTAGGCTCCTCTAGTGACGTCTCTGGGCCAGTAAGGGTCTATTCTTGTCTCTAGCGATTAACTTCTGTCCTCCTGGTGGAAAGAGAGGGAGGGACATCTTTACAAATTTTATGTCCTGCTTTTAGGCAAACAGTGGAAGGGCAGAGAGCATTTTCTTTGTATCTGCTTCTTTTTAATTGCTTTCAGCTCAAAATGGCCAAGCAGCACATTTTGGGTGGTCATATTCTGCTACCCTTCATTGTATTTAATGTATACCAGTAATATATACCACAAAGCTAGTCATTCTGAAATACTAGTTCAGAAATAAATGTTTTCTGTTATTTATATGACATTTAATAATGGAAATTATTTTCATTTTCATTCAAAAACGAAAACATAAATAAGCAAGAACACATTTCTATCATGTATAGTGTTTTTATAGTATTTAATATTAACTCTACTTTACTTTTACTATACTTACCAGATGATTTTATTTCTTCCTAGAACAGTTTCACTACTCAAGAGTGAAACGATGTCTTTTTAAAGTTAGTGCTAATTCTTCAATTTGACACAAGATGCTTCATTTTGAGAAAACTACAGAAGAGTAGAATAGAAATTTCCATCTTTTAAAGACATCTCCTTTTAGCTGTTTGCTTCATACTCTATGAATTATTTTTAAGGAAATAAAAATTAGACTTTTTATAGCAATTAGAAAGTTTGTTTATACACAGCTGCAAATTATATTTGAGAAAATAGAGAATAATATTTCATCAGAAGCTGTTTTTCAAATAGGATTGCTTTCTTGGAGTTTTAACTGAAATATTTTTTTTTCTATAAACATGTAGATGCATTTAAGAAGTAACAGAAAATCATTTACCAGTTAAATATCATGGATAAGTGTGATTTCAAATGCTTGGGAGGTAGATTTTGATAACCAGGATTAATTGCTCAGTAAGGAATTTCTTTTTTTGTAAGAAACACTAACTAATGAATATAAAGTGTGGACTTTAGAGGTAAACACTGTGGGTGAAGCCCCATTGGCACATTCCAAATCATTCAGACATGATTTATATGCAGACTTCTATTTGTAGTTGTCTTTGGAAGCTACGTTCCAAGTGGGAGTTGGAAATAAAGCTTAAGATTTCCCCCTTAGGAACACTACAGAGCAGAGAGGAAATGCAATAAAAGGATAAAAAACCAGGTCTGGGATCACGAGGCCTGGCCATGGTATTTAATGTCTTACTTTTTCTTACCTGTAAAATGAATGAATTGGATTATGTGATCTCCAAAGTTCCCTTGAGGTCTAAGTTCTATGACTATAAAACAAATAGGTTGAAACAATAAAAACAAATGATCTTCTTTAAGCATAAATTGAAAAGGAAACTGAAAAAAGAGTTGTTCATTAAAAAACTTTGACTTCACCATAAATGCTTCTTATTAGAATTATTTAGTGCTTGGACTACTGCTGTTGATTACATGAAAACAATTACCTTGGGTTTAATTTATTAATTCCACAGCAAGAGAGAACAAGAAATACTCCATTAACATAAGTGGAAGTAAATAAAGGGAATAAGGCCAAAGAGAAAAATGAATTCTCAATTCTAAGAGAGGTTTTTTTTTTGATGAATCAGTTTTGTACATAAAGCTGACACTCTCTGACTTGATTTAATACAAGGCAGCTAAGGGTAGACATGATCTGCCTCATTCTCTGGAGTGAAAAGTAGACAAATTAGGATTTTTAAAAATATGTGTCTGTTTAGGAGTCTGGTCATGATTTGTTTTGGGTGGAATTTTGTGACCTGAATAAAGAGTTGATGGTTATTGTACTCAGTGTGATGATAAACTAAATGGATCCAACTTATAGAAAACACAAGTAAGTATTCAGAGTATTACTCATGATGTGTAGAACTTGTTCATATTTCTGCAAAGGAAAAGGCCTTATTTTCCCTGCAAAACTTTTATTACTCTGAATTAACCTCTAGTATTTTCTGCCTTTCTCTCTCTGTCATTAGGCCTCTCTAGCTGTGGGGTCTCTAATCCTGGCACTTTTGTGTCGCTAGGATGAAATCTCTCCCCTAGGAATCATTTGCCAGCTTTCTTACAAATTGTGTATCTGAACCCATATGCTATCGGAACCTTTTAATATGTAAAGCACTTGAAATGGAATGACCCGAGATGAGAGTTCCCACCACGTTCCCTTACGGCAAGTACAGGTCTTATTTTTAAGCTCTTTGAGTGCAGTTTCTTTTATTAGGTTCCCTGGGTATAGTGTGAGTGCTTAATAAATAATGATAAAGGTTTTTAAATCTCATTTTACAAATGAGAAGTCAGAAGTTTTCTGGCCGATGTGGATTAACTACTCATCTAGTGAGTCAAACTTTATCCTCAGAATCCCCACAGAGTATATCCAGTTCAATCTGAGGTGTAACATCAGGTGAGTAGATGAAATGAGCATATCCATCCAGCACAGGCTAGAAGAAATAGATCTTTGCAAAAATAATAAAAGTGTTTATAAATGAAGCGATTTTAGTTGTTAGTAGTGGCAAGGAATAGAAAAATGTGTGATATTATGATATAAGTATGTAATGTGCATAATTAAGTGTAACAGTAATTACTTATTTTACAAAATAAAATCAGAAATGAGTATTGTGATATTATTTAAGGATAAATCTGTTGTGTAGAGTGGAAGCAGAAAAAAATAACCTGCAGACCATTTTGCTTGTGTATAAAATCTAATTAAGAAAATCTGAACTCCCTGTAGGTAAGGCATTCTGTTCTGTACCATAATAGAAAGGTTTACGGGCAGAAAGATGTATATGATAGTCAAGGGGCTTATAGTATATGGGGTCAGGAATGAAGTACGGCAGGGGAAAGGATGAGGAAAAAATAAACGGATGTCTTTATTTCAAGCTTAACTAAGATACTTACTACCAAAATAATGGCGTGCAATGGACATCCTAAGGAGAAAGAGACTGTATGTAGCCAGAAGAATTAAAGAAAATGTTGCAGAGGATACACAAGATGGATATACCTACAGAGGTAGAGATGGCGGCATTTTATATATAGCAATCAACTCTTGTTTAGTTTTCAATAACAAATTGCTAAGCATCTAATGGCCCACTTGCCTGGGGTAGAAAATTGCACCTTAAAATGAATACATTATTTCTGACTTCTGGAAACTTACAATCTGGACAGACTTGTCTTACTGTGTCTGTGTTCTAGGAGGGTTTCTTTCTGATACTGGAAATCCATGCTCTTATGTAGTGCCCTTAGTAATCTCAGTGGGGAAAAAACCTTACAATTCTCACCTACAAAATCTTCATAAGATGACTGGGAAATTCTCAGCTGTTGTTTCCAATTGATATCTTCAGTTGCTAGTTTTCCTCAGAACCAATTATACTGCACTGATGGAGGTGCATAATGAGAAGGAGGTGTTCTGAAGGTGGATCTCTTACAGAAGTGCAAGCTATGTACATATTCTTGCAATGCTGCTTTCCACTCTTCCCAAGTCTCCCTTCTTTCTCTAGAGCCCTGTTTTCAGATGCATGGAGTCTGGTACCCTGCCATCTCTTAGGAAATTTCACTTCTCATGGAAGCAGGTTCTGTCTCTGAACATTCTAAAGCCTGATACTCCTTTTATAACTAGGGTGTCTTAGCTTGTGCTGCTATAACAAAGTACTATAGATTGAGTGACTTAAACAATAAACATTTATTTATCACATTTCTGGAGGCTAAAAAAGTTCAGGATCAAGACCCTGGCAGATCTGGTGTCTGGTGAGGCCTGCTTCCAGGCTTATAGATGGCCACCATCTTGTTGTGTCTTTAAGTGGCAGAGAGCAGAGGGTGGAAACAAGCTCTCATGCCTCTTCTTATAAGCACATTAATCCTATTCAAAATATCTGAATTTGGGGGGAGCACATGCAGTCCATAGCACAGGGTTTGATGACTCCAAAGGTGAGCTGGAGTGTTGGTAGCCTTGGTACTGTGGGTAAAGGTGATGGTGTGAGTTTAATTACATTCACTTTTGCTCCCAGCTACCTAAGAGGAGAACATATTTTTTTCATCCACTTTTCCCCCAAGAAAAACTAGTCTACTTTAGTATATGGAAAAGATATTTCCCCTGTTGGCATGATGTTAGCCCTGCCCTTTGTGAAATAACAACGCCGTCAGTATTGTGATGGAAGCATTGGACTCTTAGGCCTTCTTATATCGTGACAGTTACCATTGTAGCTCTAATTAGCTCTCTCTTAGCCATTTGAGATGGGTGCCAGCTCTATTTAAGTGCTTTCTGATTCCAACATTTTCCTGATAGAAGGGATTTGTGCCTGTGTGTATATGTGTGTAAGTGTATGGGAGGTTAGTTTCTTTATGAGAAGCTTAATATAGGAGATGTGTTAAAAAAAAAAAAGCTAATGTGCATTGTACTAGAAATTAGCTTGATTATTAAAACACTAAAAATGAATTTGCCATCAAATAGACATCTATTAAAAGATTGTACAATATAAATCGCATAGTATATACATAGATTACACAATAGGATATCAGGTTGAGACCCAAAGGATTAGTTAGCTATCACTTTTGAAATGAGGTTCAGCTCCTATCCAGGTTACAAATACATCTAATGTGAAGAAATGTGTAGAGGAATTTTCCTAAAAAAGGAATTTTAAATGGTGTACCCTATATATAGTTCCACACCATTTTACTCCCCCAGGAAAGATGACATTTGTTTTAAGGAGGTAGATTTGAATAAATTTGCCTCTTTGGGCTGCTAATCAGTATGCGGTGTTTCAGCAAAGAAAAGCCAATTTCTCTCCTATAATTTCAACTGTCTTGGAAAGTGTTGGAATTTATATTCAGTTGTTCAGGGAGCCTCCTCTCCTCCTTTTAACTGATTGTGAGTAGATTCACTAGTCCCCCTTTTCCTTGGGGATTACATTGCAAGACCCCCAGTGGGTACCTGAAAGTGGATAGAACTGAACCCTATTATATTATGGCTTTTTCTATACATATGTATCTTTGATAAAATTTAATTTATAAATTAGGCACAGTAAGAAACTAATGACAACTAATAATAAAATTGAACAATTATAAAAATATATTATAATAAAAGTTATGTGAATGTGGGTTCTCCCCCAAATATATTATTGTATTGTACTCACCCTTATTCCGGTGATGATGTGAGATGACAAAATGCCTACATGATGAGATGAAGTGAGGTGAATGATGTAGGCATTGGGATAGTGTTAGGCTACTATTGGTCTTCTGATGATACCTTAGAAGATCATCTGCTGACCAACAGAGAAACACGAAAAGATGCTCAATACCACTAACAATCAGGGAAATGCAAATTAAAATCACAATGAGAAGTCACCTCACACCTATCAGAATGGTTAAAATCAAAACCACATAACAAGTGTTGGCAGGATATGGAGAAAAAGGAAGTCTTATGCACGTTTGGTGGGACTGCAAACTGGTGTAGCCTCTGTGGAACATGGATGGAGGTTTCTCAAAAAATTAAAAATAGGAAAACCATATGATCCAGTAATTCCAGTAACTCCACTGGGTATTTACTCCAAGAAAATAAAAATACTAATTGAAAAGCTATATGCACTCCTATGTTTATTGCATACAATAGCCAAAATATGGAAGCAACCTAAGTGTCCCTTGATAGACAAATGGATAAGGAAGATGTGGTATATATTATAATGGAATATTACATGGCTATAAAAAAGGATGAGATTATGTCATTTATGACAACATGGATGGACTTAAAGGGTATCATGCTAAGTGAAATAAGTCAGCCAGAGAAAGAGATATACCATATGCTTTCACTCATACATGAATCTAAAAGAAATCAATAAGTGAAAAGCAGAATCAGAACCATAAATAGAGAACAAACTGATAATTGCCAAAGGCAAAGGGATGGAGGGATAAACAAAATGAGGGAAGAGGAGTGGGAGATGCGGGCTTCCATTTATGAATAAGTCATGGGGACAAAAGGTACGCCATGGGGAATATAGTCAATGATATTGTAATAGCATTGTTGGATTTGGGGATGAGGTTTGTTTTTTTACTTAGACATGGTATTTTCCTTCTTTTTTTCATATAACTTATCTAATTTAAATATTCATTTTGGTAGGTACCACAAAAAAGTTACATAGAAAATTGTTATTTGCATGTTGGGACCGAAATACTAATGAAGAGCAGAATGATACCTTGCTTCTTTCCCTCCCAATTCCCAGAAAGAGAAAGCCCCAAAGAAATGGCTCATTACACCAAGGATCACAAAGGGTTAATTTGTAATTTGGTGATTTGTAGGTAGTGTAGTGTGGGGAAAAATTGCACACGTTTTCACAAATGAGACCAAAGTTTCAACATCATCCTGTGTGTCTGCTCTGCAGCCATTTTAATAACACAGGTAAGAAGATTGTCCAGAAATTTGGCCTTTCCTCTTTCCTCCTTACTCTTCTCACCAAATCACATCCCTGATGCAGATACTTTGGAGAGGGAGGAGGGAAAGATCTGGCTCTGCAAACAGGGCTGATCTTTATGTCCTAAAAATGGGTAGTGAAGTTGGCACAAACAAATATGTGTCCTTTCTTCCCTCCCTGCCTAAAGACTCCCAATAAAAGATAGAGCAGCTGCACTTGTGGTGAGCATAGCATAACAAATAGAGTTTTTGAATCACTATGTCTTACACCTGAAGCTAATGTTACATCATTGTGTATCAACTATACATAAATTTAAATAATTAAAAAAAAAGGAGGGTCATCTCTTTCTGGACCACAGCTGACCATGGGTAACTGAAACTGTGGGATAGTGAAACCATGACTAGGAGGAGACTATTGTAATAACACTTCTTTATTAGAGGAATTGCATGAATGAATTCCATGGTCATGGGTGTTGGTTTTCTACTTTGGGGGTAGTTACAAGGTGTGTAACCCCATTGAATCTCTTGGCTTTCAGGTCTATCCCCAGAGATGCCTCCATTCTCCCTTGTCTCTATTATTATTCTATTGCCTTTCTGTTTTGTGGACCTCCAAGACCACCCACATATTTGGTGATTTGCTAGGATTCACAGATTTCAGCATCATACTCATAGTTAAGATTTATTACAGCAGCATAGTAAGGATGTACAGCTATATCAGTAAAAACACATCTGAAAAATCACATCAGGCAGAGTCTGGAGAAATCCCTGGACTGGCTTCTTGTGCTCTTTGCCTTCCGTGAGGGGTCACACACATCATACTCTCCTGCAGTAAAAATACATCAACACCTGTCCAGGGAAGGCTGTTTGTGATTCATTCATGGTTTTCCCTAGAAGTTGATCACAGAGGCACCCAGGACAACCAAAGTCCAGACTGTAAGATTCTAAAGAAGGTTCTGACCATAAAAAGATGAAAACAAAACTTTTTGTAAACAGTCTTGGCAAGCTGGCACAGCAGTCAGACCTTACCAATTAGTGAGTATTTTAAAAACTAAGTTTCCAGATGCCAGTCAAAGTCCAGTCTTAAAAACAAGACCTTCTAAAGGTAACAGCCTCAGGGCAAATGTGTTAGCTTTTCCCTGCAAACTTTTCTACCTCAGTTATGGATTGCTTTGGTGTCAATTAGCAATAATCACACCTCAGATAAACCTCATTGGCTACGATACTGCCATTGGGCAAAGCTATTTATGGATTGCTTTGGAACCAATAATTTAGTTTTATTTCCTAAAGACATATTTGATGTTTGTCCACTAACTTCCATGACCTTCAATTTCCTCACTTGGAAAATGGGCTTGGAATCCAGCTACTAGTCATCTGGCACAAATTTAGTTCAAGGCGCTTTGGTAAAAAGTAGGTTGGTTGGAATGGCAATTTTATTTAAAATGAATACCTTTCCAAAAATCAATTAAGGGAGTTTATGCTAAGGTGCTATGTAAACTACACATTGAAATGCTCTACAGGGTATTATTTTTTTATTTATTATTGGCTCCCAGTATAGAGGACCATGTGTTTACTTCTCTTTCTTTCTTCTTTTAATGTTTATTTTTGAGAGAGAGAGAGAGAGAGAGAGAGAGAGGGAGAGAGAGAATGGGGGAGGGGCAGAGAGAGAGGGAGACACAGAACTCGAAGCAGGCTCCAGCCTCCATACTGTCAGCACAGAGCCCAACATGGGGCTCAAACTCACAAAGTGTAAGGTCATGACCTGAGCTGAAGACGAATGCTTAATGACTGAGCCACCCAGGCGTCCTGATCATGCCTTTTCTAAGCAGTCCTCAGCTCTTGTGTGTACTCAGGGTCCTGGACACTGGTGGGCAGATGTACTGTTGCAGAGTTGTCTCAGTGTGACTTTTATGGAGATATTAACACCATTTTGTGGCTCAAATGTTTTGCCTTAGAAATAATACAAAGGAAACATCTTCTCTCACTTTATAGCATAGAAGTTAGAAGCACAGATTCTAAATCTGGATGGGCTAGGATTGAATCTTAATTCTTCCACTGACTGCCTGTGTTATCCTGGGCAAACAAATTTAATCTCTCTGAGCTCCAGCTTCCTTATCTGTGGGATGAGATAAAAGTACCAATATCATTGGGTTGTCGTGAGCTTTAAGTGAGCTGATACATATAAAGTACTTACAACAGTGTTTGGCACTTGGTAAGTACCTTATAAATATTTGCTATTATTAGTATTAACTTTGTTGGTATCTTCAAAGCATTGTGTTGTATAATGGAAAGAAAATAGACCTTCGAATCAGGGAGATCTGGATTTAAATCCTGGCTCAGGCATTTGTTATTTGCGTGACTTTGGGAAGGTTACTCAAGCTCTCTGAACTCTTTTCTCTTTAGATAAGAAAATGGAAACACTCTTTTTCTGGCAGAGTTTCGTGTGTTTAGGATTAGAGGTAATATAAATAAAGTATCAGCACATAGTAGATACTTGCTAAATTTTTATTATTGTTCATTGATTCATTTTGTAACTATTTATAGAGTGTCTGTCAGGTGTCAGGCATTATTCTGGACTTTGGAGAGATGGTTTTGAATAAGACAAGTCCCTGCTGCTTGCTGCCTATCTTAGAATGAAGGACAACACATGATAAATAAGTGAACTTGTGCATGCATAGTCTAATATTAGACAGTGATAAGTGCATTGGAGATGGAAGGCCTAGATGAGATGATAAGGTCGAGGAGATAGACTGGAGGCCTGGCTGGTGGTTTTGGAGAGGGTGAGGAAGGATGGCCTTTAAGAGAAGGCGACATGCATGTAGAGACCGAAATAGGGAGAATGAGAGAGCAACACAAAGCCAGGGAGGAAATGTGTTCTAGGCAGAGGTAATAACAAGGATAAAGGCCGTGAGATGAGAGGAAGCTTGGCAGGTGTGAAAAACAGTGAAACGCCAACGTGGCAGGAGACTGGTAAGCAATAGAAGAAAGATGGGGTCAGAGAGACTGGCAGGGGGCAGATCAGTCAGTGTCGGTGTATGCAAGGGGGAAATGTTGCGTTTTCTTCTGAGTTGAGGGAGCCATTGTAGAGGATAAACAGAAAAGACATACTCTGATTTTCATTTAAAAGTTCACTCAGTTATCAGGGCAGGTTTGGAACCAGGGAGGGCACAGAAGATTCTCATTCAGAAAATGAGGTTAATGGTGGTGGCCAGGACTGGGTGGTGCAGAGGAAGATGCTGACAGTGTCTGATTGCAAATATTGTCATTACTAGTATTATTTATTTTAGCTTATAATTATTACTAATATTGTTAGCATAAAACAACTTTAATTTCATTCAAAGCAACAGAAATGCAAGTTAACCTTTCCCAAAATACTGTATTTGAAGAAGTTCTTTGGCATTTTTGAAAGGGAAATATCACGAAGGAGAAATTTTATGAAGTGGCCTTATTTTATTCTCCTCACAGCTATATGGGAGTGAGGCTTATTACTTTTTTGATTTCTCATATTTCCTCATTATAAATCCCCCAAAGAACTTAGAAGAGAAAGGAGTGTAAACACCTTGGGTGTCATGTGTACAACGATGATTCTGAAAATGTCTCATCAACTTCTCTTTACTGCTTATAGAGTTTTCCTTCGGGAAGTCTGCTCCAGCCCCTCTAATGGGGTGTTGAATTTCCCCAGAGTAGGTGTGAAAGCTTGGTTGTCAGGGTGGTTATGGGGTTTTGTGCAGGTTGTTGCTTGCCTACCCTGTTCTGATGTTTTTCTTTTGTCAGCATTTGATTGGATTCTTTCATCTGTGATTCAGTGTTTATATTGCACTCCATTTGCTTCTCTGCTCCTTCTTGAGACTTTATTATGTGGAAAAAAAGCCCTATGTCCTGTAGTGCTCATTTTCTGCTCTTTTGGAGAGGCAGTCTCTAGGAGTGCTGCATAATACAGAGTGTTGAGAGTTGATTAACATGTGTTGGATTAACATGTGTTGGATAAAGGGTGGGCCTGGAAAAGTGTTCACCATGCTCCCTTGTAAGAATAAAAGTTCAAGGAAACCTTTAAACGCCCAAACAGACCACTTGGGTCTTAACAGAAAGTCCCTCTTTAATGTCATATGTTTACCCAAAGGCAGAAACTATGGAAGTATATATGCACGTACTTCAGAAAAGTCTTTGAGTGTGGTGGACTGAAATAATTTTGCTTTGTGAGGCAACAGATTCCTTTCTAGTCAGAAGGAAGAAAAAGCAGGGCTGTTTTTGCTTTTCTTTGAAGGGGACTGCTAGAAGTCAAAGCTCTGAGCCTGCTCTGCCAACTCTTTGTGGGATATTCGGGAAGTCACTTCTCCTTTATGGATCTCATTTGTAAAATAAAGGGTGAGATCAAAAGATTTGTAAGGTCTCTTTCATCATAAATAACCCCTTGAGTTGGGTTGATGGCTTTTCTATAAGTTATTTGCGTTAGTATCTATAGCTATTCCTGAACATGGTTATTATTATTTTTAAATAGCTCATTCAAAAAGTAATGTTTTAATTCCTTTTTGTCTGCAAATCTGTTGGAAATGTTTAAATATTTTCTGAGCATAACCTGATTTAATGAACTCCATAAAAATGTCCAGTTTGATATAATAAGTCTATTTCCACCTCTCCACAGGTGGCCCAGAATAATGATATTTTACTGAATCTATTAAAAATTTTCAAAATAGTCTTTAAAAGGAATATTCCTATGAGTTGAGTATTACAGGACTTAAAAAAATGTTTGTTAAAAACAACAATGGCATCTGATAGAGCTTCTCTGTTGCCAGTGTAAAATACCAGTACTCTATAGACATCTCATTTTATCTCCCTAATAACATGTAAATAAGCATTGCTAATTTCTTTTTCAGAGGAGGCAACTGAAACAGAAAATTTAAGGATTTTGTGTAAAATATTATTTTCATTACAAACTCAAGTTCAGGCAATACACACAGTGTCATGATGAGGAGCAGAAAGGAGAATGAGATGGTCTCAGGAGACAAGGCACTTCCAGTAGGGAAGAAATGATTGGGTTTACAGTGTTGGTCTTTCTGCTTCGGCCCTAGACATTTCATAATAGCGGTTGTATTACGTTTACTTTTTCATTATCTCTCTCTCCCCATTAGAATGTGAGTTTGATGAAAGCAGAAAGTACACTTTCTGTTGTTTACTTCCTTATATCTAGAGGCTTGAACAATGCTGGCTACATAGTAGGCACTCAAAATATGTTCCTAGAATGAGTGAATAAATGGATGAATAGTCTGCAGGTTGTGGCATGCTGGCAATTCATACAGTAGGTTTTTCAATGGTTTGTTTTATTTATTTTTGGGACAGAGAGAGACAGAGCATGAACGGGGGAGGGGCAGAGACAGAGGGAGACACAGAATCGGAACCAGGCTCCAGGCTCTGAGCCATTAGCCCAGAGCCTGACGCGGGGCTCGAACTCACCGGCCGCGAGATCGTGACCTGGCTGAAGTCGGACGCTTAACCGACTGCGCCACCCAGGCGCCCCCATACAGTAGGTTTTTAAGGGAGACGCCATGTAGACATAGTTCAAGGGAGATTAATTTTGACACATCTGAAGACTTCACAGAGGAGGAGGTGTTTCAATTGGATTTTAAGGAATAGGCAGGGTTGCATGTGATGGAAAGTCAATGAAAAGAGCCCTTCCAGGGGGAGCAATGAGACAGGGAAAAGCAGGCATGGAAAGTTTTGAGGATAGGGACAGTAATTGTCCTGATAGTTAACACTAATTGAGCACTCTTTTTGTACTAGTGTTCTAAGCTTGCATTACATGCATTGTCTCACTTGATCTTCATAACCACGTGCAAAAGTAGATGTTTCATCATCCCTCAGATTGGGGAATAGTAACCTGTAGAAGGTGGACAGTAAATAGAAATAAAAATGTCAGTGTAGGTTTATATTTTGGAACAACTTTCTTGCCACAATAAGAAATGTGAACTTATTCCCCTGAAAGACAAGAAGACCCATTTGTAGTAAGAATGGATTCATCAAATCTGTGGTTGAAGGAAGTGACTTTGATATTGAGGTGACAGATGATTTAGAAGTAGAAGAAACTGCTAGCAGGTAGATCTGTCAGGAGACTATTTCACCAATTCAGGAAAGGCAATGAAGATGTGCGTTCTCCAAAGAAGGGAAGGGGAGAAGTGGCATTTGAGGGACATTGCGGGCTTAGAATTGAGAGAAGGGTAAGGAAGAAACCGTTACTCTGAGATTTTAATGCTGAGCGATCCCAGGTTGATACCCAAATTGAAAACACCTGAGAATAATCGGGTTTATAAAACATCTAGCTTTATTTTTGGTCTTTTGGGTATGAGGTACCTTTCAGATTGAGGTGGTGCTTGCATCACAGGCTCTTGAACTTGTGTGGGATCATAAAGGTTATCCCATCATTTAATGACTTTATTTTACACAGGAGGAAACTAAATCCCAGGAAGGTAAATGTCCTCATCTGCAATCACATATTTAGTCAGTGGCAGAGGCAGACATTTGAAAATATAAGTTTGGAGCTTAAGGAGAGATTAAGGGATATTGATGTAGATATGAATCTTGAACCCTGACAAATGTTATAGAAACTGGCATTGCTATTTTTCCAATATTACAGGGCATATAACAGAACTTGATTAAAAATACCTTCTGAAGTACTTAGGTAGGGAGAAGAGATGGTGGGAAAGAGTCTCCCTGTATATTTTAGTAAAAACAAAAAAAGAAAACCAACAATCTAAACCCCAGAAAAGCCTCCTTTTCTGTACATTAGCAGTTGTAATTCTCTGCTTAAGTGAAATTCTAATGCGATGAAGCAATTTTGATGTTCTGTATGGTTCATTAAAGCATAATTCTACCACTTCTATGAATTCTTGTACCATTGCCCAAAGCAAGTCCAATATTTTTGTGAAAACACAATCCTCACCGGTGTTTCTCAGAGGTGCTGTGTTTTACATAAGGCAAGACATTTAAACCAGCTGAATAAACTCTTAAATACAATTCCAGTTCAACACAATTGTTTAACATGCTTCTGTTAGAACCCTGCATGGCACTGAAAACCAAGCAGTATTCTGTTTAACCCCCTTGCCTTCATTAGGCAAAGTCTCTTATTGAAAGTAGTAGATAACCTCCTAGAAAAATGGTCCTTGGGGATAGTAACAACCAATAGGCAGCCTTGAAAGTACATGGGTGAGGGGGTGTATCAGAGCAGGGGGAGGGCATAGTCTACTCCTAGGCTCTTGAGCACTGATGGTGGTCCATGAATCATGACTGTAGGAGGGAGCTTGAATTTTGCTATTTGGCCACTAGCACTGCTCCAAAATTTCCAGCAAATTCCTAGTGGGTATGCACACTTTTTCTCCCAATTGCGTTTAGAGAATCTCATTCACTATAATTGTCAGAGCTGGTACTGTACTTAGAAAGCTGACTGAACATGAAAGACTGAGTGTACTTAGGGACATACTGGAATGTCTGTGTCCCAAAGGGAAATCTTCCAAAGTTGGAAATATTATATCTCCATTTTATAGATTCAAAACTCTAGGACTGGAAATGTGAGATTATATGATAGAAATATTAAAAGCTTAGTAGGTGTATATGTTAGAATACATGCTCTCGTAATTAAAATAAAATCAGTTACTGGTAAGCCTAAAGACAAAAGACAGGGTGTAACTATCCTGAAGTATATTCAAAAGAATTATAGTGAGAATATAATTAGTCTCTTTAATTTCTATGTTGACTGCAATTAAAAAATAAATATCTTAGATGAATGCAGAAGAAATTTAAGTTATAAGTTCATAATATTTCTGAAAGATAGGATTGTCAAAACCTGATATAATTAACCAGTAGATGCAGACTCCCCAGAAGATTTTTAAAGGGAATGATGGACAATTGTCTGGAATGATTTACATGTATTCTTGCTCAAAGATGTATAAGATGGACATACTCATTCTCTAGAATTATTGTGTTTTATTTCTAATCCAAAAACTATGTCACAGTCCCATAAAATAATTTTGTAGGCAATTTTATTATACTTTTTACTAGAATTCTGAAATTGAAGTATTTCTGGACTTCTCGTACACAAGCAAATAAACGAATAAATTGTATAAAACAATACTCTGAAATATTGAGAAAATATGTACCCCATAGATACTAGGGAACTATCACAGATTTTACCTAGATTTGTAAGATGATACATCATCCAGATTACTCTATCATTTGCAAAGAGTTTTATAATATTTAAAACAATTTTTACTTTTGTGGTTTTATTTGAGATATGTAGTGATGCTATGGTTTTGCCTGGGAAGCTGGTGACTGTATCAGGTATCTATCAGCAAAATATTGTCATTAAATGAGCCACAAAATTTCACTGGCAAAGAATAACCATTTCTTGCTTATGAATCCGGGTCCACTAGGCAGTTCAGCTAATTGTGGCCAGAGTTGACTGTGTGTTGGCTAGCTGTTGACTGAGCTAGGAAGGGCTGGGCTGGGGCAAGCTAGACAACTGGGGCTCTGTGCCATATGTTTCTCACCCTCCAGCAGGCCAGGGGTGACAGAGCAAATGTCAGGGGTGAAATGAGCAAATGACAGGGGTGAAAGAGCAAATGGAGGTATGCAAGGCCTCTAGAGAACTGGGCTCCGGACTGGCACATTGTTATTTCTGGATCATTCAATTGGCCAAATCAAGACCTAGAGCCCCAAACCCCAGGAGTTAAGTGGGAAGGGACCACCAAGTACCTTGGGATATAGGGAGTGAAAGAAATGGGGATCATTTTTGTAGTCTACTATAATGATCATAACACCCTGGCCTCTCATTAGAGATGAGGCTCAGAGAGGGTAAGTGATTGCTCTTAGAATGAAGTCCAGGGGCGCCTGGGTGGCTCAGTCGGTTGAGCGTCCGACTTCAGCTCAGGTCATGATCTCATGGTTCGTGGGTTTGAGCACTGCATACGGCTCTGTGCTGACAGCTCTCTGTGCTGACAGCTCGGAGCCTGGAGCCTTCTTTGGATTCTGTCTCCCTCTCTATCTCTGCCCCTCCCCTGCTCGCACTCTGTCTTTCTCTCTGAAAAATAAATAAACATTAGAATGAAGTCCAAATGATCTAAGTCTTTTGAATCCCATTGTAGAATTCCTTTTTTTCCCCCAAGTTGTGCTTTCAGGGATCCAAGTGGTTAATGAACAAATCTGCCTAACGTTTGCTCTACATATCATATATTGATTTAGTAATTTCCCATTTAAAAGGTGCTTTCACGTGCACTAAAATCACCTTAGATTATTCTTGGACCTCTCTGGAATGGTATTGTTGATATTATGTTCTAAATGAGAAAATTGAGGATAATATGTTATGTGTGAGAATTCTTGTTTAAATCATTTTCACCTTCGATACACCTTCCTTTCTCAAAAAGCAAAATGAGTAAACTTTTTCTCTGTAAGGGGTTAAGAATGAATGGAAATGTACGGATCACTGTTAGCAATGTAGCCTTGATGAACCTAGAAAAACCTTGTATAACCTCAGTTGCACCATTTAGGTTAAATTCCTAGTCTAACCCCCTCTTTTTATGACAACAAAATTAGCTCCAAGAAATATTTGGTTATCCCCTCAATTGCATGTATTATTATTATTTTTTCCTTTTGACTTCTCATAAGGTACTCCTTTCTTCACAGTAAGGATTGTGTTAGGGTGATTCAGTGCTTGCTTATCCAGACTGAGATGATATGAAGGCACACAGGATGAAATCTTTTACCAAACCGAGATAAAATATCTTAAGATATAAGGAGTCCTGCTACTAGTGAGAGCCATGTTCATCTGAGTGGAGATTTTTTTTTCTTAACCTCATTTTATGTCATTGGACACGCAATGTAACATTTCTGGCAGTGCCTGTAGGTATGACAGTGAAGTGAAGCAAGATTAAAATTTGAAACAAATATGCCTTATAGACATTATTTTTCTCCAGTTTAGACATAATAACTCCTATAAATTCCATTGACTGGCATCAAAGAGTTAATGAGGTCATTTCCATAATTATTCATCTTCCTAAAGCGAAGATAAGCAGGAAGCCACTTCAACTGTCAAAATTAACTGGAGCGTCAATCAAAAGCTCATAGATTTTGAGATAATTCTGTATTTAAACTCAATTTAGTTTCCACAGGGGGACTCTAACCTGCCTAGGAGGTTTAATTAGGCTAACTGCCTGAAAAACAGCATAAACCATATGGGTGGGTTCCTATTCAAAACTGGTTTTATGAGCATTCTCATAGCTCTTACAGAAAATAAATGAACTTTCAGGGATCTTCAACTAAGCCTTCTGTTTAGTAATTCCATAAGGAGAAACAGCTTAGGAGGAATTGATCTTTTTAAAGTGGTCTTTATATTGTGCTTTGCTGTTTTTATATCATGATTTGAACCATATCATGAACTCTCAGAGCGCAGAAGAGACAAAATACATTCAGGGGATATTTTTAAAGCTACAGATCAAAACTGAAACTTCCAATTCGCCAAGGGTATGCCACTCTGCCCTTGTGCCTTCCAAAAATTTCAATATATCAAATATTTATTAAGCATTCGTATTAAGGTTCCAGGGAATATAGAGATAAATAAGATACAGTTTTTATCCTCAAGAATCTTAATGAGACTAATAGATGAGTGCGTAGTCAATTATAATAAATATTAGAACTTAGTGAGCCCTAAAGATATAAATAAACATAAATGAGAGCATTAAGGTAAGGAGTGACTAATTCTGCCTGATGAGATCAGTGAGGGCTTTGCTGAAAGTCTCCTTTGTAGCTGGGTTCTGCAGGCACACTGCAGAAACAGGATGGACCCTTACCTCGTATTTGGATCAGACGTCAGGACTGAGAGTGCCATACTCACACAGAGAATATGGAAACGTTTATTAATTATATAATGAAGCTTTTGGGGGAGGCTTCCTAAGCTGACCTGAAAATGGCTTGTGAAAACAAGGAAAGAAGACTGGCATGAGATTTTCATTGTGGTTAAGGGGAGAGGGGCTAGAATGAGGGTAGCCCTGCATACACAGGGGCTTGCTTGGATTGAGTGTCTTTTACTAACACTAAAGGAGAGAGCACCCAGGCTTTCTTATCAGCTTGCCCAGATGAGGATCTCAAGGGCAGGAGGGAAGTTAAGAGGTGTCAGCAGTCAAACATTAAAGGTAGAGTTGGACTCTTTATTACAGTGAGGTTCCTCTGGATTCCATTCTATAGGGGCATCATCATTTTTCTTTTATTTCAAGTTTAAAGAAAAGTTTTAGACAGCTCACCATGTAAAACAAAACAAAACAAAACCAAAATCAAAAAAGCCTTCTAGCTGTTTATATCACCAGGTTGTGTTTTTCTAGAAATCCAGGCCAACCATTGTCACCTTGCTTCAAAACTGTCCTGTGTGGCTGCATCCCAACAATCTCTGTCCCCATTCTCCACCTCACACCTTGCTATCACCACTTATTCCTTGGAAATCTCTAGTTCACTAAGGAATAGTATTCATTCATTGTCTACATATAGACTTTTTTTTAAAAAATGTTTGTTTACTTTTGAGAGAGAGAGAGAGAGAGAGAGAGAGTGTGAGTGGGCAAGGGGCAGAGAGAGGCAGACACGGAATCTGAAGCAGGCTCCAAGCTTTGTCAGCACAGAACCCGACATGGGGCTTGAACTCACAAATCCTGAGATCATGACCTGAGCTGAAGTCAGACACTTAACCGACTGAACCACCCAGGTGCCCTTCATTGTCTACATCTATACACCACTTCTGGCCACAACCTCAGTAAACTGCTACCATGTCCCTGACACATCCAAAACCTTAGGAGAAGAAGCTTTTGGTTCCCTAATTCCAAAGAGATTTCTCTTCAACCACACATCATGTATCCAACCCTCAGGCCCACTCTGGATGCTGGCATCCCCCATGACAGCATGCATTCTGAGATCTTAAGCCTGAGTGCTTGAAGCTTTGACTATAACCCCTTATGTCTGCATTGCTTAGAGTCTCTTAACTTTTTGGAAGTCTGCTCTTTGGCCTCTATTCCTTTTTCTCCTCCCCATCCAGCAGGCTTCACTTTCTTCTAATGTAGCGATCCTCTCTAAAACGTCCTTTTCATTAATGTATTCATTTTTTAACCACTATTTCAGCATCTATCAATTGCCAATCACTGTTTAAAATGTTTTTAATGTATATTTATCTTTGAGAGACAGAGAGAAACAGAGTGTGAGTAGGGGAGGGGCAGAAAGGAGAGAGAAAGACACAGAATCTGAAGAGGCTCCAGGCTCTGAGCTGTCAGCACAGAGCTCAACGTGGGGCTCGAACTCACAAGCTGTGAGATCATGACCTGAGCCAAAGTCAGACACTCAACCGACTGAGCCACCCTGGCGCCCCTGCCAGTCACTGTTTAGACACTGGAGCTATAGCATTGAAAATAAATTTAACGTTCATCATGGAATTTACATATTAGGGGAATAAGTCAGATAATAAGCAAAGCACAAAGATTTGTAATAAGCCAGAATGTGATAAGAGCTATGAAAAAATATAAAGCAAGTTAAGAGGGCTAGAGAATGTGAAGCACAAGGGAGTTGTTGCTACTTTACATACTAGAGTGGTCATGGAAGGCCTCACCGATGAGGTGATATTTGCTAAGAGACTTGAGGGAAATTAGGGAATGAGCCATGCTTATTTTGAGAAAAGCACTTTCTAGGAGCAGTGGAGAGAAAGTCCACAAGTTCAGAGGCTGGAGTGTGTTGGCATGTTTGAGAATAGCAGAGACCCGTGTGTCTAAAGTGGAGCAAACAACAGGGGACATAGAAGGAGAGGTATCACTGGGGCGCTCTTTGGGGACAAAGTAATGTAGGGCCTTATAGACCGTGGAAGGTTTAAAGTAGAGGAATGACTGAATCCAGCTTGATCTGATTCCTGTTGACATCATCTTCATCCTCAGTAATCTTGCCCTGTTTTGTTTGACTCATCTTTTATTTTATTTAATGGATCTTCCTCTAAGCATATAAGCATGCTCAACTGTCTATCCTATGATTAAATCAACAAAGCACAAAAGTAAAGACTTTAGGTACTACCTGATCTTTCTCCTGCTTTTGATAATGAAGCCTCTCAAAGGCTTCATAAATTACAGCCCATCCATATTCTACAAACTGAGCCCGCTGTTGTCAAGGTTGTTGCTGAAATCAAAGGACATATTTTAATACTAGACTTACTTTACTTTCTCCTTCTCTGGGTGTGAATTATTGACTGCTCTCTTCTTGCAATTCTCTTCTGTTGGTTTTCAAGGCATGCTATGTCCCCTAGGGTTCCATTTTTGTACCTCTTCTCTCCTCCTCCACATTCTCTTCTCTCAATGCCATTCACTTTCATGACCCCAATTATCATCTATATGCTGATAACTCATATATATATATATATATATATATATGTATATATATATACATATATATATATATATATGCCAAGCCACTTTTAAAAAATTTAGTTTCAGCCCATATAGCAAAGTTCCTACTATCTCTATTTGAATTTCTCAAAAGTACTTGAAACTCATTGTGTCTATAATTTATCCTCTTATCTCCCACAAGCTACTTCTCTTTCTATAGTTGCTAACTTAGTGATGAACCCAAGTTAACCCAAGTTTTGAAAGCCAAGTTTATTTCAGTCTGGTGTTTAACTGGTCACCAAGTCCTGGAGATTCAACACGTAGTTCAATCAGGGAAGTAGAGTTACTTCCCTGACTGAAATCTCCCTGGCAGACTCTCAGTTGTCATCCCATTTGGGAAACTGTTCCTAATCCCCTGGATCTGCATCTGAGTCTGGAGTGAAAGGCCTTCTTACCTGCTTCCCTCACTCCATATTTCCCCAGCTCTTTCAAGCACGCAATATTCTCTTTGGTAATGATCTTGACCCGTGTATATCAGTGACGGTTAAAGCAACTTACAGGCAGGTTGTCGTCTTTGTGTATGTAGTGCTTATTGCAGTGCCTGCAATACTGTAGATACTACATAGATATTTGATGAATGAAGAGAGTTGACATTTAATAAAGGGTGAGTGAGATTTTGTAAGGTAGAGAACAATGTGTTCGTCATAACTGCCATGGGTCAGTGACTGGAACTCAATGCTGACTGAGATGCTAAGATGATCCTGGGCTAGTTCACAGAATGAAGGGATATATACCAGTGCTACAGGAAGGCAATAACCAGGGCAGCAATGGGAACTGAGAAACTAAAACCAGGGGCTTGATGCAATCAGGCTATCTTTATTTTCTCTTACTTCTGTTTCTCTGTGTGTTGGTTTCATCCTCTCAGACAGGGTTTCCCCATGAGCCTAACTAAAATTGTGAGTGCCCAGAGATCAAGAAGCACACATTATCAATTAATGGACCAATGAATACAACCAGTGTGATAAAGCATGCTGCTTAGCTCAGCCTGGTACTAATTTCCATCCCCTGGACCAACAGTGTAACCTATGAATTTGGATCTTTTTAGAAGAAGGCAGTTCCCATTGGAGTTTGTGATGGAAATTTGAAAGAGGGGGAGCAGTTCCTCGAGATAAGGAGACTGATGGCACCAGAAGAAGGGAAGGGTCTGGGCAGACATTATAATGCATACTTACTAAAACTAGTAATATTAGCTAAAGTTTTCTAGTACTCATAACAGACATTATGCTAAGCACTTTACATAAATTTTGTCATTGAATTCTCACAACAATCCTATTAGATGAGTGTTTAAGTTAGAATTCTTTCAGCTACAATAAAATAACATTAAACTAAAAGTAGCTTACATTTAGGATCTTAGTTGCTCACTTACTCACAAGTACAGAGTAAGGCAGGTGATTACAGTATTGGTGTTAACTGCTCAAAGGTGTCAGGGATGTTGGTCAGGTTATTTCTACTCATGATTACAAAATGGCTGCATAGCTCCAAGTTTGCATCTTCACACAGCATGCTAAAATGTGAAAAGGAAATAGAAACTTCTTAACCATCTCTTAATGAAGGAGAAAATCTCAACAAGAACTACTCCCATAACCTTCCCAGCAAGAGTCACAGGAGAGGATGGCATCTTTATTGAGCAAGTGAAGATGGAAAAGCAAGTCTCTGACACATTTAGTCTCAGAGGGGACTGCCTCTGTCCTGGCAAAGAAGGTAATGGTAGAATGGTTATGGTTAAGTAACAAACAGTTTTTGCCTCAGTGTATAACATTGTATTGGAATGTTTAGGTAAAAGAAACATAAAATCTGAGCAACAATGACTTAAATCAGAAGGACACTTCTTGTTAGCCTTTGGGACAATAAGCATCTTAAGCTATGTAAGTAGTACAGATACAAAGATGACCAGTCCTTGACCTTAAGATATTAAAGAGGAATTATGCCATGTATTTGAGTTCACAGTCTTCCTGCATTTGGTATTTTCTCCCCAGAATTATTATATGGAAGCTTATAAGTATTTAGGGATGTGTGATTATTTTCTTAATCATTATAAATTGAAGAAAAAGTTTGATCAAACATTCCATTTCATTCCAGGACTTACCTGATTTTCCATGCAGTCTAAAACTGTGTGAAAATTTAGTTGCTGGCTGGTGATACTAATTGGCAGTCTCTTCAACAGTCTTTATGTAAGACAATATTAATTAGACATGAAAAAGAGAGTGTTTCCTTAACATCAAATCCAGCAGGTGCTCGCTGCAGTTGAGGGCAGGATGAAGTTGGTGATAAAAGTTACACCTTGCCAAATCACTTTATTTTTAGGTAGAAACTTACAGATCTTACTACTTGTAGAGCATTTAGTCAAAGATTCGCTATGAGCTCAACCCATGACTTTGCAAACTTCCTTTTCCTCTTGTGCAATATATATACACATAAAATAGAATTTTATCAAATGTTTCCCTTTCAACCCTTCCAACCAGTGGTGGCACAAAGGACCATAAATTAAGGACTAAATTACGTTTCTAGTTGCATATACAGTCATTGACTCATACTAATTTTTAAAAAAATGTTTGTTTACTTATTTATTTTGGGGGGGGTGGGGCAGAGAGAAAGAGGGGAGAGAGAATCCCAAGCAGGCTCTGCACTGTCAGTGCAGAGCCCTATGAGGGACTCAGTCTCGTGAACCATGAGATCATGACCTGAGCTGAAATAAAGAGTTGGACACTTAACTGACTCACCCAGGCACCCCACGACTCTTACTAATTTTATGTAATGAATTACCCTTTGATTTCTCCTCTTCTACCTTTCCTCTAGTTTTCTTTTCTTTTTTTAAATTATTTTTTAATGTTTATTTATTTTTGAGAGAGAGAGAAAGAGAGTGAGTAGAGGGGGGGCAGAAAGAGAGAGGGAGAGATAGAATATGAAGCTGGCTCCAGGCTCTGAGTTGTCAGCACAGAGCCTGATGGTGGGGCTCAAACTCACAAAACACCAAATCATGACCTGAGCTGAAGTCGGATGCTTAACCAACTGAACCACCCACATGCCCCATCTTCTGATTTTCTTTCTTGGGTCTTTCCCACTGCCTATCTATTCAAAGTAGTTACAGGACTCTCTGGCCTTCTTTTTCTCTGAGTCATCTTACATATTCTCATGATTTTAACTACCCTGAATAGCAGGAGGCAGGCAGATAATTAAATGTGTGAATTAGATCAGTGCGAGAAATAGGAAATGACGGGGCCTGTGACATACAGAAAATGACTAAAGATATCTAAAGTTATACTTAGGGGAAAAAACCCCACTCTGCTGGGTCAAATAAAATGGTCTGCCAGATGAATTCAGACCTTAGTATCTTACTTGCTATTCCCAATCCCCAAATCTGTGACCTGTCAGCCTTTCCCCAAAGCTTCAACCCCACATGAAAGATTATCTACTAGTTATTGCATAGACCAGTGCTTCTCTGAACCCACAGTATTTTACAATCACCTCAAAAAGCTTTTTAATATACTGCTTGCTGCTCAGGGGCTGAGATCTGGGCTTTAAACTTTTAAAGTTCCCCAGGTGTTGAGAATCCCTGCCAAAATAGATTTTTCTTTTTCAAATCCTAAGCATTTCCTGTGATTTAAGAATGTAAATGGTAGGGGATCCTGGGTGGCTCAGTCAGTTGAATGACTGACTCTTGATTTTGACACAGGTCATGATCCCAGGGTCATGGGATCAAGCCCCATGTTGGGCTCTGTGCTGAGTGTGGAAAGTGGTTAAGATTTTTTTCTCTCTCTCTTCCTCTGCCCCTCCCCTGCTCATCCATGCTTTCTCTAAAAAAACAAAACAAAACAAAAACAAAACCGTAGATGGTGGATAATGAAAAAACAAGAAGTGTGTTTTTTAAAATTTACAAATGCCTAGGTATTTATTTTAGTTTATCCTTGAGTTTTTAGTTTTCAGTTTTACTGTATTTGGTAAGAAATTATAGTTTTGTGTGATTTTTACTTTTTGAAATTTTAGTTGTTTTGTGAACAATCTTTGAAAGTTCTATTCTTACATGGAGATGTTTATTCCCTGTTTAATGGGTGAAAATTTTCTTACTTTAACTTATATTATACTTACAAGTTCCTTATTTAAATCCTCTTCTAATTCTTATGTATTTCATCTAACCATTTTTAGAGGCATGTATGGAAGTTTGCCACTATGATAATTAGTTTATAAATTTCTCGTTATACTTCTAGAGTTTTGTCTTATGTTTTGATGCTAATATTTTATGTTCCATAAAGATATATAACTATTTGTAAGTATTTTTTGGTAGATTGTTTCTCATATCATTTAAAATTCTTTCTGGACATTGAGTTCTCTTATCACAGCTGCTTTTTTTATGGGAAAGAGAAGGGGTGAGCATTTATCTGGAGATATCTATATCTATATCTATATCTATATTTATATTTTCATCTCTTATTCTTAATGTATCTGTATCATTTTGTTTTAACTATCATTTTTGCTATCAATCTACAGCTGGATAAAAGTTTTGAATCCAATGTGATAATCTGTATTTTATAGTAGAATATAACCCAATCACGTTTTCTATGTTTCTTGATAATTCTGAATTTATTCCTACCATGTTTGTTGTATTTATTTGTTATGCTTACTTTTCTTCTCCTCCTCTTCTACTTCCTCCCTTTTTTCTTCACAGAGGTTTAGATAAATTTTGAGAAATCTGTTTGCAATTTCACATTCTATGTGTTAAAAAAACAGATGTTTGCAAATATATTATTAATATTTCATATATTTCTATATTCCTGATTCATATCCTACTTTTTTAATCTAGTTATTTTCATGGAGTACAACACTGAGTAAATTCTCAAGGAATTACTTCAGAAGAGTTAACATTCAATGAGCTTCCTAAAATGTCTTTAAGTTATCCTCATACTTGAGTTTTGATGACATATTTCTATTTTTTTTTTAGTATTCTTTAAAAATGTTATGTTAATTTTTAGGAAAACCTCTTTTGTCTTTATGGATTATATTAGAATTTTCTCTATATCCTTGGAATTCAGAAATTTCAACAGAAAGTTTGTAGGGGAGAAATAATTTTCTCTTTAGCCTTTTAAGTACTTAGCTGAGATGCTATAATAAAAGACAGATTAACAAGAGAGAAACAGAAGTTTATCAACATGTATAACTCATGTGTCCATGGAGGATACCCAGGAACAAATGTGTAACTCTTACAGGTGGCTTAAAAGTTTGGTTTAAATACCATCTTCAGCTAAAAACAAAGGAAAAGTGTGAGGGAGGCCAGTTATGAGAAGGGTACCAGAAGAAGCCTGGCTAACAAAGGTAAAATTTGTTATGCAGATATAAATTAGTACCTTCTCCATTGATAAGATGTGTGTGTGTTTGTGAGTGTGTGTGTATGTGTGTGTGTGTGTGTGTGTGTGTGTGTGTGTGTGGTATGTGTCTCTCTGTGTGTGATTTGGAGAAATCCTTCTCTTCCCGATACATAATTTGAAGATTATCCTTGTGTTGGCTTCTTCAGCTGATTTATCTTTAGCTTTGACTCTTCTACTGTTTTGGTCTATATATTAATCTATTGTCTTTGGAAATAAGAATTCTCATTGCTTCATTTTCATAGCAGTTTCTTCTTCTTCTCCTTTGCTTCCTTTCTTTATTTTCTTCCTCTTCTTTTTTTCTTCTCCATCTGTTCTTCTCTTTTCTTCTTGTAATATTCACAAATTTCTGAATATTTTCATTATACTAATTGACTATTTTTCTGAAATAAGAAAGTTGTTTTCATAAGTTACTTTTTCCTTTTGTGGGGTTTGGTACCACTTGTTGCTTTTCCTCAAATGTTTGGTGATTCTTGGTTGTTTGTTTACATAGATGAGAATTTGCTTACTACTAGTAGCTTGTGTATATTTCTACAGCCTCAGTGAGACTTCTATTCTTTTGGGAGTGAAAGCAGGGTTGGATGAGTGTGAGGATTAGGGAAATTCTTGCAGTTGTGGGGGAGGAAAACATCCTTTCCAATATTGTTAAAGTCTATAGTGGGATCCAAAAATTAAACTGACAATGACAGATGAACAAGAAAAAAACATACAGACTACTTAATGTAAATTTTATGTGATATGGGAGCTTTCATAAGGAGATAAGACCCAAGGAAATGGCTAAACCTCTGTGTGTTTATGTTGTGTTTGATGAAGAGTGGAAAGATATAGAGAAATATATTAGCTTGAAGAATATGAGTTAAGTTCAAGTAAGGAGTATGAGGAAACTTAGCAAGTCCTGTTTATTTGGGTGTTTCTCAGCATTACTCCTTCTTAGAGAAAAGGATGTTTTTTTTTTCCAGGTATAGAGAGGGTACCTCTCACATGAGGGTCTTTTGACCTGCTTCAGAGAAGAAGGGCTAGGGAAGGTCAGGGAGACATTCTTGCTTTTGATGTTTTCTCAACCTCTTACAGCTTAAAATATTCAATATGCCAAGGTGCCACATTTGGGGGTAATGCGTCTCCTGAACCCCATCACAACGTAGTTAGTTTTCCTTCAGAGCAGAGGCCACAAAACAATGGCAGTGGAAATTAGGAAACTTTATGTAACATTATAGATTTTAATTTTTTCTTAGAAAGTATGAAACTCTAGCAAATCCCAGACTTTGTTTCCCAGATTGACTGGAAATGACAGGCCAGAACCAAGTCATGCCTGTTTCTTAGATATGGTATGTCTATATCTGGCCACTACTTCTTTGATTTGGGGGGAATTCTAGTGTTCTTTTGGGAAGATCTGTTCTTTTTTAAGAGATTCTTTTCCCCAAAGAAATTATAATAATGAAATACTAACGATAATAATATCATCTGTCATTATATAAGGGCTTACTATTTGAAAGGCATGATGGGAATTATTTACTATTATAGTAATGTATTCAGCTTCCTAGCTGAAGAGTTGATTAGTATTATAATGATACAGTTTTACAGATGGGAAATAGGAGGCAAAAAGAGGGTGAGAAATTTGTTCAAGATAACAGTTGATGAGTAGGAGAGAGAGGGTTTGAATCTAAGTCATTTGATCTCAGCACTTGAGTCCTTAACCATTATATGGAGCTCCCTTTCTAATCAAGATTATTGCTTCCTTTATGTTTTTCTATATTTAGAAAATAGCTTTTAGAAATTGCATACTTTTTATCTGTGAATGACATTTCCCTAGCTTTTTGGAGGAGGGCCAATTAGGAGGGCAGATTGATTAGTTATATACATTTATGACTCCCTTTCTAACTAAACAATACTCCTTGATGGTGGGAAGTTTGTCTTATGTATCTGCAGATTCTTTAGACCTCAGCACAGTGCCTGGCTGGTAATAGATATTAAACACAATGTCTAATTTGAAAACAACTGCCTTTCTTTCTTTCATGTTTTTCAAAGACTATGTGTAATATTTTATATAACCTACGTGTGTTATATACAGTTAAAGCAAATTGACTCAGACCACTTAAATCAAACCATGTTTTTTGAATTTTTAAAAATAATTTTTCCCTTGTGTATTCATTTTTTAAGCTTTCATATTCTCATTTAGTTACATATCCATTTGTTCAGTTATATATCCATTTGAGTACCCAATCACATGTATTTCATATATATAACAAATACATATATTTCTTTCATTTAACAAAAATTATTGATCAGTTGCTATGCATAAAGCAATTACTATTGTTGGCCCTGGCAAAAGGAGCTTACAATGTAATAATAGGAGAAAGCCTCTATACAAATAATTTTAAAGGATATTAAAATGTACAGAAAACATATAACAAGCTCTGGGGAATTTGGAGAGAGGGATAGTGACAAGGCATTGAAAAACTAATAGTTATTGGATGAATCTTGAAGCGTAGGAAGAGCTTTAGCATGTGGTGATACTAAGTTCACTGATTTCCTGTAAAGTAATGTTATTTATGTATTTATAAATATGATCTATATCTGTCTATCTCTGGGTGATACCCAAATACCTACATGAACCATCTCCTCCTCTCCCTCCCCAATATTTTCCTCCTCCTCCCTCTCCTCCTCCTCCTCCTTCTTCTTCTGAACATTGGTCCTCTATTCAAGGAATTTCCTTTAGAAATGTAAAATGGATGAGCATCCTTGACAAGAGAGCTCAGTGACTTCTCTCAGGCCTTAATTAATTCAGGACTGCAACTGTTTTTTCAGTTCAATGCAGTTAATACCTCAGTATGTTTCCTAAACACCAAAGAGATATCTATATCTATCTCTATCTGTATCTAGATCTAGATATACATTTATACATATACTTTGTGCATATGGATACATTATACATATATCTCTATCTATCTATCTATCTATCTATCTATCTATCTATCTATCTATCTACATTTCAAATCCATTGCTTTCTCCTGTAGCCAGATAATGATACTGTTTTATTAAATTGAATCTAAAATTATTTCTTTCTTCACACTGTTTAATCAAACTTTTCCTTGACACATTTTTCACCTCACTTCCAATACAAGATATGTTATTTAGTGAAAGAATTTTTATAAACAAGGGCTTTAAATCACTTCTGAAGTGTACAATTAGAACCCCTGTTAATATAATTAGGTTGAAGCTTTCCCTCTTGACATTGGTGTAGATGGTTTTCAAATACATTTATTCAGAAGAGGCATTCACCAGGATTGTAGTTCATCTCTCTTTTTATAGTAAGCCCTGTGGCTGCATCATCCCTGTGGTCCATTAATCTCTTATTGCATTATGCTGAAATTGTGTTGGTTATAAGTAATCATAAACTGTCAGCTTTGAAAAGCTAACATTTGTTAGCTTCACAGTCATGAAAAAACTAGTGATAAGTGAGGTTGTTAAAAAGTCAAATTAAATGTTAATTGATGCAAGGGCACAAAGCAGTAAGACACTTAAGGGTTGGGATGTGGGCACTACATTTATCAGACTTGACAAATTATCCTGAAGAGTTTCCATAGATATTTGCCTTCATATTTTCCTCCGTCACCATTTTCCCACACAAGCATGTCACAATTCAGCAATAGTTAAAATGCTAGTCTTGCCAAATGTTTACATAGTCTCATATGAAGCCATATGCAAGATTCTTATTCTATTGTGTATATTTACAATGTTTTATTTTAAGCAGTGTGGTGATCTAAGAAAAGAATCAAAGAAGAGACTATCCTAGAAATTTGCATAAGGAGAAAAGAACATGCACACTCTTGGTGAATTAAAGAGAAGATTCTTTCTTAATCATCTCATACATTTAAATTACCCAAATTTGCATAAATGCTGAAGTGTGAATTGTTGCCTTAAAAAAAAAACCAATTCCTTTCAGACCATTGCTAATTATTCTTGGCTAATGTGGTAAAGTTAAAGGCACAGAAATTCTTTGATATTCCTCCATTGACTTCCCTAGAACGCTGACACAAGGCGTGGTTTGCTTAGATTCTGTGGTTGATACACAAAACAAAAGTAGAATGAAATATTGTGACTAAAATAGTTTTATTTTCTTAGGTCTCTGGTTGTTAGTAGACTACAAAAAAAGGAAAAGCATTCTGGCTGACTCTAGAGACATCATACTTTTATAGAAATGGCTAGCTAACTACAGAGTGTTTTTGCTAGATTTTCCTATTATTAGGACTGGTTCAGGGCTGTTTACCTGGTACAAATTTTGGATTTTGCTTGGTAGAATGTGCCAGTTTTTGTAAACTATCTACTTATGAGGTAATGGCAAATATGTTAAAAATAAAAGATCCAGGCTGTTTGAACTACATATAGGTGACTATGTTTATTGATTTTTAACTTTTTTACTATTTGATTTTGTATATAGAATTCCCTGTGGTCCCAAACATAGAAATTCCTCATGCACATTCACTTTGAGGGCAGCATGAACAGGGTATCCTGACCTGAGACTGACACCTATTTATAGAACTTATAAGAGTTAAGGATTTTTCTTAACTGCTTGGCGGATATTGACAGGTTAGTACTGACCTGTCATTTGAAAACCTTGTTTTCCTGGTAAGGTTTTCTGTCTTCTTTACTAGAAACTTGTTTGAATTCATGCTTTTCCCCAAAGTAGAAGAACTTTGTGAAGCACAATCTTTGTTGGAAAGGACTTTGAGATGCCTCAAGCTACTAGGGAGAAGAGTTTGTTTGAAAGCAAAGCATCAAGAAATTACATTGGACTCAGTGGATATTATTGAGTACCCTCCCTGTGCTTTACGGGATAGACTATAAAAAGAAATGTAAAATACAATTCCTGCCCTGTAGGCTCAAATAGTCTATTTAAAAAAGGAATGGCGAGTAATGAAGACAGTAGAGAGCCACTCTGTACAGTTGTTCAGAGTACCCAGCATGTGTGGGTGTGGCTGAGTGGGTACAGGGAGAAAACCCCTGCTTCTGTTTTGCTTACTGAACCAAGTGTGTTTGAGGTTAAATCTGTCCGAAAAGTCACTTAACTAATCTATTAATCAGAATGGTGCTAGCTATTTTAACAATCTTTTTCCAAATTTTCAGTGGTTCAAAAGAATGTTTATTTCCAGTTGACAAAACTATCCAATTTATATTTCTGGTCAGCCGATGGCTTTCCTTCAGGTGGTCCTTCTGGGATTGTGATTCTACCATTTTTGTTAGATGATTTCCAATGTGACTGTGGTTGTCTACCTCAATCCACATAAGGGAAGAGAACATGGAAGATCATATGTAGGAAGATAGAAAAGTGGAGGCACACATCATTTCTGCTCAGGCTCTGTTGGTTAGTACTCAGTGAGATGCCACACCTAACCTCAGGTAAGGATAGGAAATGTGGTCTGCTGTGAGCTTGGGGAGCAAAAAGAATGGTCTGGTGAGCTGCTGGCTGGTCTCTGCCACTCTGTTCTTCTGGTCATATATCATTCATGTCTACATGTATACCTACACATATATCTCTATATATCTATATCAATTGATGGTTGTCTCACAATCTTCTCTTTCAGGAACAACTATGTCCCAGAGCAAGTAGCTAAGTTAATTTTGCTTTGGTATCAAAATACTTTAACACAGGGTCAGGAAACTGTGCCCTTACACCTCCCAAACGAGTCAAACTAAGGTAGCACCTAGCTCCAAGTCAGGATCTCTTGTTGGGCAGTATCCTCATTTTCAGATCTAGATGTCAATCCATGTTTTCTGGTGGTCTATGAACTAAAAAGAAAAACTAGGACAAACTGTTTACTCTCCCCACCTCATACCCATGGTTCCCACATGCTCTATGTACAGTAGTAAAACAAAGACAAAGTAACAGGCTAAAAACTCCCATTACCAATATGGAATATCGAGAAAGACACAGTTGTCTTTGTTTTACAACATTAATGGTTTTTAGGGACATAGAGAAAACCCTCTATCTTGCCTGTGGAGGAAGTTTATTAGATTTTGATTCTGTTTTCTAGAAGGAGCTCCCTTGTCTAGCATTTTCTATAGCTCTTAGTTCCTTCAAATGGAGGAGTCTTCCTTGTCCATTATTCTCCATAGCCACAACAAAAGTAGGAATTGGGGAGTATATCCTCCCTGGGACGTACAATTTTCACAATCATTATGTGCTGGTACAATTTTACTGTGCCTGAGGGGTGTTTTAAGTCTTGAAGAAATCAAAAGATTTTTAAACCCCAGTCCAAAGTTTCATTGGCAATGTATTCATCTTACAGACATAGTAGGCTTATGATCTATCTGTTGTTGGTAGGTTCTAATGTCAGGAACAATTCCCAAAGTTATTACATGGTTCTCTTGTTTGTTTTCTTTTAGTCCTTTTCTCTTGGAAACGGAAACCAACATAATTTCTTGTCCCTGTAGTATACATTACTGAGACCAAGCCTACTTTCCTGTTGCTATGTTAAACAATATTGAGACCAAGTGAAAAATAATTTAGCTGCTTGCTCCAGGACATTCTTGCTCATGAGAGATAATATTATGAAACAACTAAATCAGCCACATTTCACACCTTTCTCATCACGCCCCTTACCTTGCTGTGCTCCAAAACTTTGAAGATCTCAAAATGTATTTTATTTACCAAAACCTAGAATAAATTTTAAATATATCTTGGCTATCTCTTGTTTATTCTCAGAATTGATTGGAGGTTTTTCAGCTAGAGAACTAAGGTGCAATGGTAGTCAAATAACTGCTTTATTTTTGTTCTTGTTACCTCTCCAGTGATGAAGCATCCATTTAGCTGAAGCTCTTGTTCAAGAGATTTTCAAGGACTTGTTACTTATTGAGAAACTTCATAGTCTCTAAAGTGCTCAGTCTTTGTGAAAGGGGAAAAGCACAAATGGAATTTTAAAATGAAAAATTTCAAAGATGTCCAAGTCCTTTGAACTTCTGTTGTTTCAAGTGTTTCCATTGACCTTAATGATTATGAAATTGACTCTTTTTTCACATTCATTGTCTTTTTTTGTTATGGGTTAGGAACAGGTTGATTCATAAATTTGGGAATATTACCTTTAATCCTAGACTCTGTCTTATTGTAAGCAGACACAGCCAAAATCTCATGGGGTTTATGTAGTACAGTCTTATCATCATCAGGTACAGGCAGCCTTTCTTGAGATCCTCCTAAAGAATCTTTGAATAATTGAACCCAGAGGAAGTAGCTAATTTCCATGTGGAAATTTGCTTTTCTAGAAGATATTTCACAGATGGACAGCCCTTGAAATCATATGGAATAGACATTATTAGCCATTGTTAACCATTAGTGCCACAGTAAAACTTTGAGGGATTGATCCTTGATTTATATCTGCCAGTTTAAGAGATATAAACCATATGCAGCTCATTGGAAGGCTCCTGGACAAAGGCCTTAAGAGGCTGATTTTTAGGTGTCTTCCAGAAGCAGATAATCTTTGAGAAAAGACAGCTTCTAGATATTTGGATCAGGTTAACAATTGTGTGAAGTAGACAGTTTCTGCATAACCCACAGGCTAAGATCCAACTGAGTAGAGCCACATATTATCATGATTTAGTCTGCATTCACTTGTTCTTTATTTTCTCCCTCCATTTTATAAATTTTATGCTATTCTAAGTTTCTGAATTTTCTATCACTCATTATCCTTTAACAATGATGTTCACAGAGCTCCTATCAATACTGCTCTTTGCATCACTAGCATATCCTTTATATATGTCCAGTGCCTTGCTACAATTTTCCTGTCATTTAGCTAAACTATAAATCAACCTGACCCAGTTAGTACCAATTTCTCCTAATTAATGAGCCAGTTGTTTTGGTTGGTTGGACTCAACTACTAAGCAACTTCTTCGAATGCAACAATGCAAAAGGCCAGACAGCCAAAGCTTTTAGATATCATGTCTAGGGTAGGAAGTTTCTGTCTTTATTAAAGCAACATCTAGGAATTTTTCATATTAGTTAACCTTTGTAACAAACTTTTCACAGAAATACAGCTTGGAATATGACTAGAAAAAATATAGTCTACAAGCGAAGGCTACCTGCTATGGACTAAATTGTATCCACCCAAAATTCATGTGTGGAAGCCCCAATTCCCTAGTGTGATGGTATTTGGAGATAGGGGTCTTTGGGAGATAATTAGGATTGGCTGAAGTCATGAGGGTGGGACCCAAATAATGAGAGAAGTGATGCAAGAGAGCTTTGTCTTTTCTCTTTCTGTTTCTGTCTCTCTGTCATGTGAGGACATAACAAAAATGCAGCCATCTGCAAACCAGGAAGAGAGCTTTCTGTAACTCAACCATACTGGCATGTTGCTCTCAGACTTCCAGCCTCCAGAACTGTGAGAAAACTCTGTTGGTTAAGCTACCCAGTCTATGGTATTTTGTTATGGTGGCCAAACTGACTAAGTCACCACCTAATTTTAACAGAGCTGCAAGAAGTCTTACTTCTAAACTTGATCTTAGGCTGTTTTACTATTGCTCCAACCAATGATCTGGCTAATTTAAATCTCACCATTTGACTTCCATCCCCTCTTACCGAGTGGCACTAAATGTTTACAAAATAATTAGACAACTCCCAAGGGTATTTTGCCTCTGAAAAACCCAAAACCCAAACAAACAAACAAACAAAAAAACATTGAGTGACTGACTCCCAACAAGTGGTATTAGACTGGTACATGAAAAGTTTATTCATTGGCTTCTACCTGCTACACTGGATCAAGATGTTATCTCAGTAGCTGATGCCTATATTAGGATAGTGTCTGATATTGTACTGAATCCATTTTGATGCACCATTTTTCCTCTCTCAAACAGATGAAAGAAAAAAACAAAAAGAAATCTTTAGGTAAGTTAGTTCAAAAACTAGGTCGTGATTTGAGACCCCAAAATTTAGCTATTAAGAGGGAATTTGGGCTTCTTTCTCTGTCCTCTAGTCTCCTCATTTCTTGCTTTATAATGTGCCTGTAAAGTGCGAGTATATCTTAAACGTGATAGTTCACATATTGGTGGGAGAGTATGATAATACCATTAAGCCTGTAGATTTCCTTGCCTAAGAAATTCATGAGATCAGATTCATGGTGATTCAAAATAGAGCAGCCCTACTTGCTATATTATTCTCTTTAACCCTAAAGAGTCTTCTAGAGTCTTTATTATTTCTAAAATATCTGGGAAACAACTAAATTGTATACTATAGTCTCTTCACATTAGGAATTGAATTTATTCTCTTGCTTTAATTTAGGCAGTCTTTACTCTTGGCTTAGAAGTAGATTATAAACTCTGATCACAATCCTTTTCTTAGTATTTATATCTGTGTCACAGTGCTCAAGTGTGTTATCTTCAGAGTCCTAAATGATGTTATACAGCTATCTTCATGTCAAAGGATTAAGTAGATTATCATGTAACAAGGAAACCTAATATATCACTGTGTCTTATCAAATAGCAATGCACATTTGGATTGATCCTGACCATAGATGATAAATGATCCATCCTATAGAATAGGTTAGAGGAAGACCAAAAGTGGGAATTGAATAACTAAAATCAACATAATTTCTTGTCTCTATATTAAACAATACTTAAACCAAACTTTCCTCTACCTGTGAATATAATTTCTTTTCTCTGAATTAACAAATGATGAGACTAGGCATAGATCTCTGTCCTTATTTAAATAGTACTGAAACCAAGCACAAGTTAGTTACTTTCTCCAGAAAATACCTTTTTCTGGAATATTAGACTATAAAGCAACTAACATGTTCATTAAGAACAACAGCTTGCTTATGAGGCCTGCTTCAAGGCCATTGCCCCACTGTACACACATATCCAAAGCTTGTATGTCATAATCTGGCCATTCTAAACCAGATCCTTGCCTTGCAATATCTACTTTAAATTCACTCTACCCAGGCCCTAAAACCTTTCTATCATTTCCTAATTTCCAGAATTCATAATTTGAGATGCAACTAAGACTTAGCCAAGAAGATATCCTTCCTTATTGTAATAGGTTTAAAAAACCTATCTTTGCTTGGTAAATAGATTTCCTTGGTAGTGTTTGAGAGAGGGCTTCAAAACCTCTTGCCTACATTTCTCAATTTAAGTGGACTATAATTAGGACATCTAAAATACAAAAGACTAGCACAGAAAAAAATGTTCTAAATCTGATTTGCTCAAGGCTGTGACACTGCTTAATTGAACAATCACAGCAAGCTTTTATCTTTCAAAATCACTTTCAGTCATTTATTCTTGTAGTTGACATCTAAAAGTAGTTGTTTCTAATTTTCCAATCTTTTAAGAACTTGAATGTCTGGATTATCCCTCTTTATTTTTCCTTCAAGCCATCTAATAGTTTTCTTAGCATATCCCTTTTACCTCTTTATTTTTATATCTTCTGTCTTAGTCTGTTTGAGCTGCTATGACAAAAGAAAACAAAACAAAAAACAAAACATATATTCAGTGGATTAAATAGCAGACATTTATTTCTCATACCTTCGGAATCTGGGAAGTTCAAGATCAGAGTACCAGCATGGTTGAGTTTTAGTGGGAGTTCTCTTCCTGGCTGGCAGATGGCCACCTTCTTGCTGTGTCCTCGCATGGCAGAAAAACAGAGCTCTTGTCTCTTGCTCTTCTTACAAGGATATTAATCCCATGATGAGAGCTCCACTTTCATGATCTCATTTAGACTTAACCACTGGCTACTTTTTCTGCCATGTGAGGACACAGCAAGAAGGTGGCCATCTGCCAGTCAGGAAGAGATCCCACTAAACTCAGCCATGCTGACACTTTGATCTTGAACTTCCCAGCATCCAAAGTTACGAGAAATAAATGTCTGCTATTTATTCCACCCAATATATGTTTTCTCTTGTTTTGTTACAGCAGCTCAAACAGACTAAGACACAAGTTATAAAAATAAAGAGATAAAAGAGATATGCTAAGAAAAGAGTTAGACCCACCTCCTAATACAAGCACACTGGGGAAAAGGGCTTCAACATACCAATTTAAAGGGGGGGAGGACACAAACATGCAGACCATAACACCTTGCAAAAAAGCAGAAAAAATATGTAATATACACTCTTAACTTTTTGCAATCATTTCCTTGGAGATACAGCCTCAATAGGCATATTATTTGCATTCCCTAGAGTATCTCAAGTGGTCATTCCACTAACTCTTTTGTTCTTGTGTAACAAAGGTCTCTGTCTTTTCAGCCTCCAGTATCAATTCTTTTGCTATTGACTACCTGACCACTAATGCCACATCTGATTCCAATTTCTGTAGTAATTTGGGGATTGCCAACTGTTGACCCAAGAATTACAAAATACCAGTCAATTAACACAACACAAATATTGCACTCATGTAACAGTCCAAAGCAGGCATTCTAGTTAGGGAGCACCTTTTTCTACAAGGTGAATCCACATTGTGGTTCCATTATCTTCACCCTTGCCTTTCAAGATTTATATGATTGTCCAACCCAAGTTGGGAAATGTAGGAAGAGAACATAAAGAATTGTATGTGGGAGGTTTTTTATGGGTTAGGCCAAAATGGTACACATCACTTCCATTCAGATATAATTGGCTACAAATCAATCATATGGCCAAATCTGACTGTAAGGAAGCCTGGAAAATATAGTAGAGTTGTATGCCTAGTAAGAAAAGGAAATGAGTGTGATGAACAGCTAGTTGGTCTCTGCTACAGTTGTGCCTTTTTAAGCACACAGACTAAAATCTAGGTAAACAGACAGTATCAGGGGGTAGGCAATAGTGCCAGCAATAGAGATGGAAGAGCTCAGCCTGTGATATGGCTGGGGAAATGCTTGGCAAGAGACACCAATTATGATTTGGATTAGGAAAGACATCAGGTATGATTGGAAGAGGAGAATGGACAAAGTTGATGTACAGAAGTTGTGAATGAATGCATTCCTGTTGGAGGAAACATTGCATGTAAATGTGTAGGGTCAGGAGACCGGTGTGAGGGGGCAGTGAGAGGATTGGTTTGCCTATAATAGATTTCTTTTAGAGATCAAAAAAAATTTAAAGATGACTAGGGAGGTTGGAATGGAGCACAGCTCCTTTAATGCTGCTCACACTAAAAAGTAGAGCCATTAAGTAGTATTGACCATTTGGAGTCATTGTCTACTTACAATTTTATTCTCTCTATGCCTGTGGCATATATTTCAGCATCTGGTGTTTTCATTTAGGTAGAAGAGAGTCTGTGTGAAGAAGAGATACACAGAATCTGAAAAGAGGATAGATTGGGAATGACCTATTATGCATTCATTATGTTCTTCCAATGTCAGCAGGAGTTTTCTGGGTCGCTGGTAGTTGGGAGCATAATGGCTGGAAGATTGAGTCCTAATTACTAAGACTAGCCTTGCAGAGGCTCTGCTAAGTACAACTTTGTTGGAACATAATATCTTTGTCTGAGGTGATTAGACATTACAGTTAGGTCATGTAAAAATGCACAGGTAAAACTCTAATTTTCTCTGTTCAATCAATGTAATTCTAGTAGATAATGCGCCTGATTTTAAAAAATAAGACATTGATAATAAAATCTTTCAAAAGATACGGTCTTTTTAAAACAAGAAGAGAGTCAACTCATAATGTCCTAGTGTGCACATATGGCTTCATCATAATAAAAAAGTTAATTGTATATTTTTGTATTCAGGTAACTTGAAATGTGCTTCAAAGAAACACAGTGAGCTGTGTAGGAAGGATGAAGAGGACAGAAATAACAGGATTCAATCCTGCATCAGCCTAGTGATTATTTTTCCTACCTAGTGCTTTGATGGGAAAAATAATGATGACTGCCAAATTTAACCTTTTCTAGAATTGTTGACAGTGAACTCAAATTTGAAATACTTTATTTGTATCATTATAAAATTTTAATAGGAGTGTTGGCATTTTTGATTGCTCAAAGATGCCCTTCAGTAATTGTGTCTTGTGTGTGAAATGTCTATTCCACATAATGGACAGTCTTCACTCACGATTCACCATATATTAGCTAAGTAGTATGTGGAAAGAAGTATCTTAAGAATTTGAAAAGAACATCTGATTTCTTTCTCTTTTTATGTTAGTGTTATTATTGATGAGTAGAATAACCATATAATTCATCAACTTAATTGGGACACTTTGGAAAGTGAAAGTGGTACTATTTAATAATTACTTTGGCCTGGGGCACCTGGGTGTTTCTGTCGATTGAGCTTCCAACTTCAGCTCAGGTCATGATCTCACAGTCCATGAGTTCAAGCCCCGTGTCGGGCTCTGTGCTGACAGCTTGGAGCCTGGAGCCTGCTTTGGATTCTGTGTCTCCCTCTCTCTCTGACCCTCCCCCGTTCATGCTCTGTCTCTCTCTGTCTCAAAAATAAATAAACATTACATTTTTTTAAAAAAAATAATTACTTTGGGCTGATAGGTATTAACTAGGACATATGGTACCTACTGATAAATCTACATGGATAAATGAAATTGGTGAAGAAGTTGAAAAAAATCAGGCCTTAGTTTAAGTTAGCATTTACCAAACACTCCTATGGGCAGAGACTACTAAGGGATGCATATCCATTATCTCATTTAATTCACACTCTCACGTGAAGTATTATTATTATTATAGCCATATTCTAAATAAGGAAAATATGGTTTACAGAGGTTAAATAACTTCTCCAAGATTCCACACCTAGGAGGTGGCAAAGGCCGATTCAAAATTTTATGTATTTATATAAATTACAGAAAATAATACTAGGGTAGTTTGACAGTAAAGATATAAATGACCCCAAATTCTATTATATTTCTAGTATCGCTATTGTAATCTTTAAAATTTTATTTGTGGCCCATTTTCATGTGTGCTATTTTTTTCAAAGGACTTAAGAAAATGTTACTGGAGTAATAACACATATAATTAAGTACATTTAAATAGTACCAAAAATCATAAATGAAAACCAAAAGGAAGTATCACTACTCAACCTTCATACCTTGAGTTTTACATTCCAGAAATAATAATTTTTAATAATTTTAGTTTTTGCTTCTTCTAGAGGTTATCTCAATAACTTTATAATGTGCTCATTTACCATTTTGTGATTAATAATCTTTACACAGAATCTTATGAGTCCCTGCAATGAAATGTAAGGTATTATTTTCCTATTTTCATTTTCCTCTCAATTTATAATAACAATATGATTTTAGTTTATGCCATTGATTACTTGTGCAACTTTTGATAGCAAGTATGTATTTTCTGAATGTAAGAATGAACTATGATCTTTGCAAAACTGAAAAAATCAGTAGAAGTAGGTAGAAGAAAAAAAGGTCCCCTGAAATCCCACCTGATTGTCAGACCTTACATTAACATATGAAGGGTCATATTACATGTAATTGCTTTGTTAATACATTAGCTTATACATAGTCAAATTAAAAAAAAAGTACTTAGATGCTTATTTTTACATAATTAGGATTATAAGTGCCCTAGGTTGGGTTCCCCAGAAAACAGACTCTGAGAAGGGGATTTGTATGCAAGAAATTAATTGGACACAGTATGAAGGAGTAGGGAAAGAAAGGTGGGGCAATGGGAGAAATTGAACTGCTATGTGTACACCACAAACATTTCAACCAATTCAGTGGGGAGCTCTGGAGCACCCTGTTATCACATGTTGAAAAAAAGAGGTAGGCCTTTTACCCCGATATCAACTAGCCACTGAGTACTGGACTAGCCTCTCTCAGGAAGAGATATGACCCTATAAAGGAAAACACTATTTTATTTGCCTGCTATTCTCACCACTTCTGACACCAAATGGGCTTTTCCCACACCAGGTGATTTTTTAATTCTCAGTGGGCACTGATTGGGTATCCTCCAATTTAACTCATGTTGACACTAACTGTCTAGAGTTAGTACAGAACCCACAGGTTAAGGGCTCAGTCCTGCAAGACTGCTCCCCACTTTAGGTGCCAGTTGTGACTCTGGCTTTTGACAGACCAGCTACAAACTGGAAGTTCCCATGACCATCTTCTTCTGTTGGGTAATTGGTTAGAATGGCTCACAGAACTTAGGAAAGTGTTTTCTTTACTGTTACCCATAAAGGATACAACTCAAGAGCAGCCACGTGGACGAGATGCATACAGTAAGGGTTGGGCAAGGGTCACCGAGCTTCCAGGCCTTCTCAGGGTCTGAATTCTACCGACACCTCCATGTGTTCACCAACCTGGAAGCTCTCTAAACCCCTTTGGTTAGTATTATTTTATGGAGGTTCCATTATGGAGGCATGATTGACTAGATAATTGGCCATTGGTGATTGAAACCAATCTCCCTTCCCTAGAGAATGGGCAGTGGGGTCTGACCCACCTAAATATAGAAGTAAACTGAATCAAGCACAAGACTGTGAAAAAAAATGAGTTCATTCTGGAATAGCTGATGAATTGTAATTTGAGACATGCAAACTGTAGCAAGCTATAGACAAATCCATTGTAGGTTTGGGGTAGCTGTATTCATTGGCAGAGAGTGTAAAAAACAGAGAATTCAGTTAGAATCTGTTAAAATAAAAAGCAGACCAGGGCACCTGCGTGGCTCAGTTGATTAAGTGTCCAACTTTGGCTCCAGTCATGATCTCACCTTTCATGGGTTTGAGTCCCATGAAAGGCTCTATGCTGACAGCTCATAGCCTGGAGCCTGCTTCAGATTCTGTGTCTCCCTCTCTCTCTGCCTTTCCCCCACTCATACTCTGCCTCTCAAAAATAAACAAACATTAAAAAACAAACAACAAACAAACAAACAAACCAGACCAGCTTTGAAAATTCCTCAAGCCGAAAAAAACAGTCCAGTCATACAAAACTCCATTCAACTTCTTTCATGAAACCAACCCAATCTGGGTCGTTCCTCGTTCATGCCTTTGGACACCGTATGTAAATCTTCCCAAGGTTGATATGAGACAATTCCTGACCAACTCCCTATCACTTAAGAAAATCCCAATATTATCAGTTTTCTGTAAATCAGGCATTTATGGGAAATCAATCTCAGTCCTTAAGTTTTGTTTTTCTGAGGGTACATGCATGAGATTTCACATTTTGTATCTTCTGGTTCCATTTTAGATAGAAATTCTCTTAGGCTGACAGTTTCAAGCTTCTAATCATGGCTGGGTCTTTCTAGTGACCAGCCTCTGTCCTAAAGTTTTCCAGGAATCTCTCCAAGAGTCACCTTATTAAAACAAAAGACAGTCTTATCAGGAAAATGTCAAGGAATTTAGGAACTCTGTGTCAGGACTAGGGGTCGAAGACCAATTATTAGAACAAAAGATACTCCTAGCACTCCTATCACTCAGGAAATTACAAAGGTTTTAGGAGCTCTGTTCTGGGGACCAGGGACAAGGCCCAAATATACAGTCCTTATTGTGTTACAATTTTACATCCGGGGTAAAGCCGTTCTTTCCTGCCAATGACAATTTCTGGGAAAAGAATTAGTTGTGAGGTCTGCACTAACTCCAGACAGTGAGTGTTAGCAGGAGTTAAATTGGAGGATGCCCAATCAATATTCATGGTAGGCATGGCAGGTAAGACTTACATATCATCTAAATATCAGGACACCTGGATATTTTTAAGACATCGCCCATCTATTTCTTTGGTCTCAGAATTAATTTTGTGCCCTTGTTGAAAAAAGGCTACATTATTTATGTGAGAACAAAATGAGCGTGCTAATTCTAAACTTCTGAGTATGTATTTGTGTGCAGGTGAATATATGTACATGTGTGATAAATAAGTGAAAAGACACTGTGAGGTTGCCCAGTATTGGGAAAATACAAAATTTAAAAATATTTTCCATATACATACTGTATATAAGGGTAAAATTAAAATCTTTCAAAATAAGCATTTCTTTTTTTCATTTAGCTTTTGCACATCTATAAGGAAAAGAGCAGAGCTGAAACCTACAGAACAGTTAGCATGGCATATGTACATAGTCATTCATGCTGCTGGTGAATTCTGACTAGCTGAGTAGGATGCCAATAGCAACGTAGACATTATCATAGATGCTCCTTGAAACATTAACTGTGACGTCGGAGAGGGTTGAGAAAATTTAATTGGGAAAATTTACTATAAATGAGGATGAGTTCAGTAAATATTTGAGGTTGAAGTTAATATATTTAGAATATATATAATTCCATACTAATTAGAATGAATAATTTTGTCCTCTGTCCAGAAGCAACCATTTTATCCCAGTTAATTTTGGTTGATTTTTTTTGTTAGTGTACTTTAACAATACCTAAAACACTATTTACAATTTACATGAGACTTTGCAGCTATGACTTATTGTTTTCTAGAACTATATATATTTTTAACCTTTCATTATAGGATAGTACCTTATAAAGATCTCTATCACACTAGTTTTTAACTTTAATAGTTTGTTTTTACTTGACCTCCTCCACATGGGTTAATCATGTAAGTCTTTCTATTTCACACATGCCTGGAGTTAGCTGCACTCCATAAATTTGTGAGTCCTACTTCTTTGTATCTGTATCTTGACCTTTGATATAAGTTAATATATCATAAAAGTCTACAGGTTTGATTTAATTTTATTTTCTTTAAGGTTGTATCTTGTATTATTTTATTAGGGCCCCCATAACATAGTACTACAGACTGGGTGGCTAAACAACAGAAATTTATTTTCTCATAGTTCTGGAAGCTAGAAGTCAGAGATCAAGGTATCAAAAGTCTTGGTTTCTTCTGAGACTTCTCTCTTTGGCTTGTAGATGGTTGCCTTGTCCCTGTTTCTTCACAAGGTCTTTTTTCTGTGAATATCTACCTCCTGATTGCCTCTTCTTATAATCCAACCAGTCATGTTGGATTAGTGCCTGCCCTAATGACCTTACTTGAACTTTACTACTTTAAAGGCACTCCAAATACAATCTTGTATCTCCAAATACAGTTACATTCTGAGGTACTGAGGTTAGAACTTCAACATATGAGTTTTGGGGGATACAATTTATCCCATATCAATCTTACTAACATCTATTAGCAAACTTTTAGTTACCTGCAATTAAAAACAAATCACCTGGTTTTGGTCACAAGGGTTTTTAAATTTTGTTTTGTTTTGTTTTTGTTGTTGTTGTTGTTTTAGTAAAACACATTAATAAAAACCTCCTCTGGTTAGAAAAAAGCACACTACATTTGGTATATGCAGTAGTAATTTCACTCTCTATCCAATTTTTCCTATCTTCACCTATATCCCATAAATTGATAAGACTGTTTCTTTATTGTTAATATCTGGGAATATAAATCTATAAATGTTACATTCAAAAAATATGATTAGGGGAGTTGAGCTTTTAGGAGTAAAAATTATAATGACCATTATCATGAATAAGCAGAGGAAGATGTTTAATAAACTATTTGCTTGTGTGGTTGTATAAACATTTACTTCAATTTTTCAAATATTTTGGTTTACTGAAAATTACTTAATGTGATTTATCAGGATTGCTAAATAAAGAAAAATGCAAGAAAGAAAGTATTTTTTTAATCTGTATTTATTTTTGAGAGAGAGAGAGACAAAGTGTGAGCAGGGAGGTGCAGAGAGAGAGGGAGACACAGAATCTGAAGAGACTCCAGGCTCTGAGCTGTCAGCACAGAGCCCAATGCGGGGCTCGAACTCACAGAGTGGGAGATCATGACCTGAACCAAGGTTGGATGCTTAACTGGTTGATCCACCCAGGCACCCCCCAAAAGAAAGTATTTAAAGTACATTTACTGCTAATTTGAAAGTAATTTCATGATTTTTTAAATACCTTAAAAGGCAGTTCAAGATCTTGCTTTGATTCAATGGTAACATTATGAACAATAGCTGTTTTTACATTAAAAAATATTTTACTTTATTTTAGAGACAGAGAGCATGAGCAGGGGAGAGGGGCAGAGGGGCAGAGGGATAGAGAGAGAGAGAGAGAGAGAGAGAGTGTGTGAGAGACAGAGAGATAGATAGAGAGAGAGAGAGAGAGAGAGAGATTCTTAAGCGGGCTCCACACTCAGCACAGAGATTGATGTGGGGCTTAATCCCATGACCCTGGGATCATGACCTGAGCCCAGATCTGGAATCAGATGCTCAACCAACTAAGCCATCCAGATGTCCCTGTTTTTGTTTTTTAATACATGAAACAATGACATCTATTGTTTATTGAATATTTTACATATATAATATCATTTGGTATAGAGAAGAAGTATTTGAGGTGGGCACTATATCCTCTATTTTACACAGAAGAAAACGGGGTCTCATTTAAAAATTTAGGAAGACAAAGCTAGGCAAATTACAAAGCTAGGAGGTGACAGAACTGGGATTCCAAACAAAGTTACTTCATCTTCAAAGTCTGTTCCCTTAACCATTATACTGAAGTATGGTTATTAGAATTTGCCAGATATTGTAAAGAGAAGTTCCAAGGACTTGTAGGTCAAATATGGGATAATATAGAAGCCTGCTAGTGCAGTATCATGTGGTAAGGTCAGAATACAGCAATATAGAATGAGACATGACCAGCATAGATTAAGGTATAGACACTCAGGGTGTTTGAGTTAGGATATAGACTGAGGAGACAAGCCATGTTTCTGATCCTGATTAATGTTTTGTTGTATCAAAGAAATTGTGAAAGTAGTTATAATAACAATCAAATGATTGAGAATAGTGTTTCCAACCCATAGCTGTTGTAAGCAAATTATTTTAATTTTCTACATTGATACTTGGAGTGAAAACATCATGAGAAGAGTGAAAAAATGAGACCGAGAGTCATGCAATTTCTGTCAACTCCTAGCAGTTGAGAAACACTAATTGAGAAAAAAGAACAATGGAGTTTCATTTGTATCCAATCAGAGTGGAACACGTTGTGGTTGCTCTGGACCCCCCGCCCCTCACCCCTAGGTTGAAGGTGGCTTTTATTTTCTCTCTTGGGTGAGGAGAGGGAAGGGAGCTTTCTCAAGCAAACCTACTGAGGAAGGATTAAGTGCACCTCCTGATGATGGGACTGCAAGAGCCAGACAATCATTCAGAAGGGATCCTCTGCATCCACTTCCTGGCCCTGGACTATTTGAATGGAGCATATTATCTATATGTATTTATTTTGCAAGCTCACTAATGTTTGAGACTTGAAATAAGATTAGCATCAAGGAACAGAGTAGCAGCATTATCTACAAGTAAGCCACATGTCCAGGAACTTCTCCGTGCAAGGGTAGAGTGGAATCCAGGCTGGATGAGGGAGCCACCAAAAACACCATGATCACTTGCTGAAGGAAGCTTTAGATGGGTGTATTACCTGGGGGTTGCTGGTGGGGGACCAGCCAGAAAGAGTGGCATCACTCAAGAACAACACATCTTATCCAATCACAGAGTTGCCATGTACTGGATAAGGGGGGGGGGACTTAATTAGGGACCGCACACTGACATTTCCATCTTCACACACCCTCTGATGTCTTTTGTTTTATATATGATTGCTTTATTTGTTATACAAAATATCTTTCATTTAAAAATGTTTATTTATTTATTTAGATGGGGGTAAGGGTGGAGAGAGAGGAAGAGAGAGATTCCCAAGCAGGCTCCACACTATCATCATGAACTGTGAGATCATGACCTGAGCAGAAACTAAGAGTCAGATGCTTAACTGATTGAGCCACCCAGGTGCCCCTGTAAACATGAAGTTACCCTTCATTTTTATTTGGAGCAAACCTTACAGTGGTTTTGTAATTGAAAAGACCTGTCTGCATGTTTTTGGCTTGCTCTTTTCTTTCTCTCTCTCACTCTTCCTTTTTTGTTCTTTCTTACAATATTCTACTCTGGTATTTTCGTTATATTTTCTAAATTTAGCATTCTACAAAACACACTAGATTTCCTTTCCTTTGGTTCTTGCCATTTGTCTCCTTCTCTGAACAACTTTTAGGCCTTCAAACTTCTATATATTTTATATGTTATTGCCTCTTTACATCATCTGTTAATTATCTTTTAATGGTAAAATATACAAAAAATATAAAGTTCTTGCTTCAGCACTTTCTCTCATAAAAAAGTTAACTTTCTCCGCCTTTGTTCCTTTCCTTGAAATATCCCTCAAAAAAAGGACTTTTATGTCACAGTTCCCTCATTCTCTATGGATACTCTGCAGTTATTGTTGATGTGTTAATAATCAAGCCAGGCTCCTTAGGGCAAAAGAATTTTCTTCTTCTTGGTAATGTTTTATTTATTAAACAATACAGCAAGCAATAAAGGAACCAAAGAAACATCACACAGTAATTAAAATTTGTTTTCTAACATGTTTATCATTTTATATATGTATAATATAACAAATGATCAAGAAATTATTGTTTTACATATCTCTCTGTATATACATGCAAATTAAATAAACAACTACCAAGAAATTGCACAATGTTTCATTAAGAAGTTATCTAAACTATAATATCACAACCCACTAAAATCATTTCTTTTGGTGTCACAACCAAATAATTAAAATTGTATATAAAAACCACATGGTTGCTGTCTCTAGCACTGTCATTAAAATATAGTTCCATTCTTGTAAAGCTTAAGGCATTGACTGTTATAATACATTTGCTATTATCCATCACCCAAATATTCCCCCCACCCTTCTACAGCTTCTATTCCTTTCTTATCAGGCCTATCCTTATCTTGGGTAATTTTACCATTTGTTTATATCTATTGCTTATTTTCAGATTCTTACTACGAATTTAAGAGATTCATTTAAGATAATGTTTGGAGATGAAATAGTAATGCATATCAAAACACATAGATGCTGTTATGATAGCTGCTACATGTTTTTTTTATTGTGGTAAAAAACACAATATAAGATTTATCATCTTAGCCATTTTTAAGTATACACTAGTGTTAAGTATATTCACATTACTGTGTAATGGAACTCCAGAAATTTTTTATCTTACAAAATGGAAACCCTATGCCCATTAGAAAGCAAGTCTCATCTCCCCATTCCCTAAGCCCCTGGCAATCACCAATATATTTTCTGTTTCTGGGAATTGGACTACTTTAGATACCCCATGTGAGCAGAATCATACAGTATTTTTCTCTTTTGTGACTGGCTAATTTCATTTAGCATAGTGTCCTCAAGATTCATTCTTGTTATAGCATGTGACAAGGTTTACTTTTTTTTTTTTTTAAGATTTATTTGTTTTTGAGAGAGAGAGAGAGAGAGAGAGAGAGCATAAGTAGAGAAGGGGCAGAGAGAAATGGGGACAGGAGATCTGAAGTGGGCTCTTCGCTGACAGCAGCGAGCCTGATGTGAGGCTCAAACTCACGAGCCATGAGATCATGACCTGAGCTGAAGTTGGATGTTCAACCAACTGAGCCACCTAAGTGCCCAGGGTTTACTTCCTTTTTAAAGCTAGATAATATTCCACGGTATGTGTATACCACATTTCATTTATCCATTCATTCATTGATGGACATTTGGGTTGCTTCCACCTCCTGGTTATTTTATTTTATTATTTTTAAAGTTTATATATTTATTTTTGAGAGAGAGAGAGAGAGCATGAGAGTATGAGTGTGGGGGGGTGGGCAGAGACAGAGGGAGAGAGAATCCCAAGCAGGCTCAACACTGACAGTGTGACCCGATGTGGGGTTTGAACTCCTAAACCGTGAGATCATGACCTGAGTCCAGCCGGATGCTTAACTGACCATGCCACTCAGGCGCCCCGGGTATTTTAAATAACACTGTTATGAACATGGATATATAGATACCTCTTTGGAAAATTTCTCTCAGTTCTTTTGGAATTATACCTAGTAGTGGAATTGCTGGATCAGATGGTAGTCCTATTTTTAATTTTGTGGGGAACCACAATACTGTTTTGCACAACAGTATGCCATTTTACATTCCCACTGAGAGTCCACATGGGTTCCCTTTTAGCCACATCCTCACAAATGATATTTTATACCATATATATTCTTTTTTTAAAAGTTTATTTATTTTGAGAGATTGAGAGTGTGTGAGAATGAGTGGGGAGGAGTAGAGAGAGAAGGAGAGAGAGAATCCCAATCAGGTTCCACACTGAGCATGGAGCCTGATGCAGGGCATGATCTCACAGTTTGGGAGATCATGACCTGTGCTGAGATCAAGAGCTGGACACTTTACTTACTAAGCCACCCACACACCCCTCTGCTACATATATCCTTAAATGAGGATTTACAACATGCGGTACCTTCTCCAGGGATTATCAAAAAGGTAACATGCCAACTAAACTGTTTGAAACACTCTAGGTATCAGAAATTTAATCTTTTTCCTTACTAGTGAAAGGACAGTGCTATTTCATATATGGGTAAAGCATAAATGATGTTTTATGATCTTAAGAGACTTAGATGCCCTTGTGTATTCAGTTAAAAATCTGGTCCATGAGACATTAACATTCTGTGTCTGTAATTTTATAAGAATAATAATTGTAATAAGAAATTTCAACAATTTTATAAGGGTTTTGATTTTCTATGTCCCCAAATATTATAAGAGCAGAAGGGTGACTAAAAACTTTATTTAGAAACATTCTTGAAGATTATCCTAGGTTGGATGCTGAAAATCTCATGCAACAACTAATATTTGAGTGTGGGGGGGGATGTTTTAGAAAACTCTTGCCCATACCTAAGACGATTAGCGAAGTCGGAAACAATAAATTGAACACATTCTCCCTATTCTGAGGCAACTCTTTAAAGTGAAATAAATAGTCATGGCAGCTTATCCTGACCTGTTTCCTTTATGTGTCCAAGATTTCTTTGTTCAATGCCAGAAGAAAAGAAAAGTTTAACGCTCGTGATTAATGGCTATGCTGTATGAAGTTGCACAGCATAATTTATGGGGTACCTTCTCATGCGAGCACCTCAAGGCTTTGTGTAATAAAATAAAAAGGCATATAAACACAAAACTCATCCATAAATTAAAAATCCAATATTCAGTGTTATAGTAGTTGAAACAAGAGTACAAATATCTCTTCAACACCCAAATATAAGTTTTTATTTAACCAAAAATTTCCATCCCTATCATGGGTCTTATCTAGTACCTTAAATTTTTATTTTTATCTTGAGTTTCTCTTGAATTTTCCTCATATTACAGTACTGAACTCATTATATAGTCTTAGCATTTGAAGCTTATCAAAAACAAAATAGAACAAGTGTATTTAGCCCATATAGAAATACAAATTTGATATTAGAGAGTGTTCTTCATTTTGCATTGCCATAACTTGAAGTGTTTGTAGGTATACAGGAAAGAATTTATGGATTTTGATTTTTAAATATTCTTTTGTCTCTAGTGTAATGGCTTTGGATCTAATCGTAATCTTATTATACCACTTTGCTTTTGTATAGCAATGCATGCTTTTACAGACTCTTTCACATTAATTTTAGCTTTGCATCATCACACTTATTCTATGAAGAAGGAAGGGCAAGTATCATTACAGTTCCATTAATAGATAAGGAAATGAAGTCAGAGGACGATTCCATGACCTGCTCAATGTCACTCAGTAATTTAGTGGCAAAAGCAGAGAGCTGGAGTTCTGACACAGATTATGTCTCCTTGTACAACGTGGATCTAGAGCATCAGATGTGACCAATTCAAAGGAATAATTCCCAATCATACTGATAGGGAAGTACATTATTTCTCATATTCTGAAGTAATCTCTTTAAATCACTTCCCCATTGTTATCAAGGGCAGATGGTCTGTCATAATCATTTTAAGCACTTTTTTTTTTTTTTTGGTGTCCAGCTTTATGGTGTGGATGAAGACAAAAACAGAGCACCTGTCTTCTTTGGTGCTGTGGCCTTTGCACATTGGGGTCTTACGCACTGCCAGGAGTTGGGAAAAAGAAGGATAGCAAAGCATAAAGACATGGTCTTTGCTTATTTGGAGATGAACCCATTCCAATAACAACCTGTGTTACAAGTGTCTACTTCACTGACTAGGGGGCCACTTATTCAGACTTAATAAACAGGCCATTTCCTAGAGCCAGCATTGTATTTTTCATTCAATATCAGGTATATCACAGATTGGAATTGAACAGTTGGGAATGGGAAAGACATGACTGCACAGCTTCTATATGTCCATCACTGCACTTACTAGGGTCACCAGTGACATTGTATTGTTAAATCTACTGGCAAATTCTCAGCCCTCCTTTTACTCAATTTATCAGCGCATTTTACACAGTTGATTGCTCCAGCTTCCTTGGAAATTTTTCTTCCGTTTGGCTTCCAGGATACTATTATCTCTTGGTTATCTTTCTATCTCAATTTCCTTTGGTAGAGACTGTTCATTTTTCTGATCTCTAGTCATTACAATGTCTTGGGGTTCAAACTTTAAATTCTATTCTGCTCTTTCAACAGTATTTTCTTACGTGACGCCTTCTAGCCCTGTGGGAAGAATCATCATTTGTATGCTGGTCATTTCTAAACTTTTGTCTCTAGACAGGCACCTTCCCTGGAAAATATAAGATGCTCAATAATTAAGTTGTGGAATAAAAAGAAATAAAAGGTAAATTTGACATAAAATATGCCAATATGGTCAAATCATCAAAATTTAGAAAGCAGTAGACTCACCATCTGAAGAAAAACAGACTCCCCTGAAAAAACAACAGGTTAAGAAATATAAGGATATGGAAAATTAAGTCAATTTAATACCAGTTGGTGAATATAAGATGCCAAAAAAGTGAATAGTTGATATTTTGCCAAACTTTGGGTCACAGAAGTATATTATGCAAACTATAACATGGAAAAAAATACACTAGCATTATGATTGTCATCAACAAAAGATTGTACAGGAGCTTGCCATGTTTGACCAGGACGCCAACTCATTCTCCGTCATATAAAAGTGGCAAAGCAAGAACTGAATGTACAAAGTAACTTGTACTGTGTGGTGGTAGCACTATGGTATTACCTAGGGGGACAGCTTCTCCCCAGTAGTGGGTGGAAATCCAGGATAGAGTTAAGAAAAGGACCCTAAAAGGAAAAGGTTTGCGGTATGTAATACCTGTGAACTCAAACATGCTTGAGAATTTGGGAGTACTCCTACAGACCCAGTCGTCAGTGATACAGATGCAATTCTCCAGCATCACTATCGCCACAAGGACTTGTTGTCGGGTGAGCAAGTAGGGGCAGAACTCACTCCGAGCGATGTTTCCACCTATGACATGTGAGACCAGCTAGAGGAGCAAATGGAGATGGTAGCTATCAACAGAAATAGTTGACGGAATGAGAGAATGGATTCGAAGAGTAGCAGGGAACAGGCCTGAGGGGTAGAAAGCTCTGCCACAGGGTATTTCGTTGGGTGGAGGCAGAAAGTCCTGAGGAAACTTCATCAGGCCCCTTGAGATCCAAAAGGATCCTAGGAGCAGATATTTTCCTGAGTGTTGTTCATGTGGTCCAAGAAGCAACAGAAGTGGGGGACTCTGGACATGCCACAGGGACGTTGGTGTTGTCTCTATGACCAGAGACTGAGAAGGAAAGCAAATGTTCCAGGGTACACTAACACACTAACAGGGGGGCATAGTCAGAGCTGGTTTATCTTACCACAGGCCAACCTCTGTTAGGTAGATCACCAACTCTGAAGGCTTTATAAACCAATTTGCAAAATTAGGTTGGTCACCTACAGTCTGAGGTCTTTACATGTGGTTTTGGTTTCAGCTCTACTTCTTCTCCATGACATTATTTGTCAAATTTATTTTTCCCCGGCGCCTGTGTGGCTCAGTCAGTTGGACATCTGACTTCGGCTCAGGGCATAATCTCCTGGTTCATGAAATCGAGCCCCACATCGGGCTTGCTATTGTCAGCCTGTCAGTGCAGAGCATGCTTCGGATCCTCTGTCCCCCTCCCTTTGCCCCAACCCCACTTGCGCTCTCCTAAGGATAAAGTAAATATTTTAAGGAAAAAAATTATTTTTCTCTGGTACCCTCAAATAAGCTGGCTAATCGTTTACCTGGTCTTAGTGTACACAATGCTTCCTGCCTTTCCTTGTAGAGAGGAGAGATAGACCTCAAGATAGATCGCAAAGAAGACAAGCATGTTCTCTGGGCACAAGTCCTCTTCCTGTTTCCTCCCCCAATATTCTCTGAAAACTAGCATCACTATCACCCCCTGGTTATATTTGGAAATCAATCTATTGATTGCAGTTGTGCTCAAAGGAGTTTTCAAGGTCCTTTTAAGGAGCTTTCATTACAGGGAGAACACAGCAGGGGCAAAGAACATGAGCTGATCTTAAAGGCCGCTGCCACTTTTTGAAGTAATAAAGTGTGCAAGGTCATGTATTCTAGGTCATTCATTTATTGATTTATCAGTCAGTACCTTTTATATTTCTTATAGCATTTTGACACACTATGAAATGTGTGCTGAAGCAGTTTGCATTTATGGTCATTCTCATAGAATTACAAATTGGCATTTATTTCATTCTCACTGGGCTGTGGGGACACATGTGTACATCATGTTAATGCATTTTCATTCTCCATTTCAAAAGGAAACATATCCTTCTATTTGGGCCTATGGTTTCTAGGTACGGTAGTCTTTTTCTTCCTGAGCCCTTGTCTGTATTTCTGCCATTAATTTCTTTTAAAATTCTACTTCATTGGATCCCCAAATTTGCTGCTCATTGGCATCACCTGAAGATCTTTAGTAATTCCCAATGCCTGGCTCCCATTCTCTAGCATTCCGATTTACTTGGTAGGGGGTGGGATCTGAGCAGTGGGAGTTTTAAAGGTGATACTAATAATTAGCTGCAAATGTTGGGAACGACCATTCTACTTCTTTGTCTTCTAAGGGCCAGATATAAATAATTGGCTATAAAAAGACAGCGTTTCTTAACTTTATTAGGGAAACATTATTTTCGGTAGATTATCACAGCTCCGTGAAGGAGTTGCTGAAATTAGGGTGGTTGATCTAAGTAATGATCGATTCATCCACTGACTCACCTGGAATTGGTATAATCCTGGGTTGAGCCTTATAAATAGCATGGGCCACCCAGGAAACGCTGTGCTCTCCCAATGTGATACTATGTTGTTTGTCCATGAGGAAGGAGCCACTAACTCTCCTTGGTTTAGAGCCTACTTGGAGCTTTCAAGGTACTGTAAGATTAATTCCCATTCATGTGCCATACTCAAAAATTGGTTTTCAGGTGCTCTGAAATGACTTAGCATGAAAATGACAAAGCTTTACAACATTTAAACTTTGTTAGCGGCTTCCAGAAAACAAAAGCCTCAGGGGAGTCCTGTTTATTTGAGACATTATTTGGAAATTAGATGTTATATTGACAATTTGCTGAAGCCTTTTTCAATTTGCTGAAGCACCCCCAATTTTCCTGCTTAAATTTGTTGCTTTCTTTATGCCTACTCTTTAATCTTAAAACCCCCAAAATGGAACTCTAGGACTTGATTGTTTTAATGAGCCTGGGCTGATATTGTCAGCAGAGCCTGAAAGACTTCTGTTAAGTTCCACTATTGATTTGTCAGAATAGGTTTTTAATTGTAATTTAAGTTTTGATTGGGTGAGAATTCAAATTGATTGATGTGTGGAGAAAGTTATTAAATCAAACATATAGAAATTCCTCTGAGAGGTGTAATGCTGTCTATCGTTCTCTGTGCCAAACATGCCTGAAAAATGTACCCCATTTCTTTTACATGCTGCACAAAGCAGCCATTGTTTGGAAGAACCAAGACAAAAGGTATGTGAATAAGAAAAAGGATTTTTCTTTTAACACTAATTAATTCACACATTCCCTTGAACTGGAGTGCATCCCTTTTGTGGTCTGAATTAATTCTCCTTTGGGGGAAAAATGCTACTGTTTTATTTTAAGACTAGAAAAATGGCCAAGAAAGTTCAAAACAATTAGAGTGGATGTCTAAATGAGTAAGAAGTTAATTCTTTGTCTTTCTTGGGAAAATAACGTGTGCCAAGTTAGGAAAAATAAATGACTGATGTTACTTCAGAGAAGATAAATTAAATTGCCTCCCAGTAAGTCACCTTCCAGAATGCCTAACCTGATAAGGGTTTGGTAGGAAGAGAGGTACATCTGGACTATCCAAAACCCTATTATACCTCGTCTGGCTCTTTGCCACACTTATTTTAAGAAGATATTCCCCACATTAGCAGGAAATGCTTGAATGAAAGGGAAAAAATGATTTCAACTCAGTTGCTATTTGAAATTAGTAATTCCATTATTTTGTATCTTTAAATATCAATTCTGTTCCTTTTATTATGGACCAGTTAACTCTCCAGAGTAAATCTTAATTTCTAACCCATGAATTTTAAGAATTGTCTTAAACCTCATCGTCCAAGTGTTTGGTGATATTGAATTGTTAACATGGAAGAGCACTTTCTATGTCATCAAATTTTAATACCTGCCACTCCCATTTTAACTTATAAATTTTATCTTGAAAAAAATTATGGGTTCTTGGGTGGCTCAGTTAAGTGTCCAACTCCTGATTTTGGCTTGGGTCATGATCTCCTAGTTCATGAGATCAAGCCCTGTGTTGGGCTCTAGGCTGACAGCACAGAGCTTGCTTGGGATTCTCTCTCTCCCTCTCTCTTTGCCCCTCTCTCCTCTCAAAATAAATACACTCTTAAAAAATATTTAAAAATAAAATTAAAAACTTTGACATGAAGTGATAAACCACCTAAAAAATGACAAATTGACTCCAGAATTTGACTCTCTTCTTTTATAACTATTTAAAAGTATTGAATGAGACCACACTTGGAGCAAAAAATTGAGGTAAAATAAAACATTCTTAGGCTATTCACAAAAAGAAATATTCAAAAGGGTTGAATATTTCTGTATATCAGGTACATGTATGTGTGAGTATACTTAAGTATATATATACAAATTAGTGTGTATATGCTAGGAAAATACATGTATAGTTTGCTATGGCTGCTGTAACAAAATATCACAAACCGAATAGCTTTAAACAACAGAAACTTAATAGTTTGAATATTTTGGGGGCTGGAGTCTGAGATCAAGGTGTTGGCAGAGTTGGTTCCTTTTGAGGGCTATGAGGGAGAGTCTGTTGTGGGCATGTGTCCTAGCTTCTGGTGCTTTGCTAGTATTTTGGCGTTCCTTGGCTTATGGGAGCATTATTTCATCTCGCTGTCTTCTTCACAAGGCATTCTCCCTGCGTGTGTATCTGTCTCTAGGTCTAAATGCCCCTCCTTTCTTGCTCATCCCAACAAGTACCCTCCTCAGTGCCCATCACCCATTTTCTCTTCTCCACCACCCCACCTACCCTCAGTGCCCCTCCTTTTTATAAGGACAACTATCCTAGTGCATTAGGGCCTTCCCTAATGACCTAATTTTAACCTGATTATCTCTGGGCAAAAGTCAGGCTCAGAACCATGGCTAGAAACGTTTGAGTAGGTGAGGAGGGTCATCTCAAGGTAGTTTGCCCCATGCATACATTTAGCAGAAGTTGACCCAAACTACAGGAGTTGAACCGTAAATGAAGATTGGACCTTTGACTATTACACAGGATTGAAACATTTTTTAGTGCTGGTAGGAGAGTATTTTATAACTAGATGTGACCAGAAGGCTTAAAAAATTTCCCAAGATTAACTGGAATATTTTGAAGTAGGGCCAAGATCTTCTCAAAGAGTCTAGTGAAAGAAGTCCAAATACTGACTTTAAAGGTAGAATGAGGTATGGGGCACTTGGGTGGCTCAATCGGTTGAGCACCTGACTCTTGATATCAGCTCAGGTCATGATCTCATGGATTGTGGGATCCAGCCCCACCTCAGGCTCCTTGCTGACAGCACAGAGCCTGCTTGGGATTCTCTCCCCTCTCTCTGCCCCTCCCCACCCCCCAAATAAATAAATAAAACAAAATAACTAAAGATAGGGTGAGGGGAAAATAACAAAATTGTTTTTCATTGAATCCTATAGAATTCCACTTTTTCAACTTTAATTATGTGTCTTTACTATTTCATATTAAAATACTACTCTTCACTAAATCCCAATAAACATAACTATGTCAGGCTCAAAGTCAAACTTGTAAGACTGATTTTCTTTAACTCTTATGAAAAAATCTGAAGGTATTATTAGGTATCAGTACCTTATCTTTATCTAGATAATTGCATTACAGGAAGGTTAAGTAACTTGACTAGATTGCTCAAATTTTGTCTGGATCAAAATTTTTTCTCTAAACTGTATACTACATATATTTATCTTTCATACTCTTTTTTCCCTCCCTGCCAGCTCCCCCCAAAAATTACTCACTTCTTCTCCTATAATGAACAATCAGCAGGTATTGAAACCTAATTCAACTGAATTAGGGTTAGAAGCTCAAAGTGGTGATGAAAATTTGTGATAATAGCTGTTGCTTCCTATTTATGGAGATGAAGCAATTGTTTAAGTATCATTTACGCAACTGAGCCAATCTTTTTTCTTAGTTTTCATGTATTCCAAATTTTTAGACCAATTAAAAAATCATCAGGGCCAGATTTTTATAATTCTTAATGCAATAGTCCCTAGCTGATGACAAATTTGCATCAAACATGTGATTAAACTATCCCGGAATAGAGAAGTAAATGCAGCGGCAGAATTTTTCTAAAGAACGATTGTTTTCTTGGGGCTCCTGGGTGGCTCAGTCTGTTAAGCATCTGGCTTTGGCTTAGGTCATGATCTCACCATTTGTGAGAGCTCTACATCAGGCTCTGTGCTGACAGCATGGAGCCTGCTTCGGATTCTGTGTCTCCCTCTCTCTCTGCCCCTCCCCTGCTTGCTCACTCTCTCTCAAATATAAACAAACATTAAAAAAAAAGAATAATTGTTTTCTTGGCAAAATAAGTCCTAGCTTTAGGAGAAATCAGAGGGAGTAAAAGAAGGAAAGACTTGGTCTAGTGTAAATTTCCAAAAATAGGATTAACTTCATATTTCCTATATTCCAAGCTGGAGGTATATTTCAAAGTCCAGAAGTTGGCACTGCTGAAAGTCAGTATCAGAGGAGTATTGGCATTTATAATGGAGGCTGGGGTTTGCTACCAGACTTCTGCAATAGCAGTGATTTCTGGGCGACTCACTTTGTACATAGTAACTTAAGACACCCCCAGGAAAACCCACAGACTCCATGTATACACCAAGAGTGGCAAAGACCCTTCTTACCTGCCTTACGAGGTGGCTATGTGGGTGAAATCATGTATACAATCATCTGTAAATGATAAAACAGTACAATCACTGCTGAGATGGAGATGTGTTTATACACACAGGTATCCACATAAACATTCAAGCATTTTTATGTCCTGTTTAATGTTGTTGAATTCCCTGGACTATGCTTAGTACAAAGCATCTATTTAAATGTATAATCTTCCTGGAAAGACAAGATTTACTTTCAGAGATCTTCTGGGACAATATGAGAGAGTGCACTTTGGGAACCTGGAGAAGCAATTCAGATATATGTGGCTGTAGCACTTGCTCCTGCTGTGAAGGTGTCTCATTACTGGTGCTCTGAACAGCACAAATTCTGGATTAAGGGACCTATTCACTCTTCCCTAGGGCTTCCTTTTGCCTGGTGGCTGGGGATAGTGCTAACAACCCATATCATTTATGCATGAATTCTTTCCCTGTACTTCCTCTCTGCTTGGCCTCTTAACTCCTCCAATTATGACCACAGCATGTTGACCACCTGCCTGGCTTTCCTGTCCTAAAACTTCGCTGCTTTTGTTTTCGTACTCTTATTTGCCCAAGTGACCTGCATCTTCTGAGATGGTATGTCTGACATTTTTCCTTACTGCTCTCCAGGCTTGACCCCCTCGGTTATGCTGAAGCAGTAAGTGGGTGTCTTAGTTTATGTTCTCCCAGAAGCAGACTCTGAAAAAAAGGATTTGAGTGCAAGTAGATTACTGGGAGGTGATCTCAGGAAACATTAGTAGAAAGTGTGGAAGGGACCCAGGGAAGGAATCTAGTGAAATTACCATACAAATGATCACTGTGGGCAACTGGAGCCCAATTATTTGGGGGTAACTCTGGGAAACACTGTAGAACACTCCTTCCAATGCCCCACTTGAAGGGCAAGAGGACTATGGTATGCATCCAACAAGTCTCGCTCAGCGTTTGTTGAGGGCTATTCTTAGGGTATGGTAACTCCCCAGCACTTCTGGCTCCTTTGGTGTAAGGGCAGACAATATATCAGTGTTCGGAAAAAGCCCTCAGGCAAAGGGCCTGCAGGTGGAAGGAAGACAGGTGCGTCCCCAGATGGCAACTGCCAAGAGGATATGAATAGGACACCAGCATGGGTTGTGATGGATACCCATTTTCTTGTGATTAGGGCTTCGCAAAATAGACACTTTGGTCCTTTAAAGCTGGTCTTCCCTTGAGATTTCTGGTATGTGGAAGTTGTGCAGGTGAGTGACATTATTGCAGGTCAGGATCATTGGGCCCTGTGGAAGGGAAGGAATCTGTATATCAACCTGCATGTCCCAGGAATGAAGCTAGGAAGACCTGTTAAAACCGGGCTAGTGTCGCTCTGGACGAGGCTCAGATGCAAATGACAGTAAGGCTTTTGAAATACAACTGTCGTGAGTAGAATTAGCCTGAGACAGATTTTAGGTAGATGTATGACTCCAGACAAAGGCTTTGCAATGACTGGAGGAGGCAGCTTTTTACCGAAAGCCCTCTTGGACTCTGTCACTGTGGCGTAGGCTTGAGCTGTGGGGAGAAGTGCCTGAGCGCTTGAGGGTGTCAACTCCAGAGGGACCCCAAGTCTGAGAAGGGCTTACCATCCCCAAGGCGCCGTGTGTTTATGGAATGAACTGGAAAAGCAGAACACTTGCCAGTAGCACTGAGGTGACACTGGGTGGCAGCAAGAAAACAGTGGCAGTGGAGGAGTCACGGGGACCCTGTGACCACCTGGATAGCGTACCCCTTAACCTGATGCTAGTTCGTTCTAACTCGCCTTCCCCACCCCCCAGTAATTTAGGGGGAGGGAGAATCTTCACGTGAAAGACCCTAGACTTCTGGCTATTTGGTGTATGATGGATTAAATAAGACCCCGAAGAGGGTAAAGAAATATAGCCATAATTAAACTTTGAGTTTGTGAAGCAGCCTGTACTCCTTAAATGAGGGACGTAATTTCGTTTTAATCCAGCGAATTTGATTATTTTGTCAGGCTCGTGCTAAATAGTTATGAGCGTGCTAGTATGTTGTAATCCTGCGATGGTGTTTTACGTGAGACATAAAGGCTGCTCCGTGGGCCTCGTGCATGTGCCAACATTCTGTAGGCATAATTAGTTATAATGTGAACTCTAAAATTTTGATGTGGGTGGAGGATTTTATGAAGTACAAGGAAAGGACTCAGCAAGTATCCCTGATGCTGGTTCCACCAAGAGTTTTGAGAAGAGTTTTAACATCTGATTCCATAAAATTTTCAGGCTGAGCCATCAGTAACTATAATATCCCTGACATGCAATAGCCCATTTCATTTTCTGTGAAGAGACAGGCACCTCCAACTTGTCTTCATTTCCTTGTTTTATTCCCCTAGTGCCAGGTTTATAAAAACACAGACTTTCGTCTTTTCTTAGAGGACATCCTGGCTCTACAACCCTTTTTAAGATGCCACTTATAATTTAATTTGTGCTGGTAAAAATCCTATTTCTGTATTTCAGATAATTGAATAGAACTGAACTTGATCTTAAGCTAGAAACTTTTTTTTTTAAACTCTCGATCAGTTTCATTTATATTTTATGTGTGGTTCTAAACATTTTCCGGTGACCTTTATTATTCAAGTCAACGTTATGGAGGTGTAACTTATATGGAATAAACTGTAATTAAAATCGTACTATTTGGTAAGGTTTGACAGTTGTATACTAAGAGACTACCATCACAATAAAGATACAGATCATTTCCATCACCTTGAGGTTTCCTTGTGGCCCTTTGTAGTCCTTTTTCTTCCTGCCCCTGTCCCAGGCAACCACTGACATGCTTTTCGTTATTATGCATTAATTTGCATTTTATAGAGTTCTTTGCGGAATCATGCAGTATACATTTATTTGTGTCTGGCCTTTCTCACTTTTCCTGTGACTTAAGTGAAAATAGAAGGAATTTTTAACTTAAAATGTTACGATCTATAAATATTGACAACTCCAGGGGTGCCTGGATGGCTTAGTCAGTTAAGCATCTGACTCTTGGTTTCAGCTCAGGTCACGATTTCGAGGTTTTGTGAGTTGGAGCCCCCTGTAGGGCCCTGCGCTGGCATCATGGAGCCTGCTTGGGATTCTGTCTGTCTTCCTCTCTCTTTGCCCTTCCCCCACTTGCACTGTCTGTCTCTCCCAAATAAATAGACTTTAAAACAATTATAAAAAATATATTGAGGGGTGCCTGGGTGGCTCAGTTGGTTAAGTGGCCAACTTCAGTCATGTCATGATCTCACAGTTTGTGGGTTCAGGCCATGCATCGGGTTCTGTGCTGACAGCTCAGAGCCTGGAGCCTGCTTCAGTTTCGGTGTCTCCCTCTCTCTCTGCTCATTCTCTCTCTCTCTCTCAAAAATAAATAAACATGAAAAAAAATATTGACAACTCCAGCTGAGGGTGCCACTAGCAAATTCATAAATACCTGCTCCAGTGTGTACTATTAATTTGAAGGGTAATCACTTATGAGCTTAAGTGAGAAGTGTCTTGTGTGTAACTTCATATGTAAAAATACTGAGTGAGGCTGTGTTTTCTCTACAAAATAACCTGTAGAAAACTTGAAATTCCAAATATTTATGGACCTTCAACTTGGCTTTTAGTCCCTGGTAGAAATGAAATTACTTCAGTGAAGGTGTAGGTTAAGTTAATGCTGCCTATAGGAATGTTAGCTGACAGGACCTGGGCCAGGGAGTCTGCCATTTGTTTTTTGTGAAATGTGCTTGTTATTCCCCCAACTGCCTCTTATGTGTATTGAGTTAGGTTTATATTAACTGAAAACTTGATGCCGGTGGCAATGGCCACTATGTTGGTCAAAAACTTATGTACTTACTGGAGAACTGATGACAATCACCTGGGATTTCTTGTAATTCAACAGCAGAGATGGTTGAAGTTGCCCTTTTTATATGCTTATTTTAATCAAGTTAACACATCTTTTTAAAATGATCCAAAAGTATATATAAATTATAGCATGACTAGGTGTCAGATCTAGTAGGCATTTACAGATATTTAAGTCATCCGATTGTTAAACTCTGTAGGGTATATACCATCATTAGCCTCCTTTTTACAGATGAGAAATCTAAGGCTAAGAGTCTGGGTAACTTAATGAATGTCAAACAACTGGTGAGTGCTGGAGTCAGAATTCATAATTCTGGAACCAGAGTTAGGCTCTTAACCATAATAGGTTCTCCTCTCTTCCTTGGTAAGTCCTCTACAGTTGATACGGAAGAAACTTAGCCTTTGCCTCTGCCTGTTATGTTCTAGTTTCTACCCCTCTCTGGTGTCCTCTCTGCTCTTCCATTCAACTCAGAATTCTTATATCTATAGAAATGAGACAAGAATAAAGAGGGGTGGTGGTGATTGTGTGTGTGTGTGTGTGTGTGTGTGTGTGTGTGTGCGTGCGCAAGTGAGGTGGTGATTGATACCTTAGAACTTCAGGTATGTGATTTGGAGTTTAGTTGTTTGCAAACAGTTACTATACAGTAACTTAGCAGTAAGTTTAGCTTATATATTTTCAGCCAGGATTCAGAGAGCACAGGAAGATCATTGCTGAGATTCTGGGATCATGTCACTTTTTCATGAATTGTCAATCTCCTACATGCAGGATTCCTGAAAATCTCCTCTAATTAGCTTGTCATTGGCCAGGCACTTAATGGGACTAATCTGGGGACTAATTTATGGAGAGCAGGGGGAGTGTACAGAGAGATTCCAGAGAAGAATAATGAAAATTGTGAATGAATTTGAAGCCAGAAACTCTTGAGGAAAGGAGGTAGGAAATTGTTACATACACACTCCATACAAAAACCTTTAGGTTATTTCATAGAGAAAACCATTCCTGTTAAGGTTGAAATGGATTTCATGGCAGGGACATTCAAATGAAAAGTCAGGAAATATGGGGATTGGGAATCTCTAGAAGAGTTTATCATGCATTGGCTTCTTCTTGGGCCACTGAAACAGTAGTTTGAACCACCTGTTAAAATGTTAAGGCAGTATTTTTGTCAAGGTTGCTATTTATATGAATTTTACCCTTTGGGCACTTAAATTTTGATGGAAAGAATCAGGCAGTATCTGACTAGTCCACGTATCTTTAAAAACAACATGTGGAGGAATTCCTTAACTTTAGACTTTATGCAGAAAAAGGTTTTGTTGAGATTGATTGAACCCATACTCTGTAATGAGAACTACACACGCTTCACTAGGCATACTTTTATAAAACACTTGATAAAGACAAACAGTTGTTTCTGAAACCAATTTCAAAACCCAGGGCTTCCTCACTTTGGGACTGGTGATAATCCATACCTGCAAGGTCCCTGTGGGAGACCTGGGGACGTAATGAGCATCTCTTTCTTGTGCCCCACATCACCTCATTTTACGCTAATCTGCGCGTGGTTGTCACATTCTTGTTTCAAGACTTAATAATCACAAAGTTCTGTTTCTCCTTGTATACCTGATCAAGATACCATCTTTGACAGTGGGGTCTTTGCTAATTTATTTCTTTTGGATGCCTCTGCTTTTCTTCAATATACTATTCATATTGTAACTGTCTCTAATTTTTGTTAAACCTCAAATTGTTTTTGATTATTTGGTCTTGAGGCTCCTTCTTGGAGTTTGTTAATCTTTTTCATTTCATGTCCTCTTTTGATAACGGTCAGCCCCTAGGGGCTCATATTCATTCCCTAGGGAGTCCTACTACTCTCATTAGCCAAAAAGACTTCTGAGATTTGTAGCTTATATCTTAAAATAAAGGATAGAGGTAAAAATTACATAAAATTATAAAATTGGATGTACTATTTCAAATTATTCTCTACCCCAAAGAACTGATACTCCCCTGGAACCACGTTTCCCTATTTCCCTTTTTTATTCTATGATAACAGTGCCCTCCTAACTGAACTGTTAAACTTCTTCCCCTCACCCACTTCCAGTTCTTTGTTGTGTTTTTCATCTCTGTAAATGGCACCATACTCTAGTTTGTAATTCCAACCAGAAACCAGAGAGAGACTCTGACTCCTTATTCTCAGACATGTCCAAAATTCTATCACCAGGCCTATAGTTGCCACTTTAAGAATAGATCTTGGGGTGCCTGGGTGGCTCAGTCGGTTGAGTGGCCAACTTTGGCTCAGGTCATGATCTCACAGTTGGTGAGTTTGAGCCCCATGGTGGGCTCTGTGCTGACAGCTGAGAGCCTGGAGCCTGCTTTAGATTCTGTGTTTCCCTCTCTCTCTGCCCGTTCCCTGCTCAAACTCTCTCTCTCTCTCTTAAAAATAAACATTAAAAAAAATAGGTCTTGAATGCACGCACTTATCTCTACATTTCTTATCTAGTCTAAGCCACTGCCATGCCTCACTCAGGCTACCTCAGTTTCATACTAATTCATCCCTACATACACACTTAGGTGCGATTGTGCTCTATGCAGAACTGTGCCAAGTTCTTTTTAAAAATATTTCTAAAAGTTTTTATTTAAATTCCAGTTAACATACAGTATAATATTAGCATCAACTGCACAATTTAGTTATTTAACACAACACCTGGTGCTCATCACAATAAGGGCAGTCCTTAATCCCCATCACCTGTTTAACCCATCCCTCACCTTCAACACACACACATATATAAATATATATATACATATATGTATATAAATACATATATACACACATATATATACACATATATACACATATATACATGTACGTGTACATATATATATACATATACATATATACATATATATGTGTGTGTATATATATGTATATATATATATAATTTAATTTAAATCAGAGTTAACATATAGCATAATAATGATTTCAGGAATGTAATTTAGTGATCCATCACTTACACGCCAAGTTTTTTATGAAATGGAAATCGAATGATTTCACCCCTTCTGCTTAAAGCCATTCATTGGCACTCCCCTTGCATTTAGGATACATTAAAAATTCCTTACGTGGCCTGAATGCTCTTGTCACTGTATCTCCAGATACATTATCTTTCTTCTCTTTCTTTGCGTTGGTCAACTCTAGCCTCACTGGCCACCTTTTGATTCTGTGGCTACTCTAACTTCTCTTCCTTCTCTTCCTCTTTACCTCAGGGCCTTTGCCTCAAATTGTTTTCCTACTCTTCATTGGCTATCACAAGTCTTTCTGGTTAGAGCTTGAATTCTTCTTCAGTCAAAACCAGGTTCCTTTTCATCATGCTCTTAATGGCACAAGCTGTATATCTTGTTTAGTAGCCAATTTCCTCACTGGATTTTAAGTTCCTTGGGGTAAGGGATTGTATATTGTTTTCCCTCTGTAACTCTGGAGGCTGACACTAAACTTGGTCTACCCTGGGCATTTCATAAATATTTGTCATATCGTCGGTGATTAAACTATTCACTAATAAGCTTTTATGATATCAGTAAAGTACCTTCTATACCTATTTAGACCAGATGTCAAATGTAAACACAACCTAAAGCCAATAGGGACTCTTGGATATAATCCTCTATTACAGTGTGATTAGGGATGGTCCTAGGAATAGGATCTCTTTTTGAATCTTGTCTTTGGTTAGATTTATCCTTCTGTTCTGTGTTTAGGATCCTTTGAGTCTTGTCTGTTTTCTGAGTCTGATTCTTTATTTTTCCTTAAAAAGTACCAGCGCTCACTTATTAGGTTGTCCATGCCTAATATGGATGAGACATCGTGACATTTATCTCTTGCATCCCTTACAACAGCTAATTTCAAATAAAACTATCTCGCCCATATTGAGGCACTTACTTGCAATTAAGTAAAGGAGTTTATTCTCTTCTGGCTGCTTCAGGCCTATGTTGTTACTGAACAACCATAAAGCTGTCCATAAGCTGTACCCACTTCTGTTTGCAACTTGATCATTTTATGTTTGAGACTTGTTGCTGACTTTCTTGAGTTTTGCCTCTTAAATAATTGGCAGCTGCAACTGGAGAGATGTCGTTCTCATTTCCCTGGTCTAGTAAAAAAAAGAGAAAAAGAAAAAGAGACTGCCTTACATGATGCTAAAAATGGCTTTTATGCTCCTGTGACCGTTTTCTGTCTAATCAGAGAGCTTTCTTAGGCAAAGAGGAGACCCCTTAAGCTCACAAAGGCCCTTTGCTCTTTGGGCTTCTCTAATACATTTCTGCCTGCTTCCTAACAGCCTCTCTCCCCCTTCCTAGTCAGAGAAAAGCTTTCTGCACAATAATCGTTAATTAAGATACTGTCCCCAGAAGCTGTCAGCTGCTATGGTTTAAAACTGAAGAAATCTCTTATAGGAAAACAACTATACGTAACCATAACAATTAAACAGCATTATTTACATAATCCTAACAGTCCACTAAGAAGTGTTATCTTCTTTCTTAGAATTGTTTGAGGGAAGAGTCAGGGCGGATAAGAGGAATTTTAACCCTGGTCCACAAAACAAGATAGATGAATAGATGTCCTTTGAAAGTTTCTTTCAGGCTTTTGAGTCTACAATGAAACATGGCTTTTTAGTTTTTGCACAGAGGATGATGATGATGATGATCATCATCATCACCATTCTTTTTTTTTTTTTTTTTTTTTGAGTGGTCACTGTTTGCCAAACTTTGAACTCAACATTTTACAATTAAAATCGAATTAATCCTTTTAACCAGGCTCGGGGGTAGACATTTTCCATATTTTTCAGGCAAAGGAATGGAAACTTGGAGATCCTGAGAAAGTAGTTGCTACCCTTACTCTTCCCAGATCTACTTGGTGACTGATAGGACTTTACTGGTAGGCCTCAAGTGTTTTAGATAAATTATCCAAGAGTAATTTTTAAAATTGTAGGAGTTTGAATTTTCAGATGAAAGAAATCCCTATCCTATTTTTGTCCTAAAATTATGAGCTAGAAAGAGCAATGGTCTGTGACTCCTGACAATGGATTTCCACAGCCAGCGGTTGCCTGGTGATAACGGGAGTGTTGTACTCTGGTTGGTTTCCATTTCCTTAGCTGAACCATTTGTAATGTCCTACAACTCTATGAATCTAAGATGGCTGAAGATACTCAAATTTACATCTTGAGATTAGAATATCAGAGTGAATCTTCTACCATACACCAGCCCTAGTAGGCATAACTCTGTGTGAAGCCTTTGATCATTTCATGAATTATAAAATGATACTTACCTTTAAATTTCTGCTGGCTATTTCCAACCACAACCTACTTCTTGAGTAATGCCTCATGCGGTTTCATAACAGCATCAGGATGCCAGTTAGAGCAACAATATTGCCTTACTAGATGATCATCAGTGTCAGGAGATGAGGCAGATTCCTGTGGCTTGATCAAGATGTTTAAAATCCCATTCTGCACAAACGGAAATGCTCGGAAGGATATAACGAGAGGTAATAGTAATTTTGAGATTGCTTGTCAACCCTAAGCCCATTTCTATCCATCATGGAAATGATATAACTCTTACTACTTGTGCTTTTCTAATTTGCATAACCAACAGCATCGGTACCACCCACAATTCTTTCCCCCACCACTTCTCACTAAAACAGAACTTAGAATGCACTAAGGCATTGCAAATCTATCCTACACTTACTCCTTTATTGAAAAATACATAAATCCACTACCAATTAAGCACAGAAATCAGTAATGAAATGGAACACCAAGAAAACATTTACATATTAACTCCAATAATATAGTTGGTAGCAAAGATCTTTATGCAGTTGTTTGGAACCATAGAAGCCGGCTTATTATGTTTTTTGCTATCTGGTTTTAATTTGCTAATTGGAGATTTCTCACACAAGTATGAGTCTGTGTTGGGGGAGGGGAACCAAGCTGCTTTCCTGCTAGCTGATTCAATATATAAATTAAAATTATATATAACTATTTGATAAAGGTACACTTATTTAAAAACAGGTTTGTATGAATTGAGATCTAAAGGTAATGACTTAGCTCACAGGGAAGGTGTGTCACCAGAGGAAAGTCAGCTGTCCTTCCAGACAGGTCCCCTACAAGATGGCCTTTTCCTCTGTGGATTTGCCACAGTTCAGTATGATGCTGTCAGCCTTAAGGACTTGGAAACTCAGTCGTGTCAATGTCTTGAAGTACTCAGATTTAGGAGGCTGTTTTCTGCTAACAAAACTCACAAGAGACCAAGGTACAAAAACAGAATGTCAATCTTTTAGTTAATGAGAAATATGACTTTCAATTTGAACTGTCCTTGCTCTTATCCAAGGCCAGAGCAGTCAGTTGCTCATGTATCTTCCTCCTTCTCACCGACTTTAAGTACTTGGCTTCAGCAATTTTCTTGCTTCCTCCTCCATCAGTAAGTTTTACCTCATTATTCTATTGTCTGTAAGCATACTATAATATCTCCCATGTTAATAGAAAACATCTTTAGATCTTACAATCCCCTCTGTGTAGCACCCCATTTACCTGATGCCTCTCCCAGCAAAACTCCTTACAAAAGTGATACCCCTAATTGTCTCCACTTCCCCACTGCCATTCTCTCCTCAACCTACTTCAAATAGGATTTTCCTTTCCTCCTCGTGCTAGGACACAATAGAATAGAAAAGCATGAAAAGAAAAAAAAGATTTAGCATTGTGAATGGCACGTCTTCTCTCAATAGAACCTATATTTGTAAAAAAAAAAAAATTCTCATTTTCAAATTGTATTCGGAGGAAAAAAGGTCATTACTTTTTTAATAAATAGCCTAGCTCAACTACACAGAAGTTCAGTCAAGATTTCTTCCCTAAGCGGCTTCTGTTTGCTAGGAGCTACTTGGAGAGTTATAGCTTGCTAACCGGACAGGACAATGGTGCAGTGTATAGATATTTGTGCTATTCTTGTGACTCATGATACATACAGATCTTCTTTAAGAGCTTGTGACATGAAAGGAAGCTCACATGTGTTTGTGTAGTATTAGTCTCGTTGGCTCCCTTCAGAACCTGGTCCATCTTTGCCTTAGACAAATTCTCTCCTATAGAGTGCCGCAGCAATGAAACCTTTGTGTAGTGACTAAGTAGCAGTGAGGCGAGGTCCATCATTTCCTGTTCTGTGATTCACATTAGTCAAGGTCATGAGCAGCCTCCATATTGCCAAATTCAATGGTAAATTCTCATTTCCTTTGGCTTCTTAAGAGCATGATGTGGTTGACTCTGTGAAATACTTTCTTGACTAGGCTTCTGGGCTACCACATAACATCACTGGTCTCTTGGTCTCAGATTTCTTTGACTTTCTTTCCTCTCTCCTGCCTTTACATGGTGGCATGCTTCTGGATCATTTCTTGGATCTCCTATCTGCTTTCTCTCACAAAAGGATGGTTTCCAGTCTCTGTGACTTTAAATGCCAACTATACCTTCATGTTTTCCAAATTTATATCCCCAGTCCCAGCTTCAACTCTGAAATTTCATGTTAATCAGCACTACCCTTAGACCTGAAATACACAGAATAATGCAAAGGAATTATAAATGATATGCACAACCAAGCCAGTGTTACCTTACTTGCATGGCGTGTATTGTATGGGTTATGGAGACATTTTAATACACCTCAGTTAAGCCATCCAGTTGCCCTGGATTAGACTGGATGATCTAGATTCTGGTTCTTGGTTCTTTATAGGGCAAGAATCCTGGGAAATGTTCTGCTTGCTTGACATTTTTCTTGACAGGTGCTCATAGACTTACTGTTCATTGCTAACTGTCATGAGTCACTTGAAATAAAGTGTTTGCCCTTGGTCCCACATGCCCTAGGATGGCTCTCATGCTAATGTGGCTAATTGAATGAACTACATTGCACTTGGATGTCTAATGGGCATCTCCTACCAGATCTAAAAAAAACCTCCATTCTCCTCTCAATCTTGTCCATCTCTGTAAACAGCACCACAATCAACTCTAATTACTCAAGCCCCAAATTTGTGATCTTTGTAAATTTTCTCCCCCCTCTTCTCATCTGCAACCAAACTGAGAGCAGTTCTTATCAGCCTTTCTTTCAAAATAAATCCTGAATATAATTACTTTCCACAGTCCCCATTGTCTCTATTCTAGACCAAGCCACTGTTGTGTTTCTAGGACTACTGCAATGTTTCTTAAAACTGTGCTTCACAACATTATATGTGTGAATCATCTGGGGATATTAAACACAGATTCTGACTTAGTCATGGATATGGCCTGAGGTTGTGTATTTCTAACAAGCTCCCAAGTAGTAGGAGTGCTGCTGTTCAATGGCCCTCACTAGGATACAAATAAGTATAAAACATTTCAGGGGCACCTGGGTGGCTCAGTCGGTTAAGCATCCAACTTTGGCTCAGGTCATGATCTCACGGGTCATGAGTTTGAACCCCACTGCTGGACTCTGTGCTGACAGTTCAGAGCCTGGAGCCTGCTTCCGATTCTGTGTCTCCCTCTCTCTCTGCCCCTTCCCTGCTCACGCTCTGTCTCTCAAAAATAAATGTTGAAAAAATTTAAAAAATTTCAGGTAATGATGGGACTATGAGGAATGTCAAAGAGGGTTAGAGAATAGAGAACAACTGCCTTTCAGTCCTTTTCAGTCTATTTTTTATTTAGAGTGATGTCTTAAAGTATATCAGATCATGTATCGTCCTGTCTCGATATTCTTTACCTCCTTGGCTTCACCTTGAATAAAACCCAAGGTGCTTAGCACAAGGCCTTTATAAGATTTGGTCTCAAATCTCTTTGAGGCCTGCCCCTCCCACATCTTACTCAGTACGCTGTATCCAAAATGGCTTATCTTTTCCTTGAACAGATCCAACTTTTTCTACCTCAGGATCTTAACACTTTCTAGTCTTTCTGTCTAGATTAGAATATTCCTCATCATTGAGGTTTCTACTCAAAAGAAATTGTCTAAGAAAGGATATCTCTGACAGTACTATATAAAATATTCCCTGATCTTGTTTATTTTCTGAACACAAATTACTATCTGTGATAGACTGAATAATGTCTAGGAACTGTGAATATTACCTTACATGGTAAAAGGGATGTTGCAGATGTGATTAAGAATCTTGACGGGGGGAGATTATCTTGGATTATCTGAGTGGGCCAGGTAGAATCAGAAGGTCCTTATAAGAGGGTAAAAGGAGGACTAGCATCAGAAAGAGAGGTGACAATGGAAGCAGAGGTTTGGGGTGGTGTGCTATGAAGATGGAGAAAGAGAGACAAACCAAGGAGTACAGGCACCCCTAGAAGCCAGAAAAGACAAGGGAAATGGTTTCTTTCCTAGATTCTCCAAGATCATTTTGGACTTATGACCACTGAGTTTGTTACACCAGCAATAGGAAGGTAATACATTATCTAAAAAGTTTTACGATTGCTTATTTGTACCCCAATTTTCATCTTCCCAATTAGTGAGCAAGTTCCATGAAGGAAAGGACATCTTGTAGTCATGTGTCCAGTGATTAGAATAGTATTTGACACATAGTAGGTGCTAAGTAATTCTTGGTTAAGTGATGGAATTTTTAGACTGGATACTCAGGCTAGTTGGAAAGTATATGTATCAGGGTTTAATTGGAGGAGCAGAACTACTAGGATATACACACACTCACAAATTCTATCTTATGCAATTCTGGAATTAGGCCACCTTTTGTGTTGCTCATTTTCTTCACATCTGATCAGATGCTGGAGCTTAAAGTCCACAGGAAAAGCAGTTCAGAAGGGAAAATATATATAAAATTGGAGAGAATAAGAGCAAGCTGGAATATACAAACTAGAGTCATGAAGACTGACCGAAGTGTTAGCTCTTTTTGCTTCTGGCTTGGATGATGTGGGTATTCTGCCGAAATCAAGGGTTCTGTTGTCATGTTGTTGTACACACACACCTGGCCCAGGAGTTGGCCATGCTGAAGGAGAACAACAGCAAGTTGGAGCAGGTGCAGGCCTGGCTCCAGTCTCCTGCCAACAGCATGAGTTAGAAGATAAGTCCTATGAATGAGCAACAAAATGACTCCTGCTTCAATGCCACCCTGTTGTTCCCCAGTGAGAATCCCTATTATGGTCTGTTCATTGTAACCAGAAACATACAGAGAAGAGAATTCTGAGACGCATAGTTTAGCCTAGCCAACCTGGCACCTTATAAAGTCACTACAGTTTATACTCTCGTGATGTCAGATTTTTAAAAATGTACTGAATGACCATTAATTTCTAACCAAGCATAATACGTAATCAGGATTTTAAATGGTATCAGATTTGAGGGTCTTCTTTTTGATATACCTTCATGCTGGACACACATTCCCATCCACACACATATGCGTCTCTGCCAAACATTCAACAGTGTTTTTAGAACTGTGCTGTAAGGTCAATGAAAGATATGCTTCCTTGACTCTCTTTTCCCTTTCTTTCATTACGGACACTTTTCTCTCTTAACTGCCACAGTCTTTCTTAAGATAGTATCTTCAGGGGTGCCTGGGTGGCTCTGTTGGCTAAGCCTCTGACTCTTGATTTGGCTCAGGTCATGATCTCATGGTTGGTGAGTTCAAGTCCTACATCATGTTCTGTACTGACACTGTGGAGCCTGGTTGTCATTCTTGCCCTTTCCCTCCCTCTCTGCCCCTTCCCTCTCTCTCTCTGTGTCAATAAATAAACATGTTAAAAAAATCTCTTTAATCAAGGTCCAATCTGGTCTTAACGTTTTAGATCCATTTTATCATTTTAAGAGTTTTTTTTTTCTTTTGTAGACTTCCTACATTGATTTATGTGACATTGTTGCTAAGTTCTTGATATTTGAAGAGTTGGAAGGTACTATCCATTACCAAATATAGTTCACTTTTGATGATCAAGCAAAAGTAGATTTGAGGGGGTGGAGGAAATACTAGGACATTCGCACTCAGGTTTACATATAAATTCACTGAGTCCTCTGGGTATCAGGAGCCTCATGTCAAATCTTCCTCCCTTTCTCTTCTCTCCATCTTGGTTTCCTAGGTCTCTTTTTACCAGTGTTAAATGGTAGTCACAAAAACATTGCACATGATATTCTTTATTTACAAATAACACCAGGTGGTTTTAGTCAGTTAAATGTCTGACTCTTGATTTCAGTTCAGGTCATGATCTCACGGTTCATGAGTAGAAGCCTTGTGTTGGGCTCTGCTCTGACAGTGCTGAGCCTTCTGAGGATTCTCTCTGCCCCCCCCTCCACTCGCACTCTTTCACTCAAAATAAAGAAACATTAAAAAAAATCACCATAGAAGTTAAGATGGAGCTGAAATAAGACCAATCCCCATGGAACTTGTCCTGCCTACCTCCTTAGTTTAGGTTTGCAGGCATTTTAAGAATTTCTTTCAAAATATAGCACTTCCTTGGGGTAAATAAGACTCCCTTTTTTTGGAATAGAGATAGTTATTATTAACTTGTACCCAGTAATTCCATTTTATTGTGCTCTGGACAGTAATTGGATTGAAACCTCTACTAAGATTAATAACGGATTCTGTCCCCCCCCCCCCATTACTAAATAGAGTTGCAGGTGAAAAAGCAACCACTTTACTAGTCTTTTTCTTAGTTTCCTTACTTATTTTGGGATAAATCTATATTTTTTCCTGGACTGCTTTGTTACTGTGTACTCGGCTAGTGAGAGATCAAATACTGATGAAAATGCATTAGCGCAGCGGCACATTTATAACAAGGCATTATAAGTCTATTGAATTATACTTAAGCATTTTTAGTAAGTAGAATAACTTTATTTTCTGAAGTCAAAGCTAGATGGAGATGATAATTCAGGACTCCCTGTTCATTTGCACTGTTCTTACATCCACTTAGGCTTGAAACTGGAATCATCCTTGATTCTTTACTTCCCTGCACCACTTGTAGTCAGTCAGCTGTTCTTTTAAATTTCTTTCCTTCATAATTTTTGAAATCTGTACATTTGTTTCCATTGTTACAGCTTCTACCCCAAAATAAGGATCTCAGTCTTCTGTCCTTAAAGCAAACTTCGAACAGAGCCCGTAGCCTCAAATGCTTTCTCTCCAATTCATTCTGCAAAATATCACCTACTTAACCTTCATACAATATGGCTGCCACATGACGTTGTTCAAAAACCTTTAATCTCCTACCACATGCAAAGGAGGGTTTAAACAGACATGCAAGATAGGTAGGTCCTCTGCTCACTCATTTTCACCGCCGTCTCTGAAACATTGTTGAGAAAAGTTGGCATAATCACTAGAGCCAACGAACTGGAAGGAGCCCAGATTTGGAACTTGAGAGCTTTACAAGGTGAGAGAGGATGGGGAGTGAAGGAAGACACAGCAGAAGGAGGCTCTGAGAGGGAGTTTTACAAAGTGAGGAGGGAAGGAGAGATTTTGGCGCCAGATATGCTGCCAGCGAGATACTGAGTGAAAGAGGAAAATGAGAAAGGGTTTTTAGGTATTTGTGGATTATAAGTAGAAAACTTGTTTTGAATGACTCCAGAAAGATGAATACTAGTTTTCTTTTTCTTTTTTTTTCTTCTCTCTTTGCCCAGTGACTTTTTAAAATGTGAATAACACCTTGTAGAGGAAGTCAGTTTCATTTCCCTCATGGAGATTTTCACCCAAGAAGTAGAAAATCTAAAATGGAAGGGAGTGCCATAAAGGAAGAGGGTAGCTTCTGATGAGCCTACAACATGAGGGCCTGGTATAGATGAGGAAGCTAAAGAACACTTCTCTGTGAAAGTGACATTTATGCAGGAACTGGTCAGATGTCAGTTGTGGGAATAATGAACATAACCCACATGAAGTGTTCACGGTCCATGACAAATGGATGCTAGGAATATTATAATTATCAATTATTTTGACCAATCATTAGGTATTCTTGTATCTTCCCTAAAGCTAGATGGTAAAGTGATTCATGTTAGAGCAGATATTTTCTGCTTATTTTAAATCCCTATAATGTTCAGCTCTCCACCTTGTGGTGAAGTGAAGTTGAAAGAACACAAGATGGCATCTTCTACACAAGGGCTAAAATCATGACTTCAGAACTGCACAACTCTAGGGGAAAGAAATCCATCTGGGCTCCAGTTTTTTATTTGTAAAATAAGAATCTTATTACCTCAGAGGATTTCTTGGATGATTAAAATAACTTACATGTTGTCTGGTACAACATAGTTGCACAGTAAGAATTATTTACTAATACTTCCCATTTATAAGTAATAAATGCTTATATAAAACCAGAATTAATACACAATTAATTTAAAATGAATACCAAAAATTTGCAATGGATAGTTTGATTATAGGTGAGAGAAGTTTGTATCATAAAGTTTGATCAATAAAGAAATGATAGAAAGTTTATGTAATGTTACCTTAAAAGATTATACTTTTTAGAAACAACTTCTATTGGGTATCTCAAAAGATACAAAAAGGTGAAAACAAATTATCCAAATCTCACCCTCTACTTAGTCCCTGTTTATAGAAGAATATGCTTCAGGATCTCTAAAAAAATATTTGTATGATGAGTTACTAGCCATACATATTATCTATTAATTGAAGTGTTTTAAAAATATACTAGAAATTTACCCAAGGTATACAGGAGTGCTGATTCATAGGGGCACACGTACCCAATGTTTATAGCAGGGCTTTCAACCATAGCCAAATTATGGAAAGAGCCTAAATGTCCATTAAATGATATATGGATAGAGAAGATGTGGTTTATACATACAATGGAATACTGCTTGGCAATGAGAATGAAATCATGCCATTTGTAGCAATGTGGTTGGAACTGGAAGGTATTATGCTGAGTGAAATAAGTCTGTCAGAGAAGGACGGATAACATGTTTTCACTCATATGTGGATCTTGAGAAGCTTAACAGAAGACCATGGGGGAAGGGAAGAGGAAAAAAATAGTTACAAACAGAGAGGGAGGGAGGCAAACCATAGGAGACTCTTAAATACAGAGAACAAACTGAGGGTTGATGAGGGGTGGGGGGATGGGAAAATGGATGATGGGCATTGAGGAGGGCACTTCTTGGGATGAGCACTGGGTGTTGTATGTAAGCCAATTTGACAATAAATTATATTCATAAAAAAAGAAAATAAATAAATAAAAATGTATACTCGAGGCACCTAGGTGGCTCAGTTAGTTGAGTGTTAGACTCATGATTTCAGCTCAGGACAGGATCCCAGGGTTATGGGATTGAGCCCCACATTGGGTTCTGTGCTGAATGTGGAGCCTGCTTAAGATTCTCCCCCCTCTCCCCTTCTCTCCCCCTCCCCCTCTTCTCCACCCCCCTCCCCACCTCCCCCACTGCTGCGTGCACAATCTCTCTCAGAAAAATGTATCCTCAAAAACACTATCCTAGTTCATTTTCTTTGTAGTTGAAAATAATTGACTACATTATTTAACAAATACTTGACAAATTTTCTGTTTTGAAGTAGCTTATTTTTTATTTTAATTAGTAAGGTCACTATAATGTACAGACTTTACACTTAGATGAAGTGTACTCTATTCATTTCAATCTTCCTTAATGATGTATGGACTTAAATTTTTTTTAAGAGCACGTCCTATTAAAGGAAGAGTTAAATACCATGTGCTCCTGGCTCTCCAGGAAAGGTATTACTTTGGATGATGATTTTTATCTATAATTACATTTTCTTCTTGCTGTCATAGAGAGCCTGATCCTCATTATAATATGTATTGCTTCATATTCACTAAACTGTAGGGAAAAAAAAAACAACTTTGTTTATAATTTGAGGAGAGTTTTGAAATTACTGCATGAAGATACTTGAAACTTTTGCTTCATTGAAAAACACTGGATGTTTTGAGAAAAATCAATAAACCGTATTCCTACCATAACCCAAAGGGAACAAAGTTATTGAGGTCTGAAATAGCTTACCCCCAAATCATAATTCCTCTAGCATGGGGATTTGTGAGTACCCATTGCAGCTAACAGCTAATCATACTGTACTTGGTGAATTACTTTCATTATATAAAATAAACTTAGTCATTGCACATTATAAGGAGTGTTCAAATCCTTTCATTAAAGACACAACGTTATGCATGCTATTAATTTTTAAGATGCATTACCAAATGGGTCATGAATATTAAATGAACACATTTATTCAATCCTTTAAAAAAAAACACTGTAATTTGTAGTTAAGATAGAAGCTTCATCTTCACAGTATAAAACAGAAAACCGGGCTAATATACATGCTGTCTTCAACTTAATCACAAGATAATTCACCTGAAAATCTCAAATCATTCAAAAAGTTTAGCATGACTGACTTTTTTTTTTTTTCCTGCTGACATGGATTGTTTACTGTTCACAACTCCAAGTAAGTAATTCTCAACTCTTTTTAGCCTCAGAGATTGCAGTGTGAGTTGTTGCCAGTTGGTGGCAGAATAACGTCTGGGTCTTGTGGATAAACAGGTTCTATCTGTTGGGAGGTATCTCCCAAATAAAATTTGCAAACCGGTCAGAGGCAAGAATCATTAGGTTTGTGAGACTCAGAAGATAATGTTTATGATAGCATGTTTTCAAAATAGAAAGTTCCATTTACAACCATGTATTCTTGGAGAAATGGGATTTGTAATGGGTATTTCCTAATTAATAAGAAATGTGTGTTGCTCATACATAGTCATTATGCACAAAATGAGGTTCATTGGATAATTTACTATTAAAGTATAAGAGCAGCGGTTGTCTCTCTACCACTGGCTCCAGATTTTATTCGTGTTTCGGATTAAAAAGAGGGATCCGAATATGTCCAACAGTTCTAATATAAACAGGTGAGTGCTCTAGAGCTGTACAAGCAGAATGTCTTGAAGTCAGGGAGTGGAGGTGGAGGCTGGGTCATTGAGAGGTAGGGACAATGAAGAATGAGGGGAAGGCCCAGGAGTCAGTTAGAACTTGACCTGGTTACCCAATCTCTACTCCACTTTTCTTATTTTTGTTAGAAAAAGTTTATTTTGGCAATTAAAAGATGTCCCACCTGTCAATTTTATGACCATTTAGTGTACTATATTTTTACCTTTTTTATTTCCTACTGTCCCGCCACCACCACTGGAACATGAACTTCATGAAGGCAAGGGTTGTTAGGTATTTTTGCTGCTATATCCCCAGTGTCTATCAGAGTGACTGGCAGTGTGTAGGTATTGAATAGATAACTGTTGAATGAATGGTTGAATAAATAAGGTAGGGTTTGCAAATATTATATAATCTATCAAAGAGGAAGGAAAAAAATCAGAAGTTGCATGACACCATTGATAAAAAAATTGTTTTGTGAGCCCTAAAGGATTATTTTCTTGTATTTACCTTATTGTGATCATAGAATAGAAATAAAATCGCACATTCCAATTAGGTCAGTTTACCTGACTAAGAGTGCTTACTGTAGACATTTCTGAGAATAAGGATCAAAATAAAAGTTGCGTAGAATACTATTGCATCTAATAACTCCTTTAACACTTGTTTTTTTCCCCAGAGTTACTTCAGTCCTATCAATTCTGTCTGTTGCACATGGTTTAGATCCATTCCTGTTTTCTCTTTTTCCATACCCCTAGTCTAAGCCACTTCAGTCTCTGACCTCTTGCTTGGATTATGACAGTTGCTTTCTAAGTTACTTTTTCTGCATGCAGTCTTGCCTGCCCTTGGTGCCCAGTGTCTGTTTTTACCACCATAGACTTCTAATGAGAGAGCAAATGATTTCTTCCACAAAACATTAACTTATTTCAGTCCCCTACCTGCTATTCTTCAGTGGCTTCCAACTGACCTTGGAATAAAATCTCCAAAGCCTCTGCACAATGCAGTTGGTGACTCTGTCTCCAGCCTCAGGCCTGGCCCATCTTTCATTCTCTATGATCTGTGCATAGTGTATTCATGCCATTTTTGTTTCCTCCAGACCATTGATGAACTACTGCCTTGGGTGGATTGCCCTTATTACCTGTATTTGCTTGATTAAATCCTCTCTATTCAAATTTCAGTTCAAATGCTTTGGGGGATGGTTATTTCCTACCCACCAAATACAGTACCTGTCACGTGGTGAGGGCTGTTAGTACTTGTTGCACTGAATTTGTGTTTTTATTACATCCTACTATATAGACTGATCATTGAGGATATTTATCACAAGAACAGTTACAGATCCAAGAAGAAAGATGAGATAAAGAGTGACACACTATTTGTAACTGGATCATTTAATTATCATTTGCAATACTAAAATAACATGACTCAGGTTGTTTAATATGAATTTTACAGATGGAGAAAAATCATCATTCAAGTTATTTGGCAATGAAATGGTCATTATGTTGTTTTATGAAGCTTCTGTGTGGGAAGAAAAACACTTCTTGGGTGATAAATCATCTAACAGTATCCCATTCATGCAGCTTAGACATAGTTCTAAGAGCTGAAATGTAAGAGCAATCGTTGGAATGCATTGCACTAGCCATTTGCCTTGAGTCAGCGTTTCTCAGTACCTGGTTAGGGTGGAGAGAAAGAGGAGCTGGTTGAGATTTTAATATTAGGCAAAGGGGAAGTACAGTAAAAGAGTTGAAGAAATTTGTTCTACACTATAAGGAGGGATTTTGAAAACTTATATAGTGCCATCAAAGAATCTCCTACATATGTGTGAGATAAAATGCCAAGGGATAAATACTGAGTGAGATTATATTAAGTTCCCAGCCTTCTTGCAGTAATCACATACCACTGACTATGTTCCAGGTGATTGAATGTGAAAAGAATCAACTAATAAATTCTCCCCTCCCCCTCTTTGCCCTATACACCATCATGGACTCTATGGACAAGGACAGTACTTTAGTGATGGTGAAAACATAAGGAGCATACCTGCTAAGACCTTTGTGGAGGAAAGAGCCCTGTTAACTCAGACTTTATGTATGAGAAATAACTTGTTGAAAACATTTTTATTTTTAAATTTTTAAAAAATTTATTTATTTTTGAGAGAGACAGAGACAGAGCTTGAGCGGGGGAGGGGCAGACAGAGAGGGAGACACAGAATACAAAGCATGCTCCAGGCTCCGAGCTGTCAGCACAGAGCCCGATGTGGGGCTCGAACCCACGGATGGTGAGATCATGACCGGAGCTGAAGTCGGATGCCCAACTGACTGAGCCACCCAGGCACCCCAAAACATTTTTATTTTTAGACACTCTATTTTTATCCACTAACTGATATCCTAATTAAATAAATGGTCACCAAAAATAGCAATACATTTTAAATAGTTCTGATGTGATGCCAGGAGAGGAGTAGTAGAAGATAACCAGCCACAAGAAACTGCAACCAGTTTCCTGAGCAGGAAGCACCTACATGAGTTTCCTAATCTCAGTCTAATGCAAAACTATTAATCTGCTTTTTAGTCATTTGTACACCTTTGCCTTTTAAAGATACCTAATATGCTTAGCAAATAATGAACTTTCGCTTTATCTCTCTCCTTCAACAAAGAGGCCTAATGAAATAATGAGACAGGTGGCAGAAGAAATGGTTAGGAAAGGAAGGTGACAGGGAAGGAGTTGATAGCGAAGATGACTTGGAAAGTGTGATAGGGAGGTTGGGGGACAGAACAGATGATCAGTGCACAAGGGAATGTTTGGGGATGACAGTGCTTGAAGGCATATGGTGATAAAACATTCCTGGTCTACCTGGACAGTTGTGGAATATGAATCTTGATCTAGGGAAATTACTCATGTGTCATGGTTTAGATGATTATTTCCTGGAGGGTTCTCAAAAGAATATTTACAAAGTAGTTTGTGACCTATTTAATTCATGTCACACATGCATTCCTTAGTAAAACACTTTTTCAAATTAATAAAAAAATTACTTCTTTGGGATCCATTTCTTGGTGTGTGTGTTTTTCCATTCTTAATGTATTGAGCTGGATCCGTCCGACCTTGGGATGCATGAAATGACAGCATTCTGCTTCAAGGAAGGCATAGACTGCACATGGACAGTCTTGATGGCCCTTGATGAACTGTATCTGCTCACTCTTCCAGCCTTATCTTTAGCCATATTTCTGTATATGCCTCAAGTACTCTACCCATTTTGAACTTTATAAATTTTCCCAGATTTTCTGTTTTAGGAGTTTGTTCTTATGCAGTCCTTTTGGAAATTCCTTCTGTCTCTGTTCTGCCTAGTGAACTTTGTTAAGTTCCAGACCAGAGCACCATTTTCTTGCACTCTTCCCTGTGACAGTAGTGCTGTCCTTTACTGCAGCACTTACACACGGTTCAGTTGGTTCACTAGACTCTGGCCTACTGGATGGTGCAATTCTAGCTTGTTGATCTTCATATATATATATCTTCTGAATACCATGCTTTGTACAGGGCCATTCGAACAAAATTTACTGAGTGCTGACTGTGTACTAAGCACTGTACCATGCACTGGTAATAGATGAATCAAATAAAAAATAATTCACGCTAGCCCAGAATGAAATTAAAGAGAAAATGTGTCCATTTATTAATTACAAAGTGCTAAATTTATAGAAGTTTCTATGATTCGAGGGCCCGAGGTAGCATTGAGGGAAGAGTGATTAATCCTGGAGTGGTCAGAAAAACCACCTAGAGGTTATTCTAGGGTTGGTTTTGAAATACAGTAACTCGGCAAGTGAAGGAGATAGGTGCAGAATGCATGTGTGTAGACACTGGGAGTTAAAACAATGGCTTAAAACAGTGTAGTATATCAGAAGCATGTGCTCACTCAACTTGCATGCAGTTATGAGTACTCTCTTATTAGATGAGCAACAAAAACAATTACGATTAAAGGAAACATTGTAGGCAGAGGCTTCGAGAAACGAAAGATTGAGTGTATTAAGACAATGGTGATTCAATAAGCATTCCTTCTTTATTTTTTTCCTTTCTCCTCTCGTTCTCTGAAACTTCTTCTGCTTCCCTGCTTCAGATTTGATTTCTGTTTTCTTTCTCCTGTGACTTCTTGCTCCTCCATTTGTCTAAGGTGAGTTTGGGTTAGATGGGGAGGTATATATACCTGGACAGATTGACATGAAAGACAGAAACTGTGTGGGAAGGCTGCCACATGTGCCCTTGGACTTTAGAGAAGTGGTTGTCATTTTTAAAACTGTTTCTTCATTTAAAAATTACATTCTTAAGAGGCACCTGGGTGGCTCTGTTGGTTAAGTGTCTGACTTTGGCTTAGGTCATGATCTCATGGTTTGTGAGTTGGAGCTCCACGTTGGGCTCTGTGCTGATAGTTTGCTCAGAGCCTGGAGCCTGCTTCGGATTCTGTCTCTCCCCCCCCCCCCCCCGTTCCTCCCCTGCTCACACTGTCTCTCTGTCTCTCTCTCAAAAATAAAGATTAAAAGATTCAAAAAAAATTACATTTGTTGATAGAAGCTCAGTATTATAAAGACTAGATACCATTCTATTAGTCACGAGAAGAAGCAAACAAGTTCTCAGTAGTCACTTTTGAGTATTATGTAGCCATTAAGAATGTAGACTCTGGAGCTAACTTTCCTGAGTTTGAATCCTGGCTCTGCTACCTACTAGCTGTGTGAGTGTAGGCAGCTTCTATAATCTCACCTATAACATCAGTATCACCCTTATAAATTTGTTAAAAAGAAAAAGATAATTACTACAAAGTACTTAGAACAGTGACTGAAACAGAAGAAAACTCAATTATTAATACAATTTTAACTCAAATCTGATACCTTTGTTTTTGTACTTGACCACACAGACTCAAGAAATTTCTTTTTTTCCCCCAATAAGTTATTCTAGATGGCTGGCATTTTCTGTTCACACCTTCTATAACCAATTTCTGTAAACATGAAAATGAAATGCATGTAGAAATTCAACTTAAGAACCTGCATAGACCACTCAAGGAAGATACCTGGCTTGACTTTTAAAGTCTTCCATAACCTGAACCTTTCATACCAACCTAGTTTCATTTTTATCCTATTCCCAGCTTGTTTACACTTTCTTCTCTAACATCCTTGATAACAATCACATTTTTTTGCTTGCTTTCTTCTCTCAATAAGCAGCTTTTGAGAACATTACTCTATGTACACTTACCTTAAAATAACGGACCTCTACACCTGTATTAATGTAGTATGTGCATTATATTTTTTTCTCTCATTCTTTTCAATTTTAAATACAATATATAATTATGTCTCTTGTTCAGTGGATCATTTTGTACATAATTCATTTTGGAAAAACCGCTGGTTCAGGCTATATAGAAACGTGTCCAGTGATAAGGAGGAGGAGATTCTTCAGTGACTTGGTCTGTTCTATTGATGGACAGCCTTAAGTTGTTTAGAAGTTCTTTTGATCTTTCTTTAGAAAAAAGTTTCTAAAGTTAATAGCTACCCACCATGAAGAGGCCCTGGCCTTCCCTGGCCTTGGTGATTTAACCACATTATTTCTATTTTCATGATATCTGAAAGCTAGATATTTTTCCCCCATGTAGTTCCGCCCCCTCCCAATTATAGATGTAGACTTTAAAGAGAAGGAAACAACTTGTTCAGTAGAAAATCATGGCTCATCCTTTAGTGGAAGTCCTATTTTGTTTTGGATCTGATATGAAATGAAGTCCTGTCTGTCTATGTAGACTGTCGCTTCCACATGACCCTTATAGTTCCATGCACAATGTCATATGTCTTCAGGTTTACCTTTTGTTTGGACTGTCCCTGAATGTCCTCTCTCCTTCCTCTTTCTGTTACCAACTCTTTTAGTATCAGTTAATCCCACCTTCTCTATAAAGCCACCACTTATCTTCTGCATAGTGCCCTGGCCCTCAGGTAAAATAGCAATATGTGAAGTCTACACTACATCATTTCAATTTTAATATTAAATTGATGGTCATTGCTTGCTTAAATGGCTTCAAATTGGTTTATAAATTACTTTCTGGTATAGACCATGCTTTCTAATTTTGTATTCCCCCTGTACTAGGCAAAGTTTTAGGCATCGTAGACTTTAACTCCTACTTTAAGATATTTTTTTTTCTATTTATTTCTGCCTCTCTTTTGCAGACAGGCAAAAATTAAGCAAAATATGGGAAAGAGTAAATAGTGAAGAATCACAGAAAGAAAAGTTTCTATTTATTTGAAAGTTAGCTCTTACTTGATAGCGTCATATATTCCTTTCCCTGGAATTCCTTTCCCTAAGTCTTAATCTTAGTTTCCATATCTAGTCCTAAGGGTCCTCATTAGGGTGACCTTCTAGTTCTTTTTAGCTGGTGTTTCACATTACCTGTAAGACCTTTCTTTATCGTGGATACAGTTTCTTGTATCCATTTCTTCAGTGCCCAGACCAGTTACAAGCTATTCATTACAGAGGCTGGAGAGGTCTCTGAGACTTGGGGTGATCTCTGAAGTCATTAAAGAAGGGTCTTGATCTGGAGCTTATCAGTAGGTGGAAGAGAAGAAGTATATTTCTCATAAACTTCTTAATAGGAATGGACTTTTGTGGGAAAAGCTGGTCAATCTGTTAACATAGCGAGGAGACATAAAATAACAGTAGTAGGTAGGGTTGGATTATATACCCTCTTTTTTGAGATTTTGGTTGTTTTTTTTCTATGTAGCATGTTATACACCATGTTTATACATCATGAAGTGGTGTATAAAATATAGTTGATTAAGGGTGAGATGATACCAAAGATGGATTCGGTGAGCAGAGGGAAGATCTAAAAGCTTTGCTACATATCACCTGCTTCTTCAGCAGTGTCCATTACCTCCTTCAAAGCTGTTGATTTTTTTGATAGTTTCATGTCAGTCACAAGTGACTAGTTTCCAGTATTGGTTATAACATTCTCTTTTTAAAAGTTGGAATAGGATTTTTTCCAACTTCTAGTTGGATAATTGTTTTTATTTTCGTTTTACTTCTTAGACCTTTACATATGGTACACACTTTACGTTTCTTTTAACGAAACCCTTAAAGCAGGTATGTGGGGAAATGGAACCATAGCATGACCAAATTACCTTTACAAAATGACTTAATTAGCTAGAGACCTAAGAGCTAGAATCCAGTTCTCCTGCTTCCCAGTTTAGGAATTGAAAATGCTTTCTAAATTTGTAAGGAAAGTCAGTCTTTAAATTCAGCCAGAGGTGGCGTGAGGGAGATTCCACAACACACATAGATACACAATTTTTAGGGACATAGAGTAGTTCCTGCAGCAATCCATTCAGGGTGGAATGGCTGTGTCACTTTACTTGAGTAAACTGGTTCCCACTGCAGGACTTGCATGACAATAAAGGAAGATTGCTGCTAACAAAGAAATAGCTTTCATCCATCACCAGAGGAGTGAATGCGACCCTTCTGGATGAGCTACTGATTTTCCCCTTCCATCATCCATCTCACTAATGGCAGATACCAAGATGTTTCGGCAGATGCAGTGAGATTGGTAGATTATTAGGGATAGCTTTGTCCCTTCACCTCTCTGAAATTTTGAAAGGTCAGATGAGGATACGTTGACAATCTGGCATGATAAAATATGTACTTGGTGGGGAACATTTAGCTTTTGAAAGCAGAGATTCTTTATCTACCCTGCTCGTTAGTCTCTGTCTGGACCAAATTTCTCAAGTCGTACTTTTACAAAAATGTTTGTTTAAAGACAAGAGAGGTCCCTGTAGGGAAGGTGATCTGTTATCACACAAGCCTGCTAAAGCCCCGTGAGAGCCACAGTGGATTCCTTTGACCTGTGCTTGCTTTTTTTTTTTTTTTTTTTTTTAACATACAAAAACTCTTCTGGTGCAGAGATCATATATAAACACATCTTACAAATATTTCTGAGAAACTTAAACTGGAAGCTACTAAATTAAGAGTTACGTTCCCTATGTTAAGAATAAAGTTGCTTTTCTTTTGGATTGATATGGCCTTTCATATCAAGTTGTGTTCCCTTCAAGGAACGACCCTCAGTCTTTGCATAGCATGATTATAATATTATGGGATCAGCTACCATCACATATTAACCATGATCGTAAGCAGCTAAGTCAGGCAGCTTGATTTTGTTTGTGAAAGTTCATTATTTGTGTACTACAATTTTGTTTTTAACAAATAATGCATTCAGAAACCATTTGTTGAGTAACTAGCACATGCAAGGAAGTGCTGCAGACATTTTGGGACACGAGGGCACGTATAATAACTCTAGAGTTCGGTTTAAAAATCGCCACCTGTTTGGAACATTCTTTAAAATTCAAACTAGAAGATATTGATTAGTTCCTACAGCATTTGACTTATAACTCTGTTGCAGACATACTCCATTCTTATGTTGTTGTTAATTTACACATCTGTCTTCTCCTCTAGACTGGAGGAAAGTATCTGCATTTCTAATAGAGCTTCCTAGTGCTTTGATTTAACATGTGGACACAATGAATGACATAAATATGATCCTTGTCTAGTAAGAGATAAAAATCTGTGAGTGATAGAGTTTCATATACATATTTAATTTACAACATCAGAATAACCCTAATTCTGAAGATGTCATAATGTTTGGATCACAAAGCAATACTGAAGTAAGAAAGTCAACTTTTGATGGGTCTTTCCTTCAATATGAGTGCTTTTTTTTTTTTTTTTTTGTAATATTCCTAATGGAAATAAAAGAAGTATAACTGAGTTTTGACTGGTACACTATCAATAAGGTATTTTGTTTAGGATACCTAACAGTTGTATATGCATCATGTCTTTTTCTTTCTTACTCTAAAACATAAAATCAGGGAATATTTCATTCTTAAGTAATTTAACAAATTTTACATGACTTCTTTTGTTTTTTAATAAAACTCCAGTGACTTGGAATTTTTAGAACCATTTAAAAAATGGGTGTTTGAGCCTCAAGACAAATATTTTAATATGTATTTTCCCTTCTGGTGAGAAGCTGGCTTCAATCACAGGCTGTTGTTTTTGTTGTGTGGAATTAGTAGATCTCTGAAGAGTTGATAAAAATTTACATGCAGAGTTTGGGTCTACTTTTTAAAAATTCTTTTTTTTCTCTCTGTTAGCCAGGGTGGGAAATCAAAAATCTCATCTTGTGAGATCAGCTCCCATTAAAAAAAAAAAGTCCATATCTATTTGAGATTCCCACAGTTTCACTATTACAGGATTTGGATAAAAATGTCTACAACAGGAAGAAAATGATAGTCTTGTTTCACAGGTTCAAGCCCTTAAAAATAAAGCCCAGGAGCAAAGTAGAGATTTTTCATAGTTCTAAGGAGGGCAAATATATTGAAATTATTGTTTATGAGTATAATGATAAAATATTTATTTTCTTAGAATGACATTTCATTTCAAAGAAATTATGTCATGATATTTTTCCTTGTTGGTGCTAAGTTGTTTGGATTTAGACAGAAAGTAGTGTCATGACTAGGAATAATAAATATTTATCAGATGTAGTCAGTTCTATAAAGGATGGACTGAAATAGTCTATTAATAGTAATACAAGTTTTGGTTAATATTAGAGACTGGTAGAAATGATCTAAAAACACTTGAATGAAAAGAAAGCAGGAACTGTTGAGTAACAATATTTTAACCTACTAGATATGTTTCTAGTAAGTTATATGCAAACTAAATTTTTATTTATGGAAAATACTAAATTCATTGAATGAGTTACTTTAGTTACTCATTCCACAAATACTTACTGAGAACCTACTAATAGCAGGTATTTTGGGACTACTTGGTAAATAGAGGAATTCTATTTTTATGTAAGTATCTTATGTTTAAATGTTCGTATTTCTGAGTTTCATAATGGTAGATTATGACTTAAAGCCATGTTTTTGAGAACAACTTGTCCTAATCAAAGACAATGAAATAAAATTCAGCAATCTCAATAAATACATCTAAAGTTGAGAGCTGTAACTTTTCAACTGAACTAGATATTATATCTATCACATTCTGAGATTAAATAAACCATTCTCAATTCTATTCCCTGGATCACAGATCTTGTTTTCTGGCTGAGAAGACAGCAACAAAAAGTAGGCCATATATTACAAGATAAGATCTAAATCTCAGGAAGCATTGTATTTAAGTTACCAAGTCTTCAAAAGACCATTCCAATATTCCATTAGGCCAATTGTTTCTAGGGTAGGGAACTACCAAATTCTATGAATATTGACCCATTGCCTACTTCTTCCATTGCAAATTGAGCTTTCTTTTAAGTAATTTTGTTTGGTTTAACTTGATGACTAGACATTCAGTAAGTTAACAGATGGTGTTGCTGGCAAAGCATGGCAAGCAGAGAAGTCAAATCCAAACCAGAATAAGTGTTTATTCTAATAAGGAAAAATCCACTATGGAGAGGGGTCCAAAATAATCATTTTGCTGCCAAGTGGCTATCTGGTCTCCTCAGGATATGGGCACCTATCAGGGGCTCAGGGATGGCTGCTGTTACTGGAAAACAGGGCACTCAGTAGTGATGATAGCCAAGCCAGTATTGGTGACGGGAGGTCCATATGTTGAGCCTATTCAAAATCTCCTTATGCCACCATGGCTACCTTTTAAATGAGCCTGTTGAATAAACACTATTGGGACTGAGAAAAAAGACTGGTTGGCATCCACATGTTAGAACAAATCGTTCCCCTAATTATTGAGGTCTCTTCTTTACTATGAACTTTTTGCTGGACATGTGCATAGTACAAAAATATTCTCAAATTCTGAGTTAACTCTGAGAGGTTTATCCAAACCACTTTGCCCCAGACCATCTGGTCAAACCATTAGTCATTGTCCTTGAATTGTTCCTCATGTACTCTCTTCCTAGAACAAGTGGAGCATCAGGGAATAGCCTTCTTTCTATCCCCTAGAGCCACCTAAAGTGAAGCTGTAAGGCCACAACAGTCCCTTTTACCCTAATGCCAGCGTATTAGGCAGAGCTCTGTGTGAATCGGAGAAATTTCCTCTGTGATCAGGTAGTATCGACTTCTCATGTGGTTGGAGGAGTGGGTTGAGGAAGTGATGACACTGTAGTAGTTACAGGCACATGGGAAATTGAGCTACCTACTGAAGAAAACTTACCATCACCTCAGGAACTGCATTTGTTTGTTGGTGGAATGTTAATGGTTACACCCAGCTTAACTCAGACATTCAGAGTGTAATGGGCAGCTCAGGCTGCAGTGTGCCCTATTATCTTATAATCAGGTGTTCAGTCTCAAATGGAGACCAATATAAAGCCAATAGAGACTAATTTCTAGCTAAAAAGGCCATGGTTTCTCTTTTGCACTTGAGTTGTGGATTTTTTTAAATTTATTTATTTTTTAATTTAAATCCAAGTTAGTTAACATATAGTATAATAATGATCTCACAAAGAGTTTAGTGATTCATTACTTACATATAACACCCAGTGCTCATCATAACAAATGCCCTCCTTAATGCCCATCACCCATCCAGCTCATCTCCCCTACCCAACACCCCGCCAGCAGCCCTCAGTTTGTTCTCTGTATTTAAGAGTCTCTTATGGTTTAATTTCCATAAAGCAGTCTGAATTGCCACAGATACTTTAAGCCCCATTGGATCTGTTGGATCATGTGGGTTAAGAGAAAGATCTACTTGTACTGAAGTCTGGATTAGCTGGAGAACCATCCCTAACCATGGCCCTCTTTCAAGTTATTAACACTCCAGGTCACTTAGTAAATGGCTTCCAGCAGCACATAAAACATAGTTTTATGTGGATTTTTTCCCTTAAAATTTAAGTGTCATGTCCCTTCCTTGGAGGTTAGAATTACACACTATAACAACTAGTCTTTAACAGCCCCCAGGCTAATGTATTAAAAAAAATACATGGAGTGACAGGCTTCTGAAATTTTCTAGGATTGTTTTTTTCAGCTGCTAATACCCATGTGTTACCATGGTGTTGAAAGTACTGACTTCTTTCTCTTCCTCAGCATTTGGACATATAATGCTATCAGTATAGTGAACAGCATGGTGTTTTGTGAGATGGTGAAATCTAGGTCTTTTTCATTAAATTATGATAGCCAAATAGTTGATGTGTTCCAGAGATGGGAAAGTGAAAGCACTGACCTACCTCAGAATAACAAACTGTTTTTCATATTCTCTACTTGTTGGGGTAGCAAATTAAAAAAAAAATTGTCAGGTCAGTATTTATAAACCAGCCGGCAAGCAGGGGCAGTGTTCATTTGTTCCCCAAATGAGACCAAATCTTGGAAAATAGCTGTGATGGGAGAAATCGCCTAATTAAGTATATGATCTTTTGTTATTTAAAAAAAAATTCATTTGGGAGCCAATGTGGAGATGTTTTCCAGTTTCTAAGTACATCTATTCCAACTATATACTTTGGAACCAGATAAGTATGTAAGAATAATGGGAAACATTCTTTTTTAAATGATTGCCATGATTTTCTTCTGGTTTCATGTTATCTTCCAGAACCCTGTTAGTCCTCCATCAAGAGGAAAAGTCGATGTTTCTGCCCTTTGAATATTGTCAGATCTTTGTTACTACTTTGGCCAATAGAATATGGCAAAAATGACACTCCCTGTTTCCAAGGCTGTGTTAGAAAAGGAGATACAGCTTTCTCTTCTTTCCTCTCTTCTCCCTCCCTGCCTCCCTCCTGATGTTTGTGGTCATTGGAACACACACCATGTTTTCAGCAAGTCCAGACCACATCCAGTGGCCACTTGTAGGTGTTCAGGCAAACAGCCTCAGCTAAAACTTGTAAGTGCTCTGGCTAACAGCCAGCATTTACTGCTAGACATAAGTGAAGGAGTCTACAGACTCCTCGAGCTCCCAGCTAATATTGAACAGAACAGAGATGAACTTTTCTGCCTATGAGCACAACAAATATTGTAGAAATCCACTAAGTTTTCGAATGGTTTGTTACTGTAACAGATGGGATTAGAGTTCCAAGAGACCCACTAGAAGTGGTCTCTAGTCACAACTCTATTTAAAAAAAAAAAAAACAACACAAACCCCATTCTTACCAGTAGAGTATAATATTCTGTGCCTTCAGGGACTGTGAGTTTAAAGCCAGTGTCTAATAATCTCTGAAATATCTTGCTATGTCCCTTTCCCCAGTATACATTTAGCCTGGTTATTGAATGTAGGTCCATTTGGGAAGGGCTAAAGGAAGATTTACATGCATGCACACGTACGCGGGCTCATACTTTAGGCCTGGGGCACCATCCCATAAAGCTGGTGGGGAAGTAACTTCTGCTTCTCCTTGCAACTGTAGATCCATCGGGGGTGGACAAACACCAAGGAGGGGTTGTCCATCAGGCCCTCCTCAAAACTGGGGTCTAACTCCTGTGCCGTGATCACAAACTGGACCTGGTCGCTCCTATAGTCCTCAAGTTCCCCATTGAAAGCTGTGACATATCGGCTGAGCTTCCGCGGCTTATCCCCAGAGAACTCCCAGTACTGGAAGAAATGTTTGCCCTGCAAGAAGTCTGAAAGAAGTCTAGGTGCTTTTGATGTTATTATAAGATACTCCCCAATTATACATGGTGGTCTTCTTATAAAAGGCACACAAACTCCAAGCTAACTCAAGTGAACTACCCATCTACTTAGGTCCTCAGAACCTAGTGACCAGACATCTACCACACAAGATCTCTGTGAGTCAGATCATGCTAATAACAATGCTGACTCTTGTTAACATAATACCTGCATTCCTTCTTCTGTGTACAAGCCAGTTTGTGTCCTACGGAAGGAGTCCATCATCATCTTTGAAATAGCCCATTTCCAAAGCACTATGCCTGTACATATTCACAGACAACAGACAATAGCCACCTTAGCACTTTTAATATAAATTGGTCCTCTGCAAGGCAATGCTATTCTCAGTACCACTGTGAAAGACTTTTCTTATGGGCTTTTTTGAAGGAACATGGTTTGAGGTTCTGAAGATAATAGGGGTGTGGATATCAGTTTACCCATTATAAGACCACTTCAATTTTGTAAATGTATCAGATATTGGGTTCCTTCTATGTTATACCAAGGATTTCTTACCCTTTAACTTATTTACCACTGTGAATTCTGGTTTTAGCCAACTAACCTGGAATATACTTAGGCCCATTTTTAGTTGCTTAAGTAGATACAGAAAATCTCTGCTAAGTGTGCCTGTAATGAGAAATTTAGCTTATTTTAAGGTTTTTATTTATTTATTTTGAGAGAAGAGAGAGCAGAAGGAGAGAAGGAGAGGGGGAGAGAATCCCAAGCAGGCTCTGCACTGTCAGATGCAGGGCTCAAACTCATGAACCATGAGATTATGACCTGATCCAAAATCTAGACTCAGATGCTTAACCTGCTGAGCCATCCAGGTGCCCCTGACAAATTTCATTTATTTTAAAATAGTTTCCTTCTTAGTATGTTTGAATCTACACTCACCATACCACCATATTCTCCAGGATTTTATTAATATAAACTAGCAACATTTTATAATTATTTTTTGTGGGGTAAAGATTTCTACCTGAAGTCAAACATGTAGCTTGCTCCCCCTTCAACTTCTACCCAACAGAATAAATAGAATCTGACTCTGGTCTTTGATCTTCAGATAATGAGGGGTGATGATACATAATAGGCTTTCTTTGAAGGCAAGGACCCTACTCCAGGACACTGACAGATGTTTATACAGGGAAACACTGCTCAGAAAAGGAGGAGAAACTATTTCCACTGGTAAAGGAGGCTCAGTAGGGTTTGGGAATTCAGAGAACTTAAAGACCATTTGGATCCTCTAGTGAGGCTCCATGTCCATTTTCAGTCAGTGGTCTGAATGTCACCCTAAGAGACCTGGCGAGGATATATATTCAGATGATGACATTTGACAGACTTCGATTATTTGTTTACCTTAGCCATGTGACTCCATGAGATAAGAGAGTTCTCTTAAGATAGTCATGGAAAGTTCCTGGTTCTCTCACTGTACTTTGAGCTGAAAATTTGGTATTGTGAGATTGTGTGTGTGTGTGTGTGTGTGTGTGTGTGTGTGATTCCCTAACATAATTAGAAGTAGTTTACCCTATATTATGCTAAGTAAAATAAGTCCAGCAGAGAAGGACAGATACTATATGTTTTCACTCATATGTTGATCCTGAGAAACTTAACGGAAGACCAAGGGGGGGGGGGGAGAAGGGGAAAAAAAATAGGGAGTGAGGGAGGCAAACCATAAGAGACTCTTAAATACTGAGAACAAACTGAGGGTTGATGGGGGGGGGGGGAGAGGGCAAAGTGGTTGATGGGCATTGAGGAGAGCACCTATTGGGATGAGCACTGGGTGTCATATGGAAACCAATTTGACAATAAATTATATTTAATATATATAAAAAAAGTAGTTTACTCTACAGGGATTGTAATCTTTATGTTCTTCACACGGCTCCGTGGTAGTAGCTTTTCAGTACTCAGAAGCCAGCCTTCAATTAGCTCTTAATTCCAGGTAACTGTAGGTGATTAATTTAATTAAATTTTCAGTCACCGTGTTTCATGAGCTGTCAGAGGCTGGATCCTCACTACCTCTAAACCCAACCTGCCCATATCCCCAATCTCAGATTTTATTTTCTTAAGGACCTGGTGTTGGTAGCCATGTCTCCAGCTAATTGAGTATCCGTCAGTCAGCATCCTGGTTGGAAACAAGAGAGGCTACTTGGCTTGTTAAAACAGCAAAAGAATTTGTTAAAACCCATTAGGTAAATCGTATGATCTTTGGGATGGTTAGAGATGTAGGCTTTGAAGCTGCACAGCCAGAGGACATGTACAAACAGTACTGGGAGTCCTGCCTCAGCATCTATAGAACAGCTGCTGTCATTGGGAGACAATGATGCTACTTGTACTATAGACATTAGGCATTCGACAGCAGAAACTGTTCATGCCACTTCCTAAAGCCTGATTTTTCCTCTCCCCATCTGAGCAGAATATGAATTCTGTCTCACAACCATGTCCCCGTGTTGCTCATTTCCAAATTGAAGTTTTCGGCTGCTGTATCTGATGAGCCTACCCTAAGTCACATGCCAGTGTTCTAACTGGGAAGGTGGCAGGGAAGTGAGTGCCAGCTTCTAGCTTTGTCAGTGAGAGCTAGGGTTAATTGTCTAAGACTTATTTCCTGTGGACTGGTCTCCCAGAAAGGGAATTTACCTCCTTTCTGGCAGATGATTTAGGAACTCAACATTGCTCCATGAGACTGGCAACAGCTCATTGCTTAAGGCAATTGTCCTTGGTAGTGTGCTGAGGTAGGAAGTCAGGTCTGGGGGCCTAGATAATGCTTTACACACAAGGTTTGCCCCCTTGGTTATGCCAGGGGATAGGTGGTTCTCCTGGTGGTGCAGCTTACATGCCTCTGGCCCAAGTACCAAAAACCTTTGAAAGTTTGATGTGTGTCCTCCCTAAATCCTAGCAAACTACCCTAGAGTTAAGAGCAATGGGGGAACAAATCTTTTACTACTATCTTCGTGAGTCTTAGTAAAAAATGCTCTTCTAGAAGCTCTAATGTGTGT